>NW_010972438.1:13476072-13484407 GCF_000737465.1 Haliaeetus leucocephalus
TCTTTTCCCGATTTTCTCCCCCAGCCCACTGGATGGGGGGGGAGTGAGTGAGCGGCTGCGTAGTGCTTAGTTGCTGGCTGGGGTTAAACCACGACACAGAGCCAGGCCCAACAGCCTCAGCTAAAGATGGACAAAATGACGTTATGCAAAGTCCATCCTCACTGTCTAGATCCCCAGCAGCCTCACTGCAATCAGTGCAGGTTTGTAACGATGTAAGTGGAGCCAGGGTTCCATTCATAACGTAAATATGGTGAATTATAAGAAGAAGAAGTTGGCACAGGACAGAGCCAGGGCACCTGACCCAAACTGGCCAACAGGGTATTCCATACCATGTGACGTCCCATCTAGTTTAGGAACTGGGAAAGGGGGGGCAGGGAATCGCCGCTCGGGGACTGGCTGGGGGTCGGGCGGCGGGTGGTGAGCAATTGCCCTGCGCATCATTTGTACATTCCAATCCTTTTATTACTACTGTTGTCATTTTATTAGTGTTATCATTATCATTATTAGTTTCTTCTTTTCTGTTCTATTAAACCGTTCTTATCTCAACCCAGGAGTTTTACTTCTTTTCCCGATTTTCTCCCCCATCCCACTGGATGGGGGGAGTGAGTGAGCGGCTGCGTGGTGCTTAGTTGCTGGCTGGGGTTAAACCACGACAGTCTACTACCCTAAAATAGTTTTGACAAAAAATTGAAATAAAATAGATTTGGGAATACTTTATTTCATATAAAAAAAGAAAAATAATACCTTGCCAGTTCCAGGAGGTCCTGCCAACAGCACAGCTCTGCCAGCCATTTTCTTGCTTTTGATTAGTTCCACTATAACCCCACAAGCCTGTAAGTTAATTAAGTATTTACACTGTTAACAGAAGTATTCCTAAAATGTTTTGTTCCTATATCATTAAAAGTGTTTAGAAATATTAGATTTTGTGAGCCCACTAAAAATAAAGAGGATTTCAGTTTCATGCACACAAAAAGGGAGGCAAGATCAGAAAAACCGACTTCCTACAATCGCTTTATCTGACACAGACATTTAAAAAAAAAAATCAAATCACAGACAACAAAACTCAACCTAAGAGCACACACTCCTTTTCCCCCTCCTGGAGTTGCATGCATATATAAACGTTTAAAAATAAGGGAGAAAATTAATCTTTGGCTTTCACAACGACAGATCAGCTAAAGCACCCGCCCAGGGCGAGACACCGGACTGAAACGGAAGCTCCAATCCCCACTTGAGCCAAATCTCTTGACTTTTGGTAGGCTTCGTTGCCTTTGATGCCTCAATTTCTATGCCTAAAACCCGGAGGCAGTCACCTGCCCTCGCCGCCAGCTAACACAAAAAAAGTAGCGGCGTGAGGAATAGCCTTGACCACCCCCACCGCTTCTCACACAGCACCAGAATACACGCAGGAGCTCAGGCAAAGACTTTCACTCGCTAACGGGACTTGTAAGAACACCCAGCACGGACCGGCCCCGGCCCCCGCACCGCCCGGGGCCCCCGAAGCTTCCACCTCACCTGAGGTGGAGACCGCAGAGCCCCAGGGGACCCTCGGCCGGGCCCTGCCGCCCCCCCTCCCCCCCCGCTCTCACCTCCCGCGCATTCTCCTGCCCCACGAGCCCGGCCCCCGCCGGCTTGGCGGTGCCGCTCTCGTCCAGCCCCAGCCCCTTGACATGGCTGTGGGCGGCGATGCGCTGCGTCTTCGAGGTGCTCTTCACCTCCTCGATCTTCATCGCGGGGCAGAACCGTCCCCAAACGCCCGCGCTCCCCACACGCGGCCCGCGCGTTACCAAGGCTCCCGGCGCGCGGCCCCCCTCCGCCCGCCCCGCCGCGCCATTGGCCCTTGTGGCGGCGCTCTCGATCCTTATTGGGCGCGGCGCATGCCTGTCACCGACAGGGGGTGCCTTTTTTTAGGGTCCGTCCACCCCGTTTCCGTGTGCGGCGCTTCCAGAGGGCCCGGCCGGGTGCGGGCACTGCGGAGGAGTCGGGCCGGGCCGGGGATTTGTGGGGAGGCGAGCAGAGGCCGCCCTGGAGGGGAAAGGCA
The DNA here is from genome assembly GCF_000737465.1 of Haliaeetus leucocephalus. Classification (NCBI taxonomy): domain Eukaryota; kingdom Metazoa; phylum Chordata; class Aves; order Accipitriformes; family Accipitridae; genus Haliaeetus; species Haliaeetus leucocephalus. Next base: position 13,478,111 of record NW_010972438.1, read on the forward strand.
GCTCGTTGTTTCTGGGCAGGTTTCTTGGCCCTGCATCTACATAAACGCCTTCTGCCTTCACCGAATCTGGGGTTGGAGCCAGCGCTTCTCCCCGCTGCCGGGGCAGAGGGAGCCCCGAGCGTCCCCCGGCTCGCCGTGGTGCTGGGTGCCCCGCTCCCCGTCCTGGGCGCTCGGGCAGCCCGCCGCCGGCTGACAGGGGGCCGGGGACCGTGGGCAACGCTTTCTGAAAACCTCTGCTAGGCTTAGCTTGCAAGAGTAAGTCGAGGCTTTCCAAGGGTGTTTCCTAAGTCTCTGTCAAAGGAGGAGTAAGGGTGATCTCGCTAACTTCGAGCTTTCAGCGTAACTGCAGAATGATTCCGTTCTGTGTGTCCAAAGCCTTTACTTAAGCATCTGAGGCTTTAATGTACGCTGTAGCTACAGCATATGTTCCTCCTGAGCTTTGACCTACTGAAATGAGGAAAAACGCTCCACCTTCTCAGCAGGTAGTTTCACGACCTCGCAGACCTTACGCGCGTTTCCCTAGGTCTGTGAGGCTACGGTTTTTAGGCTGTTGTAGCTCCTAACTGTGGCTCACCTGTAATCCTGCTGTACCTTTTGGGTAGTGTTTAAATGCTTGAGATGGTGATCACTCACAGTCAGTTCTTAGGTGGGATCTGGGAAGCTATAGTTCCAGTGACTTCTTGTTTGTAGATATTGGGATCTCCCTCCCCAAAAAAAGAAGGGTCTCTCTTCGCATGGATATATAGCGTTTTCCGTGTTTGATGATAAAACTATGGCTGTGTCTGCAACGTTCAAGGCCAGTGGATTAACATGGTATGATGCAGGACTGCTGTCTGTGCAAAGGGATAGTGCCATCACGGCTTTCCTATGCGCTGCCAGGGAGAATTGCAAAAGCAGTCCTGTGATGGTACAAGCTAGGAGAGTGGCTTTTAGGAAGGATGGGAGTTTACGGTTCAATTTGCAGAAGCCCAGTGAACAATATATATGCCATTCATTCCCTTTTTGCCTAAGAGCTTCCATTAGTTTTGTCATAAATGTCATTCAGCAAAGAAAAGACTTTGCTATTTGTTGCTTTCTTTTTCTGTTAATTGTTCTGTCAGTTTATATTTACATAATCTAGTTTAAAATTGTTAATTACAATATAATTGCACACATATGTAGTTCAACACCTTTGTAAGGGTATCCTATTATACAACTGCTCAGTTAAGAATTTTTGAATCTAACAAATATGAGCTAGCCTTTAAATAATTAAAAAAGCATGTATACTGTTGGACTCTATACATCCTCTCAGGGTCGTATTAGTCACAGGATACAAATGCCTAATATGTACTGAACTGCAGACTTTCTTCTTTGTAAAAGAGCAAATATACAACTTTGATTTCTCCAGTGCATTAAACTGCCGCAAGTGTTGTGGATAAGTCTGGTCAGAGTTCAAGTTTCTGCCAGTTCTGGAAGAATAATTAGCAAGCCTTCCAAGAGCTCTGAAAGCAGTGATGTTGTTAACAAGAGGTCCAGGCTAGGTATGCCCCTCCCCCCCCTTTTAAGAAGGGCTAGCAATGGATGAAATACATAATAATTTGTTAACTTAGACTGAAATCTGTCCATATGCTCCATGTTATCTTGTTTGATGATGCAGCTAGGCTTGGTTTTGAGACTGTGGTGTTTCAAAGACTATTTAATAATATTTGCTTATTTCTTTTTGGTGAAATTCAATATATAGGAATGTAGATGGCAGGAATAGAGAATTGCTGTTAATCCTCATTATAACTTAGAGGAGGGATAGAAATATTCCATGTATGTAAAAATCAGATATGCTACATAAAATTCTTTAACTTTAGAAATACTAACTCAATTAGATATTTTTCCTGATAAAAGTAACAAACAGAAGTCTTAATTGTTTGTCTACAGCAATATGATGTCTCAAAAATAGAATCGGAGTAGAGCCTAAACCTTCAGCCTGCTAGTGCTGTTCAGTAAATAAAATCTACTGTCATGATGAAGGTACAATTTTAGTATTGACCTGCAGAAAATATTATGAAAATTATTTGGGTTTGTATTTGCAGTAAAAGAGGATATTTCAATGTAAAAAAGAACCAGTAAACAATTGTTTGCTTGATATATGTAAGGCTGGCTTCTCCCTCTGATTTGCTCAAGTTAGTATTACTTAAAGGGGTTTACAATCATCCATAAGCTATGCATGGTTTGGTATAGCCCATTGTATTGATTGTTTTACTCATTCCATATGTTCTTTGAGCATCGTATTGAAATTGCAGTTAAAGAGGGGAAGAAGAGTACATTTGGGTGAGGGAAAATAAACAATAATCGTTTAGACCACACAGGATTAATTGTTTATTCCCCAGAAAGAGCAGACTACAAGTGGAGCTACTGGAAGGTTTAGAACTGAACTTAAATAGCTTAAATATCTTTTATAATTGGTGTCTGATGAGTTATGATGCATCAGTATGAGGAAATATTGAATGTCAACTTTAACATGATTTTTGTGATTTTTGAATAATTAACACATTAGAGGGGGAGGGTAAAATAATCTCATTGCAAAGCACAAGTCATCTTTCTCCTTTGTCCGTGCCACCAGATGGAACATAACTAGGTTGTTTCACTATTCTGCCCATCTCATGTTATAGATGCTTTGAGTATAATTTAATATTTCACTAGCCAGTTAACCAGAAAAAATAATACCTGTCACTAACAGTCTGAACTGTTATTCCCCAGGTTTAATCAACTCATTTTACCAACGTTTCTTTTGCCCCCCTGTTTGAGGTCTCCTATTTGGCACAGACGTCATGCGATACCCGATGTGGGAGCTGGAGACTTGAGAGCTGTTTTCCTAGACTAAATGTTTGAGGTTACAGGACGTGGCCTAGTTTCACATAAGCTTTCAAATTTCAGTGGGACATGCTGAATCCTGAAACTGTCAAATAGTGTATTATTTTTGGAGTGAGAGAGAGTATGTGTGTGTGAGTGTGTGAATGACCTTTACATTTTTACCCTATCCCAAAAGTCTGACTTCCTGCCCTTTCTCCCATGAGTCCATAAACTTTAGCAATTAAAGCGAACACTTTTTAAGGAAGAAATTTGGTATAGGAGAGAACAACTGGGAAGGGGAATGGTGTATTAAGGGGAAAACAAGGAAAACAGCTAAATGCTATAAACTGCTTGCTTCATGAGGGATATAGAAAAATCTGGAGAAGCTGGGATTCTTCAATTTTGCCATGTTCCCTTCTCCATCTTAGTAATGTCAAGACTTGTGTGGGTCTGTGTGTATGGGGTTGTTCTGTTTCCTGCAAAAGAAACTGAAAGACTTTTCCTACTCTTCATAATAGGAGTGATGAATCTTAACAAATGCCATATCTTAATTTCCAAATCTGTAATTAATTCTAAAACTTTGTAAACTAACAGAATGGACTTCTCTAAACACTGAATAAAAGTGCTTATGTCTCTGTTTACCAAACTTCTCCTCCATGATATTAGTGATGTAAGTGTATTCATTTCACAGGTACCATGTGCACCCTGATCTTGCAAAGAGCTGTGCCTTAGAGTGTTACTTACCTTGCAAAGTCAGATCCACAGACTCTAAAATTCTGGAGACAGAGAGGTATGTTCTGAGTGGTAACAGCAAAACTGTAGACATTGTAGCAAATTTACGCGTTTGTGTGTCCTCCTCGTCCCCCCACCCCGCTACACAAGGACAACTGCCTTCCTTATCTAGAGAGTTGCAAGTCTTTGCTATGTCTAAAGGAAGAAAAATAAGAACAAACCCACATTTCTATCTGACACCCCTCTTTCCTGCAGGTCACTTACGAGTGTAAGCTTATAAAATAAAAATGCCACCATTTTTATGTGAGCAGTGAAATTAAATCCATTTTCCTGTGGATTTTTATCTTCCTTCCTTAGCCAAAAAAAAAAAATTTTTTTTTTGTCCCATAAGCTCTATCCAGTATCCCTCTAGTTATTGTCTGAGCAAAATGCAGCTCTTTGTTTCATTGGTAAATTGGCAGTTGAAGCACAATGCGTCACACCTGAGCTCTTGCTGCAGCTTCTTACACTGTGTGGGCCATTGAAATGGGCATCTCCTCTACCTCATTGCTAGTTTTTGCAAGAGTTGTAGAAACTTTTAGACCTCTATATTTTGACAAAGCTTGTTGAAAGTGGCAGGTATTTTAGATGTTTTGGGAGGACTGCTGGATAATGCAATTCTGGATTCAGAATGCAAATCTGGAATCAGACCTTTTTCTACCTTTTCCTTCTGAACTCATCTAATAATTAATGCTAAAAAAGAATTAAACGGTAGGTAATATGATACAGGGATATCTGTGTGGATTATAACTGCGTAGGGCCTTTTCTTATGGGAATAGATGTGTACTTTCCCTTCACTTTGCAAGTACATATTGATATAACAGACTGAGACGTTCAGGGCAATGAAGTGTACGTGAGCCTTATGATTTAACGGGAAACTATTCGAAGCCTGGGAACTTGGTCTGAAAAGTGACATTATACTTAATTTGGCTCCCATGACAGAGCTCCCATCAAACTGAACTATTCCGCTCAAGAAGGCGATTAACCAGGCTGGCTCAGTGCATTGGCAGTACTCCTTGTGAGTTCATTTTTTTCCTTTAGGGAGATAGGTGTCTCTCAAATAGCACTGAGTGCTAGGAATGTCTGCTATTTTTTTCTTCCCCTGTCACTGAGTCATTGATTCTGTCATCTTGACTTCTGTGTGTTTGGGAAGGAGGGGTAATTTGTACCCAGCTTTAAAGCTCTGCAAACTCTTTCATATAGAAGCTGTTGTTACATGAAGCAACTTTCTTTGTGAGAGAAAGCCTGGAGTTTGGAGTCAGCCTAAAACCTAAATCTGTGATGCTGAGAATAACCTTAGGCAAGTCATGTTATACTTCTGGCTCATTCGTTAGTTATTGAGATGTGAATGCTAAATACTATTAGCAATATATATTACTGTATAGGGAGAGCAAAAAAGCACTGTTCTGAAAGAAAAAAAAATCTGTAGAATATAGCGCAAGTCTAGTCTACTGGGACACCTGTGGGAGGTCCATAACACAGTATTGCTTTCTTGGCTTGTAAACAGCTGTTGTAATTTGAAATGGTACTTAGGACTACTTAGTAGTCACTACTGAAAATGCAGGGCACATGTGTTAAGCTTTATTGTGTAATGCATTTGGCCCTGTGTGCCTCCTGGGTTATCAGTAAAGCCTTGAACCAGTGAAATGTGCTCCTGCCTTTAGCATCTCAAATGCTCTCAGGCCTCTCCAATGCTCATCTACCTGTTGTTTTTTGGTTTGTTTGTGTTTGGTTTTTTTTTTTTCCAGTTGGTTTGCAGGAGAGCTGTTAATCACTGTTAATAATCATGATTATTCTTAAACCCTTAAAGGTGTGATTTTTAGGAAGCATCCTATGCAACATAAACATAATTTTACAGGAAAATGAATTATGCAAACCCAGATGTTGGTGATTAAGCATAAGAAGAGCAAACGATCCAAATCTTGACCTGCCTTTTTCATGTGAATTTGCGATGTCCATGTGACTTTGAAATCAAATCTCGGCATCAAACTTCCCAGCGGCACCAGGGTGGGGGTATCCTTACAGGCAGAATGAAGGTGTGCTGTGACAGCGAGCGGGCTGAGCTAATTAGCGACTCACCCTACAGCGCCTAATTAGCGTGGGCAAGATGAGAGCAGAGTGCCGGTGCCGCAGGGGCAGTTACAATAACCCTTTCCCCAGGGGCTCTCTGCAGCCGGTGCTCTTGGCTCCCTCCTCCTTCGGCCAGGCCTGGCCCCGAGGAGCCCCAGGCACACACCTGGGGAGGGGGCACCAGCTGCTAGGTGTGTGGCCATCAAAGCAAACTGCTTTAATTGCCTCCCCGAGATGAGGAGGCCTGGGCCAGAGGGCCTGGCAGAGGCAGCGTGTGGGTGGTGGAGGATGCCCACAAGCAGGTGCTGAGAGGAGAGCCAGGGCCGTTTGTCAGGGGTTTGGGGGTTTTCATCCCTGCTGGCATGGACGCGCTGAAGATGGCTTTGACCGCTCTTTCGCCTTTTTGGGTCGCCCCTCGGGGTGCCCGCCGTTGAGGCGATGCGCTTAGCGTGTATTTTAGCGCGCTCCCAACGTGTGGAGGGAGGTGGGTGCCCGCGCTGCGTGGTGGAGCTGCCCCACGGGCGGGATGGAGGCCGCGTTTCTCTCAGGCTTCGCGTTCCTCCCGACTGGAAGCCCGGCGGGGCAGCGACGGGTTTTGCCGCCGCCCGGGGCTGAGGCGGCGGGCCGCGGCAA
>NW_010972438.1:13484420-13484778 GCF_000737465.1 Haliaeetus leucocephalus
CGGCGGGGCCCGCGTTGCCGCAGGGGCGCTGTTGGGACGGACCGGCCGGGTGCAGCGCCGTCATGGCCGCCGGGCCCGCGGCGCCCCGCGTCCTCAACGTGAACGTGGGCGTCCTGGGCCACATCGACAGCGGGAAGACGGCGCTGGCGCGGGCGCTGAGCACCACCGGCTCCACCGCCGCCTTCGACCGGGCGCCGCAGAGCCGGGCGCGGGGCATCACGCTGGACCTGGGCTTCTCCTGCCTGCGCACCGCCCTCCCGCCGCAGCTGGGCCCGGGGCCCGGCGAGCTCCAGTTCACGCTGGTCGACTGCCCGGGGCACGCCTCCCTCATCCGCACCATCATCGGCGGTAAGGGGGG
>NW_010972438.1:13484788-13589477 GCF_000737465.1 Haliaeetus leucocephalus
AGCGGCGGTGGCCACCCCTGCCCGGCCCCGGTGGCGGAGAGGCCCCCGCCGGGGTGCTGGGGCGCCTGGCGGGGCCGTCCCGGTGCCTCGGGGCGCCTCAGCCCTCGGCGAGGTCCCGGCTTCCCGCCGTGAGGCGAGCGGGGCTGCCCCTGCCCGCCTGAGCCTGTCTGTGCTGGGAGCTTCCCTTGTGCTAGTCGGGGCGCCGCGGTCTGCGGCTGCCTGGCCGTGCCCGCCGAGTGGAAGGCGTGAGTCGGGGCGTCAGGTTCTTCGCAGGCCTCCGGACTCTGTTGTGCTTCTTCGTAATTGTCCCTCCAATAAAACGCCAGTACTCGTAGAAAAGCAGTCTGTATCGGTGAATTGTTCGGACGGTCAGGCCTGCTCGGTTTTCTTACGCTTACTTGAAAAGAAAGTTTTCTTTATTGTGTGCGGAGACCTTGTGTTTGTGGTTTTTAAGGGCAGTATTAATTTCTCTTTTCTCTTTTCTTAAAGCTGTCAGAGTTTGATATTCCCTATGGTTGAGAGCTGTGGCGTGCTTGCTGGACAGGCGCGTGCCAAACTTTTGTCTTGGAGAGACTGGGGAGTTCTAAAATGATAATCTTGCGTTTAGAAATAATTTTGTGGATTTTAGTAACTTTCCGTTCTCGTCTTTGTAGATGATATCGGAAGGTTAATCTGGTTTGCATTAGAGCTCATTTTAAATTAGTGCACCTTGTTCTATGAGAAATAACACCTCCCCCTTCCATCTCTTATGAAAAGAGTTAAGAGGTGGTTGGTGCTTGACTAAGGATATAATGGAGTTGCAGCTGCAGGCTGTTTAAAATAGTCACAGGTTGGTAAACTGCAACTACAGGAACCTCTGAAAGTTCAGTTCCTATGCATTTCCTCTGCTGGTGTCTCTTTAGTGTCAACTAGGTGGTAGTTTTGTAATGCAGTATGTTTCTTCTCAGCTAGACTGAGGTTCAGACCAAGTTACTTTTCAGGATGTATGGCTTAACCCCTTTTTGAACAGATGTAGTATTTGTAAATGGTGTTAGCAGTAACTGCATTGTATTGTTTGTATTTCTTTTGGGTAGGATAATAAACATTTATCTATTGCTGGATTTCAACAGCAGTAAAGTGGTCTGTACCATTAATGTGTGCTCTACAGCTGCATGGGAGGAGTGGCTGTGTGCTCAGTTGAAGAAACCTGTGGTCTTTTGGTCTTCTTTTGTACTTTACAGTCAGCTGTCATTCTTAAGTAATTGCAAGCACCTCTTTATGTTCTAAAGAACAAAGTTTACTTTGGCAAACGGTAACTTTTCTTGGATGTATTGAAGAGTGACTTGTAGTTAGACGTTCCTTTCTGCCAGAAACAACTAATCTGAGTGGGGTAAACTTTCTCATGAAGAGGACGTGGGAAAAATTGGAAAAACAGCTTCTTTTATCACTTTAACACTTATCTAGGGCGATTGTTTAATACATAGGCTTCTTGTTGCTTCCTGTTGTTTTTATGAAGAACTTCAAAGCATTTAGTCATAGCTGTCCACATTGGTTGAATAAGTTATTTAGATTTCCTTATTGATAGGCCATGTTGGGAGAAGAAAAAAAAATGTGGGCAGTGGACTGGACCAGATGGCATGATAGAGTTTTCTTCCCAGCAAAAATGATTCTTTAGAGGTAGCGAATCAGACACATAAGCATGTCAAACTCTCTTAGTTCCAGTTATACATGACTATGTGTCTTAGTGAAAACATTTGATTGTGTGACTTACTGCAATTCTATGTATTAAGAAAGAGTTGTCGAGAAAATGCAGTATTGTGTTAATACTTGGTTTCAAGAGTTAGAAATTTTGGTTTTCTTCTTGATAGTGGATGCTTTTTTTTTATGACCAGGTTTAAAATGTGAAGCCTTGATAAAACCTGATCTGTGCCTGTGGGACTATTTAGGTGTTTACAGTTTTAGTGTGGTTTGGTGAAACTCAAACTGATGTATAGCATATCTTGTGTAACAGGATACATCCTTCAGTGTTTAGGTGTCACTATTTCAATATTGCCAACTTTTCCAGCTCTTCAGAAATGGAAAGCCAGGCCACCCAGATAATGATACTTTAAAAATTTAAGTTGTCTTCATCTGCTTCCTAATCATGAGTGTTCAGGGTTCACCATTCCAAGCGTTTTTTTTGCAACCAGGAATGCTGCTACTTTTTTCTTTTTTGATGGAATCTGCGATTTCCCTGTTACTACAGATTTTTTTCTATATATAAGGTTTTTAAATAAAATGTAAGTGCAAAGTACTTTATCTTCCTACATTTATTCTGCACCTCAGATTTCTCACACCTCTAAAATACTGCTCTTCTGAAATTGTCCTGTGATAGCTGTAGATGTGAGTTAACCTACAGAAAAGCTAGAGACAGGAGGCTGTGGGAAAGGGAGCTGGACGCAAGTAATCAGAAGGTGGAGTGACAACTCCAGAGGGCTCTGAAGTAGCCTTCTCATATGTTAGTCATGTGCATGCAGCTTTTGCAGTAGAAGCTACAGGTGTGAAAGTATGTTGTTGCATGCTCTTATTGTCTGAAGCTCCCTTTTCTTTTAATTGAAGGTGGTGTAAACTAGTTGGCTCCCCCTTTGAGTGACCCCATCTTACGGAAATGCTGTCTGCTGTGGCTGGGTAGCACCAGCATTATTCAGTCAGGTCTCCCACAAAGCAACTAGCTCAAGGAATTCCTTACTGGCTTCACAAGGGAAGCCAGTATTTTTTTGTTTTGGGTTTTTCTTTTAAATCTCAGCTTTTCTCTTCCAGGGTGCTGTTCTCAGCAATGATGTCCCAGGCTAACTTCTAGTCCAATTCCATCTTCTCTGTCATCTTTTCTGTGCTCCCAGAGTGCTCTAAGGGTTAACTCCTTTGCTGTACAAAGCTGATAAATCTGCTTACAGATTAAATGATACTATTTTCCATTCTTTAACATATTTCTGTATCTAGCTAATTCTGGAAGTGGATTTTTTCATGGCTGAATCTAGTATTGCATTTTTGTCATGCTATACCAGGTAGTGCTTGACCTTGCAAATACTTCTCATAGTCACTCACAAGATGCTTATTTAGAGACAATACCTTAGGATTAAATGAATGCAGAATATTTCAGCAGTAACCAAATGGAATGGAAAATGGAAGTCATATTTCATTCTGTGTGGTTACATCTTTCTTGCAAAGCTTGTCCTTGAAAACAAAACATATCAAATGTTAAATCAAAAGATTTTTTTTTTTTTACCTGCATGCTGAGAAATGGAAATGTTGCAGACAGTTCCACCCAAGATGCTTTCTTAAAGTTGTAGCTGGAAGGTGATAGTCAAGGTTAGAATGTAATAAATGATAGGCACTTGACTTAGTACATCATGGCTTTCACTTGTATTTAAAACATACTGGTTTATTCTTCAACAGCAGACTCTTGTGTGTCTGATGTGGCAGGAAGGTATTAAGTTATTGTGGATAGCTGTATGGCTTGGACTGTGTCATGTATTTCTTTTTGTCTTATTCTTTTGATCAGCGAAACAGAAGTCTGTTTTACAATAATTCGAGACTTTTCCTGTGCTCTAGCAGGACCTTTTCTGTCTATCATGTATCAAGCAACGCAACAAATACTGTACTTGCAGCCATACATAGTTGACTTGCTAAACAGAAAACAAACCTGAGTAACTGAATTTTAAGGTTCAATTCTTTAGCTTGTCAGAAGCAGTGAGAAGCCCCCACATAGCAGCCTTATGCTTGCTTTCTGCACTGAATGAATGACTGCAAAATGCAATACTGCTGTTTTTATCATTACTGCTTGGTTCTATTGCTATAGAGATGGAGTGGTGTTTTGTTAAAATTTCACACTGAGATGGGGTAGTTTCTGTCACAGTCCTGTGTTGTTTTTTGTTGTTTTTTTTTAAGCTTCTGTTCTTTTGTTAACTTTTGGTGCTGTGATCTTCCACAAAGCTGATGTTAATGTCATCAAAGTAAAATAGGAGTTGCTTTTACATTTGTTTGTTGCAGACCTATGCATCCAGTAGGATCTGGAACAGTTTCTCAAATGAGTTCAGCAGTAAGGGATGCCTGCAGAGAGGTTATATGAGTTAATCTGCCAGAAGAAATTCAATCCCCATATTTCATTTTAAGACCACTTTGCGTAGCAAAGTAGTTTAACCAGCAGCAGATTTTTTACTTGCTGATGGTTAATTTCATGCCCTACAAAGGGTCAGCACACTAATACAGAAGAACATGATTACCTCATCTTAGCTCCCCCCCCCCCCCCACATGCACACAGTGAAGGGATACTGCAGCGTTTGTTTTATGTGAGCTGTTGTCAGATGCCCTTTATCTGTTTGATTTTGAGATGGGTCCTCAAAAGAACTTCTAAAAAAAAGTTGTCTTTTTTCTCTATGAAGTTCAAAGGACAGAGTAGCCTTATAGGGTTTTAATTGGAGAGCTACTGCTTGACCCCGGTTGTCTAAACTGGGGCAGGGGGGAATTCTGACAAACTTGTAGTTTTGTAATCCTTATGCCTGTCTGAACCTTCGACCTTTTTACTTTATAACTAGAGCTTCATTGTCACCATTTGTCCCTGCAGTTCCTTTCAAAGAAAACTGCCTTGCCAGTGTCTGTTTCCACTTTGCTGCTGTGTTCTGTTAAGGAAGGGTATTAATTCATACCTGCTACATTGGAGGGGCCAAGACTTTTGAACTTGCACAGGAGCTTGGGGAGGGGGAAATGAGCATAGCAAAAGCATGTCTTGCTGATGCAAATGAGTACAATGAAAACAGTCTTGGGAGATCAAGGGAAATGTGGTCTTGCTACCAGCATTCAAATTTGATCAGATGCAGATTATTTGTAACATTAACATAGCACACACACAAAAAGTATTTTTATCACAGTTAGGCGTTTTGCTGAGTTTGTTGTAAGCTTTTGAGAGGATTTGTAAACTCTGGGTTACCTTTGCATTGCTGTGATGAAAAGACACTTCTGTCAGTGTCAACACGCTTCTGTCAGTGTCAGCTTTTGCTTGTTGACACCTTTGTGAAGATACAGTTCTTGTTCACTCATCCAGAATAGAAAAAACAAGTAGAGTTTTATAGTTGTAGAGTGTATATATGGATGACTTAAATTTATGCGGAGGCCTCTTGCTGTTGAGTACATATGTTGAGGGGAGACCTGTTCTCTGGAGGAAAGAGTGCCTTGTGTTGCTCAGTGGATACTGTTCTGGTCAGAGAGAAGTCACTGGAGAGTCTTGAGGACTTTGGCTGCTAGCTTGAAGTGAGAATAACATAATAATGAACCTTGTTCTGGTGAAAAAATATTAAAATACAACTCGTGTAATTCATATTCACAAGCCTTGAAGTAGTGGTTGATGTTGTGGAAGTACTTGTGGGCCAAGAGAGTTCAACTAGCACTAATGTGAATGTTTTCTAAACCCTGTTAAACTCGTTGGGTTCACGGTGCTTGTAAATTGCTGACATTGCTTTGTATTAAAAATGCAAATAAATAAACTTTATTTCTGTAAATGAAAACACTTTTTCTCTTGAAATTGAAACAGTGTCTTTTTTTTTTTTAATTTAAGGAATTTGGCTGGTGCCTGATAGGTGTCTGACAAATTAAAGGAGTATTTTTGACACTTTAAATGAAAGCCACTTTTTAAATTAAGGACCTATGCATAAAGAAAAGGCAGCTGGTATAAAAATACCGCTGCTCTAAAATCTCCCCTCTCCCCAACCCCCAAAGTGCAACTTTGTCTAGTGGATATTACAGTGCACAAGAGGGCAGTATTTGCTTACAATGCAGGATCTTAATGATAAGTACATAGGGTAACAGGTCAGAGTGGATGCAGTGACCTTACTTTGAATCAAAACAGAATTAAGTAGAAGATTTGGAATGCAACTGTGGCTTAATTTCCCATTGCTAAAGAAAATATCCTCTGTGTTTTAAGGAAGGTTAGTCTTATTTCATCTACAATTTGGACAGTGTTTTTTATACCTTAAGCAATAAAAACATATTGGGTGTTGTCTTATGCATTATGTGAGATGCAGGTAGCACAGGTGAGACAAAACAACTGGTTTTCACTGAAGTTGCACATGAGTGATATGACTCTTCATCCACATAGCAAGGGCTGTTTTTTTAATTTTACATTTATGGAAAGTTTATCTAGTTTAACCTGTAAAGTAATTGGCGATGTGGAAACCATGGAATTTAGTGTACGTAATTCTTTTATTTCTTTCCCCGTTACCCCATATCATTTAATAACCGAACAAAAGTAGTTGAGTAGAATGAAACTTGTTTTCTCTGTGTGTATCAGGGTACTTTTAAAATAGTGGTCTTCATGTGGAATTTTTAGCAATCTGTATCATAACTTTAATGGTTCTAACTTTCCATTTATTATGTATCACTTCTCATTTCTGTGTGTATTATTGCTTTTTGAGTGATGTGACAGTGAGACTAGTCTACTTGGTTGCTACTATTTCTATTCTATGCCCTCTTGTGCTTTTTTGACTTGAAGCCCATTTCCCTATTAAAGTTACACAGGTTCAACAAGCTCCTAAACTATACATCAACTTTTAAGTAATATGAGAGAGCAAAGCAGGAAGAGTCTCCCTTTCCTTTCATGGTTGAAAAGTTTAAAAGGGAGCAAGAGAGCCATTGTCTTCTCATCTTAAAAGTTATAGTGAATAATCACATTCTCTTCTACTTCTTGTTAGGATCCTGTCAGAAATGTACTGTTTCGTGTGTTCAGTTAAAAAAAAAAAAAAATAGTGCATATCTCGTTCTGAAGATGTGATTTATAATTGAATTCTCAATCTTAAATGTAGATTGTTAAACAAGAATGGCTTTACTGAACCTTGTTTGAACGTTAAATTGTCTCTTGCTAATATAGGACAATTTTTCTACAAAGCTTTTGAGTGGTTGTTTGCATACTTGTTTGGATACAACAAAACTGCTAATTCACACTTCATTATTTGACAAAAAACCTGACAGCTTCTCAGGAAAACATAATAACCAAGCACTGAAATGGTACTAAGTCTGTTTGATCATTCTTTCTATTGATTTAAAAACAGAATTTCTTTGTTCCATCATACTGTGTGCAAGCATTCATCAAATAACCACGTGCCCTTTCATTTCACTTTTGCTTCACGTTTCTCCTTGCTTGAAATTGTTTTGTAAGCTGTTTGGGAGAGTGGTCAAGCTTTATTAATCCATTTTTAGATGTTTTTAAATATCAGTTGATGTAGTGAAGTCTTATAAAAACCCGCATAAAATCTAGAACAAATTGCTGTAAAATATGAAGCATGTTTATAGTTAAAATTACCCTTGTCAAAATAAATTTAAAGCACATTTTTTGAAGTAATATTTTTACTGATGATGGATATGTTTGCTTACTAAATAGTGCAATTTAGCAATTCAGCGGTCTACTAATCAACAAACTGGCTTAATAAGGTTCTACTGTATTTGTTCTACAGCTTGATTTAGAAGTTGTCTTCAATTAGTAGATGCTGGATATAAGTTGAATGATACATTGCTTTTGTATAGAACCCACTTCTAATAGCTAGTTTAGCTTGATGGAGCCATGAACTTAGCTTCCTTAATATGTTTCTCTGGTTTTTTTGTTTGTACTAGAAGTAATAATGTATGTTCTTGGATGACTGTTGTAAGGTAATGTTTATCAAAACCCCTAGAAAAACAAAATGCAGATGGAAAAATCTAGGTTACAATTGTAAAGCAGACATGCGACATCTTCTAGCTAAGCAAGCAAACCAAACCCCCACATTGTCATTGTTAAAGTCCGTTAAGTGGAATAAAAGGTTGTTTCTCTGTGTGGCAGCTAGTTGTTTGCTGTCTGGGAACCCTAAGTTTGGCCTGGCAAGCTGAAAAGCAAGGACAGATGTTCTGTGGTGGTAACTTCCAGCTGGATTCTTGAATGCATTGTGTTCTGTGGGTCACAACTCATAACGGAGCAAAATTGAGTGAGAGCTCCCGCAAAGAAAGACTTGAACAGCTCGTATGATAGCTATGATTGCAAAGATACAGTGCATTCTGTGAGAAAATATTCTCTGTGCTATCTGTAAAATTCAGATTTAATAGCCATTCTGAAGTGCTTCCTTTAAACTGTTTACTTCCAAAAAGCATTTCAGGCTAAGTAAATACCAATAATTCTTATTTCCCATCTCCTTATCAGTTATTCTACCAAAATGTTCTTGCACAGCCTATCTAATCTCTTCGAGTGAACATGAAATGGTTAGTGTTGGCTTCCAATTTGAATTACAATCTCTGTTTCAAACTTAAGCTGATTAATTCTACATTAGATTGTAATTATCAGCATTACCAGCACTAAGGGTGGTTGCAACCAGACAAACGAATATATATATATATATGTTGAATGTAACAGGAGAATGAGTTGCTGAATAGTGGAAGAAAAGGAAATGGAATAGAGAGGATAGCTTAAACAAAAATTAATAAATTGTATTCAGGAGCATTGTGGGGCTAAAGGATGATAAGGGGTAGTAAAGTTTGAATTTTGAGATTTATAGGAAAAGTTGACGTGAGTAAGAATCCAGGCCACTCAGGTTCTAGAGAAGAGATGAGTCATTTGGGTTTATGGTTTTGTTTAAAAACTTCTTACTTTATTTTACTTCATGCCATAGAAGGATCATGAATATTGTGTTGTCCACTGCAGATCTGCTTTTTCTGCAGTGCCAGAAAAGTGTATTTAATTGAATCCACTGTAGCACTTTCTTGTCTTCTGTGCCAAAGTTTTCCTTTATTTTGTGTCCTATTTGGGATGCAACATATGGTTGGCATATAAGAGTAGCTGGTACTCTCAGATCTCAGGTGCTCTTTTTAATTGTGGAACCTTGACTTGTTTGGCAAAGTTTTACTGGTCTTATATTTCCTTCAAATGTATTGTAGAGCAGGTGAGCATGTTTTAGAGATGATTCCTGTATATGTAAAATTTGAAATGGTCTTTGAGAACCTGTTGGGTAAGGAAAAGCTATAGAAGTGTTTGAGAGTTGTTGATAGAACTGTGCAATTCTATTAACCAGGATAGGCAAGGGGAAATGTCTTTTTGTCATAAATGTTTATTCATGTTTAAATCTACTTTTCTTATATTAAAGACTTCCCTTCCAGCAGTATTGCTTTGGAGAAGAAAGTTTCCAAAGCATGCAAAAACTGCATTTCGGAGAAAGAAGCAAAATTATTGTAGTTTTCTTTTTTAGGATCAAGAAGAGGGGGAGGGAAAATGGTTTCCTTGTATTTAACTGTGCTGTTGGATGGAAGACAAAGCTCAGTCTCTCTTGCTGACTAATGTCATCATCGAGGCATTTTTTTCTCCCACAGAGCAATTTTGTCTCCATTGAGACCCCCACAGCCATTGGCAAGACCATGGCCTGAGATTAAATCTCATGCTTGGGTGAAATTCTAATGACTGTAATTGTTTCCTCTTTTTAAGTCTGTGGTCCCTTCATCAAAGAGGGGTGCGGAAATTATGCATTTATGTTGTAAAAAGGGAGGTCATGATTACCTGAACCTGTGGTTGACTTCAGGGGATTCTGTGTCATGTTCTGGCAGTGGTTATCCATGCTGATATTCTAGTATGTGAAGTGATTTAAAGTGTGGCTCAAAGTATATATGTAAAGTAATAGTGGCATGTCTCAGTCCTCTGTGGGGTTTGTGCTGCTCTCGTTCGGCAGTCATCCACTGTCAGATGATTACTACCTCTCAATGAGGAGAGTGGTAGCAGCTCGTGTGTTTTGGTCATCTGTTGGAATAGGAGAGAAGGGGAAATAGTAAATGTGGGTTGAGGTAGGCTTCTGTGAATGATCTGTTTCAAGGGCAAGCTCCTAACTTAGTGCAGCCATGAAATAATGCTGGACTTGTGTCTTCCCCATATTGCAAAGGGCTTAGGACTTGTCAGCAAGTGCTGCTGTTAACCCTTACTCATGCTTCAGTGTTTACTGAAGGTGTTCAGCAGCTTGAATGATAACACCAGTATGGTAGTGCTGGTTGTGGAGGACCTGAATGTAAGTGTGTCTGAATGTGGATATGAAAAAATTGCGCACAATTTTACAGAGGTAGCTTGCCCAAGTCTACAAAATTAGGATATGCATGTGCATCAGTGTTGCTGTGTGGTGGAAAAATTCAGGTAAGTATTTTATATTACTGACTTTATTGTGCAGTTCTATATGTATGCAGCTTTGGAACCATACTCTCCCCTAACTTCTTTGAAGATTTATGAAAAGATCATGTACTGTGTGTTAAGTACAAAATTTTTGGAGCTTGTTCTAATTTATGAACCATCATTTAAAGATGTTGGAAGAACTGACCAAGAGGCGTTTAATCAGAGAATAAGAAAAATGGTTCAAATAGTACTTAATTTTAAGTGTCTAGGCTGCATTTAGAGACTAAAGAAACCCCCAAACATCATCATTCTTAAAAGCACTCAGCATCGGAATCTTTCCATGATATCAGTGAGACAATGAGCACTCAGTTCAAAGTATTGAAAAGTACAACAAAAAAATCCCAAGTGTCAACAGTGCTGTTCACCTAAGGGACCAGCTTTGGGCATATAACACTGAAACTTTGGCTGCTGTCTGGCAATATTATAGATTCAGATAATATGATAATATGTGTCATTTTAAAATACCTTAAAGCCTGAAAAGCAAGTTTTTACACCAAAATTTTATGCATGTGTTTACATATAAATAAAATCCATAATAAAAAGCTTGAAATAATTGTTGATAATAGTTATCTTTGTGTATGGCGTAATAACAGTATTGCTAAATGTTCAAAAGTCACAAGTCGGGCATCCCTAAGGAAGTTGTTAAAAGAAATAGTTTTGTTCTTCTAATTTGCTTGCTGTGTGATAGGTTTTCACCCTGTGGTAGGGACCAATGTGTATTTCTTTCCCCGAGTAGACTTTTCACCTGACTAACAACTGAGATTCTCCCATTGTTTTGAGTGCTGTGATAAAGTTGTGGTGGCTGGTGATGTTTACCCATGTGTTTGTAATTGAGCTCTCCCTTTACTCTCTCTGGTGTGTATTATGATATCCAGTAACACTAGCTTTTTCTGTCCAAAATTGCTATTTAACTGGAATATCTTGTGGAAGGAGATTCACTTGTCTATGGTGCTGTGTAGTGCATCTAGGAGCAATATTAAAAAAAATGTATATTTGATTAAATTGAACTGTACCAAACTTTGCATGGAGAAAATATTCTTTTGGTTAAGGGAAGGAAAGAGTTTTGAACTTAAGCTAAATTCTTAAAAAAAACCAAACAAACAAACCCAAACCAGTGGTTGAAAATCCAGTCTTTACAGAAAGTTCATCTCCAGATGTGTTTTCATTATGGAACTGTATTCACTAACAAATTGTGTGGGGGTAGGTGTTTGGGTGTTTTTTCACTATGTGTCCCTAAATGTGTTTTTGTTTTGAAGCTTTATTTCCTGTATGAAATAATTGATTATTCTAGTAATAGCCAGCACTGCTTTTGAGGGGTTTAATGTTTTCTTTCTTGTAATTTAAAGCCAAACAAATCAAATGTGAAGATAAATTTAACTTTTTTTTTCAAACGCAAGCCGTTCTATCCATTACCCACCCTGCACCAAGAAACCAGCGAGTCCTTAACTTCTTTTAAAAGAACACTGTTTCTAAACAAACAAACAAAAAAGTCAAATTGATGCAGTGGTTGAAAGTTATTTTGGTTGCTGTACCTGTTTCTTTTCCCCTTGAATTTTAAAGATCTTTATTTTTGTCCCATTAAGAAAATGGTAGACTGTAGCTAAGAAAACTGTAGACCACATGTAAAATGATGTCAGGTTTATGGATATTTTTTTGGTATTTTTTGCAAATCATTGAGTCAATCCTAGGTAAAAACAGAATTAACTAATGTGAAATTTAAATTAGTTGACAGTATCCTTTCAAAGCTTATGCATACTGTTTTAAAAGTTTTTGCAGTAACTTATAGGCTCATATAGGAGCAGTTGGAACAAAGTAGTTCACCTGGATGAAATCATCAAAATGCATGTATTTTGAGGATGTTGTAACTCTGTTTGGAAGCTGTTACACTTTCCATGAAAGATTTGTACTTTTGTCCCAGCCTGTGTAAGTTCCCTTTTATGCACTGTTTGTTCAGAAGTGGAATAAATAAGTTCTGTGAATGAGAAATGTGTTTCCGCAAAGAGGATGCTAACCTGGGGTCTGATGTTCCCTAAAAAAACCAAAAAATAATTAATTTAGGGGTCAGAAGCATAGTACAGTATAGACACAATAAAAGCAGCCAAGATCAGCTCAGCTGAAACAGTACATTTATCAGAACTTTCCATAAGAAGCAGCGTGTTGTGTGGTTGACAGTCATGATTGAAATACAGGATGCTTGGGCACTAGCTTATAGGTGGCAGACGTGACTTTGTAGTAGGTCAGCAAAATAGCCTATCAAGCTAGTTTTTTAAAATTAAATACATTCTGGAAAATATGGTTTGCTGCGAAGTGGTAGTGATCATTGCAAAATATTTTAAATGCCTGAGTTGTAATCTCTCTCTCTCCTTCTGTTAGCTCTGAGCAACTAAAAAAAAAAAAAAGAGCTTTAATCACCAAGGCTGTATTCTTTCTTAGTGATTCCAGCTTTTCATTAAGCAGTGATTAGTACTCTTCAATTATGCATTCGTTTATCTTAGTGATGCATTTACAGTTAGAGATAGTGTTGGTTTATTGAATTTGGCTGATGCCTGGCAATTTCAGCAGATGTTTTTTTTGCTTGCCATGTAAGAACACACAAGAAAGGAGTGGAGAGGGGTTTATAGCCTTGGCGTTGTTTTTAATGATAATCTGATAATTTTACCTGATTTTTTTGAAGAAAAGTGGAAAATACGAGCTCCCCCCCCCCCTTAGAACTTTCAGCAGTTCTGTTCTGAAATCCATTTCTGGGCTTCGTCTTTGTCTGGTGGACATCAGTTGTTCATGGCAAGGGAATGAGCAGTGTAGCAGGCTGATCTTTGAAACTTGTAGTTGGAATGGATTTTTCTCCATGTTCATAAGTTGGCAGTTCCAGAAATTAATTAAAAGATTGTTATTTTTTTTCCTTAAGGGGAGTAGGGGAAGAAGGAAAAGGGGGACAATGCAGTAGAAGATGGGGTTGAAGAGCAATTTCTTGATACTTATGTTGTCCTTTCCTGTACGAGTAAGAGGGAGGAGAAGAAAAAAGCATCTCAGTACTGTTAAAAGCTGCCCTAGTTTGTTTTCTGTCATAGCTGGATAGGATTAAATTAGGTGGGCACTGGTGGAGTGTGAGGTAGAGTGGTTTGTGGCAGGGGGAGTAGGGTTGCAGATAACACGCCTTTGCTTCACTTCTATTTGTTTCATGTTTTTTGTTTGTATGTTTTAAAATTATGTATTTGGTTTGCTTCCAGATTCAACAGTAGACAAGCTTGAGTTTTAGTTTATTAACAGAACTGAAATAGGCTTCTTTGCCTGCACAGTGCTGCTGCAGAGAGAATAGATTGTTGGTGCTATCTCTTGGTACTGAAAACTTAAAAGTTTTCATTTTGCTGGTAAAGCCCTTCCTAAAACTTGTATGCTCTGATATGTTGTGATTTAATTTTCCTTGGACCAACAGAATCTAGCTCTTTGAGAGAGGCAAAGCTTCTCATCGTACACTTAACTCTTATTTTTCTGAGTAACAGAGAACATTATGCATGTTTAAAACATGGTGACTACAAATAAGCAAATTGAAAAACAATAAAAAATTTCCCTTTGTGGTCTGTCAGGTCTCCTCCTCACCCCCAATGTGTACCTTGCTTGACAGGGCATTCTAGAGATAAAAATCATGTAAACGGATGCTACTATTACTTTATTAAGGGAGGAAAAAAATATCCATCTATGTGATTTTTATCTAATTTTTTCTACTTTCATATAGACCAGTCATTAAAGACTATTTCATTTTCTGTACCTATGTTACTTACCTTTTTTCCTCTTCATACACTTTATTTCAATGTTATATTTTTTTACAAAATGGCAAGATAATTTTATCCTCAAAAGCAGTTTAACTGTGACAATTTAAACATAATCAATAAGAATAATTTATTGGAAGTACTTTAATGAACTCTTCTAACAAAATTTAAGTCTGTACTAAATTGTCAGTAAGAATATACTTAATACAGTTACTTTGTACCTCTCTTTCTTTATTATTATATGATTCCATTGTTTGATGTGAAGACTGAAGTGGCTAGGTAACAAATGAAGCATATTTACTTAAGTTCATTTGAAATTAAATTCTCATTCTGATTTTTCCATCCGTTTTTCTGTAATTCTAGTTCTTGCTGTCAGAAAGTTTAATTTAGAATGTGTTGTTCTCTCTGAGCCTAGAAGATGTGAATTGCAAACAAGACTTAATAAAATGTGAAAAGCAATAGTTAAGAATATAAAAAAAACTTGTACAAGGCAAAAGCATCTAAGAATGGGTTTCTGTGAAGAGGAGAGTGTGTAATCTTTAGATATTCTTGATATACTTCTGATACTGTTTTGTTTTCTTGCTTAGGAATTTCTTCTCTTAGTCACCTGAGAAATTGTATCACGGAGGTTAGATTAGCAAGTGTGGATGGTTTTGATGGATTTCTAGGCACTTCATTTCTAAAATCCCATTCAAGCTAGATAGTGATGGCTTGGTGCCTATAGCTGCTGCTCTTTTAATTTTTGCTGTGACTAGTGGTCTCTTGAAATGTGCTGGTTACGTTGTTCCATTTTTAAACAGTGAAATGCAAATTTACAGGTACAGCGAACTTTGGACTAGAAGCATTACTGCTTTGCAGTCCATATTATTTTCTTGTTTATCTGGGTTTCTTAGTCTGTTTGTGTATTTCCACTGAATAACTTGAGCAGTGCCAGCATTCCTGAGAGCTGGTCACATGAGCTTGGCAGAGCAGTGTGTATTCTGAGCAGACTTTGTTTTCTGTAGGCTTTCTTCCCACTTCCCTGGGGATGTTGTCAGCCTCTGTTTTAGCTTGAAAATTTAGATTTTAGGAGAGAAGTGGTTCTTAATTACCAAATGAAACATAGGAGGGTAAGCGTGGGATGCAGAGCTGGGAGACCTGTTGTACTTTTTCTTCTGATGACCCTTCTTGGTCACAGAAGCACAGTTCTGGTCTTGATGAAGGTTTTGATCTTGAGTGATGATTTACTTAACCAGCAGATGTTATTGCTTACAAACTTAGTTTACACAAACTGCCACTACTACTTGTAAAATGCCTGTGCCTTTGAGTCAACACTTGTATTTTATTCAGTTGTTCATTCATCCTAGAGAAAATGCTGGAGGACTTGCTCTGAATTATTCTGAAATATCTATGAAAATCTAAGCATGTTCAGGTTTATATAATGTTTGAGCTGTATTGTGAAATTACTGTGCAGGGTTGTGTTGAACAACTTCACCTTTTGAGATTCTTCAAAATACCTAATAGAAAACTTTTTTAATTATGAGGGGGTTTAGAGATAAAAGGACTGTTTTTGCGTGTTGATGGTTTCTGCATGTTCACCTCACAAGATCTATACTTTTCTAAGTATAAAACTTGAAGCAATAAAATAACCTGTCTGTGTCCAAGATTAAAATGTTTTCATTGTTCTAAGGAGCAACTGGTCTAAACTTAGCCTGTGAGCTTTGTAAAGCCGGGGCTTTGTTTCATGTTTATCTGTGAAGTGCTGTGCAAGCTTGTGGCTTTGTAGAAGTAACATTTTGGAGCCCAGTTAGGTGATCCGCATCCATGCGGCCTCATAGGAGTTCTCTGTAAGGGAGTTTGCAGGATTAAGGTCCAATTCAGTACAAACTCAGAACAGTTCTATATTTTGCTCCTTAGTTGGCTGCACAGCTTTGTTCACAGGAGTATCTTTTTTTAAATAATAAAGTAAATAATTCAAAGCATTTAAAATTTTTTTACGCTAATATTCTATCAGTGAAATTTGGGAATATCTTTTTACAGCACTTATTTTGCTGTCAATTTTTTTTAAAAAGTCATCTGTTTATAAGTCATGATGGCTTAGCTTTTTCACCTTCCCTCCTATTAATGCTGTTTAAAACATTTACTCAAGCATTGCTACTGTCTCTTATCTCTGTGTGGTTATAGATCATTAAATTCTGGCCCCTCTTAATACAGTATAAATTCTAATCTTGGCAAGTATTGTGTCTAGTTTTATTTAGTAATTAAACTCTGCACTGGTTTCCACCTTTGCAATGAGCATCACCTTTTCTATTACAGTGGACTTCTGTTAATTATGTGGAGAACGTATTAATGTGAAACACAAATACCATACAATCTGCAATATCTGGAGTGCTTGTAGCATTGGCGTTTTAGATAAATGATAACATGCTGGATACACTGTTTTGTCCTGAAGTACTGGGATGTGAGATTTACATGACTGTTGACCCCTTGGGACTACTCTGAGATGAGGTGTGTATCTTGTGTAATACTAGTCAGCAAAAATTTAAATGAAAATAAACACACTGTCAAAAGCCCTTCTGTTGGTCTGGCAGGAAGTATAAAATAGTACGATATGCTTGATAATGGCTTCTTTGGAGAAGATTCTCTGGCACAATGGGATGTGACTTAGTGGAATGACAAGCTATGCAGAATGCTTATTGTCATGATTTGATGCCTGCCATGGACTGAAGGCCGGAGAACTGAGTACAAAATAAATCTTTTCTGGAATTTGAGTGGCGAGTCAGATTTATCTTTTCAAACAAACAGAAGTTACAGTCTTTGTGAATGTTAAAAACTCTATTGAAGCGAACTGAGTATAAACTAATAGATCATTGCTTTGAGGTTGGTTTCAAGTGGTAAGTTTGCAGTGGTTTTGCATATAAAAACTTACCTTGGTAGTGCAGTATTAACTCTTAAAACCTTAGCAAGAACAATTTAACGTCAGCATTAGCTCTTCAGCTTCTCATCTCTTCATCTGAAATTTGTAAGTTAACAAAGCACCTAATATTCAGCATTGCAGCAAGGCAGGTTAACTGACTGCTGGCTAGACTCCAGAAAAATTTGTCTTCCAAAATATTGCTGTTTACTCTGGCTCTGATTATCTGTGCACAGTGCAGAGAATGAAAGTATCCTATTCCCCAGTGCTGGCATTCTTAATTTAATTGTTTGGGACTGATTTGTTTTAGAGATTTCTTTCTTTCCATGTGCTGTACTGCTATAGCTGTGTAGTAATGCAGGTGCTTGAAATAAAACTTGGCATAAAAACTGAGATTGTTTGCAGGGTGTCTTTCTTGAGGACAACTTTGCTTTTTTCATGTGGATATATTTTTCATTCTTGACCCAACACTGCTTTTCTTGTAAGGGTTATAATTGTTGTTGGCTTTTGGAAATGGTGAAGGTTTGGAAGTTACAATGTTAGTGTTAGAAGTCTTGTAGAGTTGTGTATCATGAAGTTGAATGAATTTCCCAGTTTCCATATGGATGGAGTTGTATGTTGAAGTACATGACACGAGGAGTAATATAATTGTTCTTCTGTCTATATTTTTTCATTTGGTTACATGCTGCAGCAGGACTACCAGCGCAACAATTTTCTGCATTACTGTCAGAGAAATTGAGAAACTTGCATCAAAATTGGGGTTTACCATGCTCCAAAGTACAGAAGACTCTGAAGGCTAAACGTAATATAGTCCTGGTAACTTGAGGTAGTCTTCTTTCTTTTCTAACTTCCCACTAGATATTGGTAGCTTTTTTAGTCATTCTAGATTGAACTGCTTGACAAAGAAGCAAAGCTCTAGCTGAATGTATGAGAGACCTGTGTAGGAGATTTAAACTGAAATAGGCATGTTTATTACTGTTAGTTGTTGTGGGTTTGTTCTTTGTTTTTCCCCCTCCATTTGATTCTTAATCGTAGTGAGATTTGCCCTTCCTTGACTGACATAATTTTCAAACTCTATCCATAGTATTCTGTCAATGCAGGTGATGACCAGGTGTTACTTAGCTCTGCAGCCTTGATATCATTCTGCAGCTGGGCACTATGTTCATCTTTTGGGCAAGCTGTCATGGCTCCTGGTCAAAGCTGGGGTTCCCTTTGAGAAGAACTTCTTGACCCTTTGTACAGTATCTGCCTCGCAGGCGGACTCTGGAGCCATTGTGTGGAATGCATGTCTAATGCATTCCACTCAGACCGTCAGTTCCATTCCATAATGTTAGCTTTAATTGGCTGTTTTTAAACTTTCATGTACAATTTGGTTGTACATGGTAAATTACCACCCTCTTCGCCTTTTCCTAAGAGCAAGAAACTAGAATCCAGACTGTGCTTTCCGTTGCTGCCTTTTACTATTACCCTTGAGCTCTTTTAGAGACAACACTGATGGGTAGTGTTTCTGTCAGAGGACAGACCTTTTTTTTTATTAGTGTTTTTTATCTCTGATCTCCCAAAGACTGTACTTTTTAAACATTGCATTGTATTTTTGGCCTGACTTCTGCATTTGAAAGTTTAAAGAAAATTAATACTTCTTGTCCAAAGAAGTATCTCCAATTTAATATCTGTTGCCTAACTCTTAGTGTGGCTAGATACCCAAGTGATTTTTTTAAAAATATTGATATATTTAATTTTAATGAACTTGTTTGTGCATATGAGAACTTCAGAACAGAGTCATTTGTATAACCAAGGTTTGTCTTTGCTATATAAGAATGCCTTTGTATGTGCTTCTGAAGTGTCAAAATTTATACCATGGGTGGAACGATAGTCTCTGCTGTTACACAGATTTCATCTAGGCTTAAATACTTGATCAGAGCATCATCAGAAGCTATTTTTGAGAAAGAGGGGTAGTTTAGTTACGTGAGGAAAAAAAAGTTGGCAGTACTGCATACAAAACAAATTTTGCAGTTCAAGCTCAAAACAGTGATGAGTCTCTTGTTCGTACTTGGTATGAATAAAGTAAAACAAAGCCTGCCTTTATCCTCCATAACAGGCTTATGAGCTCATGTTTCGGCTTTTCCTTTCGCCTCCCTTTCGAACATGGACTCTGTCTTTTTTTTTTTCTTTGCTAAACACACAGTAACTTTCCACAATATTTTTAATCTTGACAAGACATCCAGTGGCTGGTGATGCAAAAGTGTTGCATCAACAAAGAGGGGATGATAGTTGGAGCATTCCAGGTCTGACATTTTTGGCCAAGGAGCTGTGTATTGTGGCCACTGATTCCTCCCTGCACAGCATGCTTGCTTCAGGCAGGAGACTACTTTTCATTGACTCCTGTTGTGTGCCTCCCTGCTCCTTATTTTAGGCTTCCCCAAGAAGTTATGACTGGGAGTCTTATGGTTTTA
The DNA here is from genome assembly GCF_000737465.1 of Haliaeetus leucocephalus. Taxonomy (NCBI): domain Eukaryota; kingdom Metazoa; phylum Chordata; class Aves; order Accipitriformes; family Accipitridae; genus Haliaeetus; species Haliaeetus leucocephalus. Next base: position 13,504,079 of record NW_010972438.1, read on the forward strand.
GATGAAAGAGCCTGTTGTCTTGTTGAATTATCTCCTTTCTGTCTGTATTTAAAGCAAAGCTGGCAGGTAAAAAAAAAAATACAGTAAAACAAAAGCTCTGTTATAGTAACATCTTGGGCTAGATTAGAATAAAACTGAAAGAATGATCTATACTTTTTTTTCTGTGTTTGTTTAGACTGCTTGTTTACCTATAGTCCATTGGCATCTGGCAGTGGAACTGGACTCATTGCATTCAACTTCAGATGGGTTCCTGGGCACTGGTGGGACATAACCCACAAAAATATGTTGACTGAAATAAATCATGATAAGGATTTCCCCTTTTAGATTAAAAATTGCCCATATAGAAATTGTGTATCATGGAATTTTAAAATAATATACACATGTAATCATGGACATTGAGTTGCCATAAGCATCTTGTACTCTTAGATTTTTGACCTAAACCACACATTTTCAATTTTTTAATGTTCTAATGCAACATTTTAAGTGAACCACTTTTTTCAGTGGCTGAAGTGAATGCAACTCGTGAACCTTTTTGTTCACTGAAAGCATAGCTGATACTTTTTAAAATGGATTTAAGAACTTCCTCATGACAGCTAAACTTCTTGAATCCATATAAAAATCTGCTTAGATCACATAATTTAGCCTTGCAGCACTGGTTTTATTGTGCAAATAAACTATCAGAAATTGATTTATAAGCTAGTTGTTTCATAGATGTGCCTGTTTGTTATGTTGGCTGTTATTGTCATAGTCTGTATTCCTTCACAGCATAAAGCCTTCAGACATCTCTTCAGTCATGTCCGTTAGGCTGTTGCAATCAGGTACTTCTTCTAGTCATGAAGTTTTCCCCAATTTAATAAAGGCAAGGTGGGATAATTTGTTGATTTCTACCTGAATGCATCATTAACCATTACAAGAGGGGAAATTGGGGCATAGGTTTGGTGTTGGTTTTTTTCCCCTTTTTGTAAATCTTATTTTTGATGCAAAGGCAGTTCTGTCGCCAGCCAGTCCAGCATGTGTAGACTCTCCCCCCCACCATAAAACAATGAGCACATTCAGGCACAACTCGTGTTTTCAGTTATTAAAAAACGGAGCCGTCTGTCTCTGCCTGTGACTTTAATCTTTAAGCCTTTATTCCCTGTACCCCACCCCCTCTTTCTTTCCCCAACCTTTTGTTTGTGAAGTGCAGAGCTACAGGATATGTGGGCCTGGAGTTTCTGAATGTATTGTACATTCCCCTGGCAATTACAGATGTTTATAGCCCTGACTGATGTTATTTCAGTATTGTGGAGGGTGAAGAGAAAATTAAAGAATGCTTTTTTTTCTTTGCCCCTAGCAGTCTTTAATTTTTTTTGAGGGGAGGGAAAAAAGAAAAAGAAAAATGTAAACTCTTAATTTCTTTAATAAAAATCTTGTTCAGCATCCTCAGACGGAACATATCTGAGAGCTGTACATGAACCTTCCCATAGCCTACCATAACTCTTCTGTTGCGACAGTGTGTTGTGTGAAGTGTTTTAAAAAGCATAATAGTAGGGGACTTTAGTAGGAACAAGCTCCTTGTTGTGGGATCCCTGACCTTTGGATACTTTATTTCAAAGACAGAGACAAGGTAGCTTAGAGCTTGAAATGCTTTAAGAGTAGAATCACATTAATTTATTTCTAGCTTTACATGGAAACTGGATTTTCTTTTTTTGTAGAAGAATGATTTAGAATCTGATGAATTGGAGACTTACTTTTGGACTAGTTACTTGCAGAATTGTTCAAGAAAATTTATTTTTGTTAGTCTCATAGAAATAGGCTCTTGATCTGTACAAGGTTTAAAATCAATTTCTTATTGGTGTTCCTTGAGCTATCTAAAGCTGCAGATGCACTGTAAGATTAGTGTCCTTGAATTGACAGAGAGGTGGAGAGAAGAGAATCTAGTAGCAAATCTCTGTGATCAAGGTGTTGATTCGTGTGTTTCTTGGGGGTCCCTGTGCATTTCATGATCTTCAGGGTAGTTGATCTAAAGCATTGAATTTAAGCAGAGAGAAGTTTAACAGAGTCATGAGTTTCAAGGTGTTTTGGCAATATCGCTAAGGTACAACTTTCATACCAATACCTGTCTTCTGGCTGTATGCAAACTGGTTTATAGGTTGTGCAAGTTCAGAGTTGCGTGTCTAAATGTATGTTCAAGTCTGTCTAGCTACACCTGGTGTGATGGCAGTCCTTATTTCTTACGACTGCTGCATGAAACTTTTTGTGAGACGGATCTTTCAAAGATGTGTCAGAAGAATGAACAAGAATTCACAGTGAGATATCCTTTGGCTGGGCAGGACTTTAAGAAGTTAACACAAAAGATAGCAAAAAAGTCTTGCTGTCACTTAATATTAAACTGACTGAAATATGCTTAAAGAAGTTCTGATAGATGTTCTAAGATGTTCATAATTTAGTAATTCTCCTAAACACCCAGAGGGAGGCAATAGATGCTCTGTTAGTAACAATTCTCCAGTCCTTTGGGAGGGGAAAAAAACCCCAACAAGTTGGACATTAAGCATAGCACATTCCTTTTATCCTGAGATAATCAAGTACTCAAGTTGTGTATTGCTTGTGTAAGGATTTCTGAAATGCGCTATTTCTTTTTGTATTACAACACGAGCATGGATGTGATTGAATCCTAGATATGCTAATTTAATGATATCATCTTGTAGGAATTTTAAAAGAACTTGATGAAGAGCTGAGTGTGAAATAGCACTGATATAGAAGAGAATTCACAGAAACTTTATAGTTGCTGTTAAGGTGTCTGGTTTTTTCCCCCTCTCTGAGTCCAGTACTGGGCCTGTATGTAATAGTATATTCAAATACATACAGAAATATGAACACATCGGTTAGGAAACATTGCAGTTAGTTGTGCTGTTCTTGGAAAACAGAGTTAAATTTTTCTGAAAAGCTCATACAGAAGTTCACTGCCTGAAGCAGCTGACTGGTTTGAAGGAAAATGTGTGCATGTGGGTACTGTTTGCCTGTTTATGTACTACTCTCCCTGAAACAACCCTGGAAACTGTATCGAGTTATTCCAGTCATCTTTAATGTACCACTTTTGTCTCTCCAGTACAAACATGGTTTTGTATGACTGTTGTAATTCATAACAATAGGCATACAGGTATATCCTACTGTAGGCTGAAGTTTTAGGATCCTGCACTATCAGGGAGGTAGCAGGAATTTCCATGACTACATGTCTCCACACTCTAGTGTTTATCTAGTGGAGAAACCTCAGGTGCAACATTCCTGAAGCAGGGAATAGTCCATCTGTTTCTGTCTGGCGCGAACCGAGTCTTTAGAAATGGAGCAGAAGACTCCAAGATGTGTGGAAGTCTGGCAGAACTGGGGTTGGGCTCAGGTCCTCATTCATGCAGGTTCAGTGCCTTAATTCTTCAAGATGCTTGATTCCTTTTATACTGTTTAGCCACTATTTTCTCTTTCTGGTTTTGGAAATAGCTTCAAAGATGATGTCTGAACTCTGAGAGATGGAGTGGGCAGAATGGTCATACTTTATAGTCACATTATTTGCAACATATTTAGCGTTATCATATGCAAATATATTTACTTTTTTTTTCTTTGAAACTTGGTGGGAGATCTTGAAGAGAGCAAATGTAAAGCTGATATAAGTCAAGACTATAAAAAGTTTTGTTTGTTTGTTTGTTTTAATCTTACTTCTTCTGACCAGTTTGCTTTTCAGCGTTTACCATAAAGACTTCATGGACCTTTGGGGACCATTTATGGTCACTATGTAAGGCTCAAGTGTAATGTTACCTTATGTTTAATTCTACAGAGCAGTGCAAAAACACACATGGCCTTGATACCAAAGCAAAATACCTCTGAATAAGAAGTCTGAAACTTGAACTAATCATTCATCAGGCCATAGGAAAGCTTAGTAGGACCTTGAGCACACAATATTGTCCGAAGAGGTCAAAGTGGGGTTTTACAAGTATCCATTTTTTTATTTTGCACCTTTTTCCTGAAGCACGAACATATAGTGTTGATTTACTGTGCAACTTATTCAGAAGTTTCAGAAACCTTGTTTTATGAACTCAAGAACTCCAGACAGAAGGAACAGGGCGCTTCATTGCAAACCTCAAAGTTTGAGTCTGATACGAATCAGTGGAATTACAGGTGCCATTTTTGTATGTCATTTGGGAACCCAGAAATTTGACGTGACTTTTTCTTGTTGAGATGTTTTGTAGTCTGGGTGCCAAATTATGGAACTGAATCTTTTTTGTGCTAGGTGTAATACAGGCATGTAGTGCAAAAAAAAAAAGGTTACAACCCAAATGGTAACAACCCAATTGTTTTCTGCTGTGCTTTGTTTTGCTTTCAAGTGTATGAAATAACCGTTTTTCCTACTATGTGCCATAGATTGTACTCCAAGGATGATGAGCTGTATAATGATGTTCAGCCTAAAATGTTAGGTAACTTCTACTCTAGTTTTGAGCAGTATCCTAAGTAATTAACTTTCTAGCTTTACTGGTATCTGTATTTGCATATATGTATATATGAATGACACTTTAAAAAGTTAATGTTTGCTAACTAATTCACAATTTATGCACTTTCGACTTCAAGCCAAGAAAGAAATTAATGCAGCTGAAATACCATGGTGTTGTGTAATTCAGCAAATGTGAACTTTTTCATAGCAGTCATCTGTGTCTACTCAGAATGATGGTTGCTTTTTCAAGATATGTAGACTTTTTTAAACCCTACCACAGTTAATGTTTTCAGCCTTAAAATAAGTAGAGGTCTTTTTTGGACCCTGTCCAGTTTGTGCCTTGTCAATATAGAAATTCAGATCTAGTAATAGGTAGTATTAAAGAAAAGGACCTTGTTACATATGGAAGAAGGATGATGTCTTCTCTCATACGGTGCTTTACCTCCATTTTTACACATGTTATGTATTACACGGCATGTCTTGTTACAAGGCAAGGATTGTATGCTTTCCTACAGACGATGAGGGGAGAGCATTCTCATTTGTGGTGATTTTCCGGTTTTCTTCAGAAATATTTTGAAGAACAGGAATTGAAATGCCAGACCCTAGTAGGTACTGAACTAATTTGCTACATTTTCAGTGTAACAGTCCAAGTGAATGTTTTGTAGGGTTAAAGCAAGAAAGTCAATGATGGAATGAAGTGTCCCTTGCTTTAAGTTTCATCTTACTGCTCTTACACAGGATAAAAACATAAATATTTTACAAACAATGAAACTTCATCCAGCTGGATGTAGCTTTTAGAATCTTAATTGTGTAAATATCAAATGTATATTTTCATTTGTCTGAAGCCAAATGGTATCTAGCAGCACTGAGCTTTGGATCATTGTGCAATTTACCATTATATAATTGATTGTGCTCTTTTGTTAGAGGTGTTTTATTTCCCTTCTCTTGCTCACCTTCATGTGCTTTTGTCACTGCATGCTACTAGCATGGATTTTTCTTTGTAAGTGAAGTTGTATGTGAAGAACTGAGCTGCATTTGTCTTGTTTTCCTTTTTTTTGAAGCCACTTTATCTTTCAGATTCTTTTTTCAGAAAGTGATTAGATCTAAATGTAGTATTTTATTTCAATGTTACATCGTGTATACAGTCTAATACTTTACCTTTTTTGACTGCTTCTAAACATAAAACAATTTTGCATTGAATAGTATATAATGACTATGTTGTTTCATAATTTTCTGAAGTAATAGCACTAGTTTTGTGTAAATACATGTGTACTTATTAAGTTTCTTGCAATGCTTTCTGACAATACATTGACCATGTATACAGCTTTAAGTTTCTCTGAAATTCCTCAGGCTGCTGTTTCATGAGCAACTTGGCCTGCAGCAGCGCCCTGTCCCTAGAATCAGGAGGCTTGCTTTGCTCTTTCCTTTTTTCCCTCTCGCAGCTCCTGGCTGTTTGGTCCTGCTGCCTCCCTTGTGCCAACTGTGGCTCTCTCTGGAGCCCTGCATCAGTTGGGTCGCCTCACTGATCCAGAGGAGAGCTATCTGGTATTGCTGAGTTGAACTGGCTGGTCTGAGCTTCAACTTCGCCTTTCGTCGGGCCCTGCGTGAGCTGTGGGAGACCTGAATAAGCACGGTGTTGGGGAACCGTAGCTGGGAGCAGGAACTTGCCAGCTTGCAGAACTGCAGCCTTCCATCACCAGGGTGTGCTGGAGTGAATATCTTTTCAGCATGCCCCACTTTGCTGATGACTGCTTCTAAGTAGCTGACTGTGTACAAATAGCTATGTAGATTAATGCAGTAACAAAGTAAAGTGTGTTATTGCCCTGGCTTGAAACTACATGGGTAGAAATGCCTTTTTGACTTGGATGTTTTATCTTTACAATGGAAGTGAAGGGAAAAAAAATCTGCTCTCATGCTTCTGAAAGTATGCTTAAAGTAAAATGGAGCCTTTCCTTGTCTGTAGAAGCATGTATCCTTAGCTGTGCCTGTTACGCTGCTCTCACTTATGTGTAGGCTGAGGGAAGGTTAGGTGCAGTTAGCTTCTGTTTGTGTTGGGGAGAGGGGAGGAAAAGTGTAGGAAATTCCTCTGTTACCTAAATTAAAAAGATCCATAGCAATCTCTTGTTGATAGTGATTTCTATTTGGGAGCCTTTGGAGGAAGAATTCTGTTTTATTGTGTGTATTTTTTACAAAACTACATGTAATCTTAATGTGTGTTTAACCAGTGAATTTAGTCAGATCATAATGAGGGCTTCCTGTACTTGCCTTGTTTTGTAACGGTCTCTCTTTGATAGTGGTGGAAACTGCAGAAGCGTTCAGACGTTTCTCAGGCTGGTGCTTTTGATCTCCCTCCGTCAAAGAAGAGTAAACACCTCAGAATAAATCTTCTCTGTAACCATCGCTGCTGACTGAGCAGTGTGAGTCCTTACTGTTCTCCGAATAAGTAAATCAGGGAGTCATTGGAAAATAATAAGTTGAGAGATGTCAACAGCTCAATGCTAAATTTTTGTCTGTGTCACAGGGTCAAGTGTATCCTTTTTTCCTCATGTTTTCAGGTACCCCACCTCAACGCCCAGGCCTCCTGCGCTTGCCTGTTTTGGGCTGGAACGCCCTGCTGCTCCCCTCGCATTGCAGCTCCTGACCCAGAAGTCTGACAGAGTTCACACATGTTTCAGAGACTATAAACAGAAGCATGCAGTGAGAAAACTTATTCAAAGTATTATTTACTTTGTAGTAAGAATAAAACACTTGGGGAGGGGGGGGAAAAGGGACTTAAAAATCATTGCTCTACATGCATAGTTGTTCTGCCCAAAGCTTGCCATAATAATGAATTACTTAGGCCTAAGATCTCCAGGTGTCCCTAGAAAATGCATATGGGCAAATCTTGTTCCGCACTCTTGAGTGTTTTTGGTTGGTTGGTTGGTTTTGTTTTTTTAAGTGTGTTACCTCTTAAAGCATTGTCTCCTCATAAAATGGTTCAGGTTGGAAGCAACCTCTGGAAGTCATCTGGTTTTCCCCCTTAAAGGTGGGCCAGCCATCTCTAAGTTGGCCACCTTTAAGCTAGATCAAGTTTCCCAAGGTCATTTAGGGCTTCCTGGATGACATGTGTACAACACTTCTCTGAAGATGATAAAGGCAATGCAGGACTCCTTACATACTAAAGTCTTGCGAAGGATCTCTTGATCTTCTTTCTTCCTGTGTTGTAATGCTTTTTTTGAGAAAGTTTTCACTTTAAGGTTTGTTTGGTTTTTTTTCCTCAGTAAACCATCAGTTTGATATAAGCTTATTCCCATGTGCAATATTGCAATAGCTAGAGCATATAATAATAAATTATTGGAAGATATGCCTCAGTCTTTCTTAGTGTGACCTTCATGGAGGCCTTATCAGCTTTGTTCATGCTATTTCAGCATGGTGAATCAAGCTTATTGACACACTCTAATCATTATAGGCATTTCCTCCCTTTGAAGAACACAGACTTGTTTCTGACACATAGAACGTAAACAAGTAAGGTCCTTGGATGACTTGACAAAGGAGAGGGTAGAGGCCTTCATTGCCTTTATCCTCTTCAGGACAATATTGCACACTGTTTCATCTGGGAGAAGAAGTATAAAGTATATTCCAAGTGGATTCTTGTGTGAGGTCTTTTTGCAAAAGAACACTTTTATTCCTTATTAGCAATTATCTCTTTCCATCACTGGCTATTTGTAGTTGAGTTGAACTCAGGATTACAAATAAATAACTGTAAAAGATAGGTTAATTTGACACATAAGAAATGGACTTAGAATTATGCCCTTATGGTCATCCTGCTTTTTCTTTGTAGCTCTCAGTTTAGGGAAGACCTTAGTGGCTGGTTTTCATTTAAAGGGACTTTGTGCAACCGGTGATTTCTTTGTTGTTCAGAAATCAAATATAATGCATGTAATTCTGAGCTTTACTGTGCGTTCAGAAGTCTTGTGGGTTGCCAGTCTGACCCTCACTATCAGAGATATTCCAAGCTATCCAGAGTTTGAAGCTGCACAGCTCCCTGGTTGTGCCTACAGCTGCTGAAATCTTTAGGAATGGCATGCCTGGGAAACGGTGGTGGGACACTTGAACTCCACGAGTTCCTGTTCTTTTCAAAGTGTTCCCTAACGAAAGCTGTGGTATGGGTTTTGATCCATGATTTGCATTGCTTTACAGAGGGTTTCTTTATGTCTAATTCATGCACTCCAGTTGTGTGCATGTCTCTCTCTCCCCTCATACCTCCTACTTATGTTTAAATTTGGGAGACTTCCTGTCCTGTAAAACATCTTCCTTATTCATCACAATGCCTCCCCTAAGGTACCTAGCAAAATCCTGTGTGACTTGTAGCATCTCCCAAGGTGTTACTGTATATGAAAGCAGGGCATAATTTAGTTGTTTCTGAGTAAAGATTCTTAACAAAAAAAAAGGGGGGGGAGGCTAGGAAGAGGGAAGTTTCATACTCACTGCATGATATAGACAATATTTCCTGAGACAGGAGATACTAACCTCAAAGAATTTAAAATAAAACATTGATTTTATTATTTTTTTGAAAGGGGAATAGGGGAGGCAAAAATGGTAGAATAGTTGGTCTTTTTATCCGATGTGCAGATGAAATTGATTAAACCTTAAAAACTCGCCTCAGTCCACCCGGTTTATTAATTGAAGAATTTCCTCTTCCCCAGAATGGGAAGTGCACATTAAAACAGAGCTTTGCCCCTGAGTAGCAATGATACTTGAGAACGGTACATTTTCTACAATCCTATTTTCTCTTCTGCACTAGAGGAAATCCTAACATGGTAAAAAGCATATTTAAAAAAAAAAAAAAGTATGTTTAAGGAAGTCCTCTTTCATTTCCTTGTAAAGCATGAAATCAAATTATAGCCCATGGCCCACAATTATTTTATTTTTACATTTCAGATTCCGTTTTCTCCTTCCTTTCAGTGCCTGTGAGCAGGAGTTGTACTGTTTGTGCAAAGTCGGCTAGAAAGATTACCGCAAACAGGACAGGGACACAGTAGCTTAAAGAAGCCGTGAGTTGGAATCTGTGCCTATGTTCCGTGCTTGCATGTCATGCAAAACCTCCCTCTCATTCACACAGGGACTCGACCCCCTTTTCTTCTTCCTTCTACTAGCCCAGGTTTTACTGTTTGGAGCCAATTCGGCTTTATCTTGACGGATTACGGGGAATCTAATGCAATACTAAACTTACGGTTGCCAAAATAGTAGTACTTGTAAATGCTCTGATATTCTTGATCTACATTTGTTGGAGCGAAAACAATTGAGATTCTGCCTGTTTATTGAAAATGCCTTTTGGTTCTCTTTTTCAGTAAGGATGAAATTGCTGCTAGTTTAGTGCTTGGAGTTTATAACTGAATGGTTCTGAAAGTGGGCACAGTGCACATATAATGAAATAGTACTAAGCTTTTGGAAATGATAAAGTAACACAAGAGGCTGGAATGTTTTGGTTTTTTTCCCATAGACCTAATAATGCCCTCTAACTTGCTGTAAATGTTGCGCTTTGCCCTACGGCTCCATCTACACACAGCTCAGTCTGGGAGTTTGGGTATATAATTTATAAGCATGCAACAGGTTGCACAAACAGAAGGTATTTTGTGCATTTACATGGAGGACTGCAACAGCTTCTGCGGTTGGGGTTGAGGGGCATTTGTTAAGGCGTAATGTTTGGTTCCAAAATAAACAGGGCAATTATAGTGCTTTACAGTTTTTAAAAATGCAGCTTGTAGGTTGGGTAGTCACATGGTGTTTCCCTGTGAATACTGGTATAGCAGATCTAGTTTTACTAATTGTATGCTTTTGCATAAGGATGTGAGATAGTAGTATGTAAACGTTGCGGAGTTTGCTTTAGCTTTGGTGGGCAAAATCAAGTGTGCTTTATTTGTATAAGCTGCATGGAAATCAAAGGTGGATGTGACACTACCGAACACATTTACAAGGAGTGAATCTAATGCAGGGGACGAAGGTCTGCAGCCTTGTTGCTTAGAACTCTGGGTAGGCTTTTCTTCCTATTTCAGTAAAGGTTTGAAGATATAATATACTAAATAACATAAATGCAGAGAATGCAATGAATTTTCTCCTAAAGATTAAAAGTTCATCGATACATTTTTAATGCATACTGTTCTTCTGGGTCATCTTGTCTTTTTTGGTGTACTCAGACAGCAGTTGGTGAGCTCTTTCAGGATCAAGAGTGAGAGCTAGCTATGAATGATGTGTTGCAGGTGGTACTGTTTTGCTCTTCCCTTGGAGAAATGGAGATGATGGCCAGTTTAGGGAAACTGAGTTGCTGCCTCCTCTTTTGAAACTTGTCATAGTCTGACATCTCTGATTCAACTAGTCCTATGAGTAAAGAGTAGTAAATTACTTCCCTGACAACTGTTCATAATCATATACTCCCCAAAATTCAGAGGCAAGAGTGGGTTGGATGCGATTGTTCAAAGCAGGGGCTAGACTTTTTCTTTCTCTTCTCTGTGAAGGTATTTTTCTTAATATCTGAGTTCTGTGTTACCTGTCACTTTTGTGGTACAAATAAGTGCTGCTGTCTCCAGGTTTAGCTGGCACTTCTTGCAGCCTTTTCTCTAGGATGCTGTGCTGCTGGTCTTGTTGCATTTTTCCTGTATTTGACTGTCATCCAGATTCTCTTTGTTCATGTGTTATCTTTCTTGTTTGTTTTTCTTCACTCAGACTATCTACTTTACTTTGTGTTTTTGCTGTGGTTTAGCTGCTTATCTTGCAATATAATTCCCATCTTTCCCCAGCCCCTTGTGTTTTCTGATGACAACTAGTTTGTTTCATTTGCTTTTTATAGGCTACATCTGAGCTATATGTCATCACATGAAGGATACTCCAATAGTTGATCTTTCGTTTTCAAGCAGTGAGACATCACATGTCAGGAGGGCTCTCTGTCTTTCCAAATGTTCTTGAACACCTCTTTCATAGATGAAACAGCAAATAAAAGGTTACACCCTTGTCTTTTTCTGTAGGGGAAATTGTTTGAATACCTTAGTTTATCGTTGATTCTGTATGACCTGCTTCAATGCAGATAAAATATTTTTCTTGATTGTTGTGCTTCCTTATATGCAGACCTGTTCTTTGTGCCTCTGCTTCATTCAGAGTAATTTCAAGCCATTTGCCTGCTTTGAGGGCTCAAGGAACACTCATCTCTTCCATATTGCTCTTGTTAACTGTGTAGGATCATATCCTGTCTCCTTTTTTGAGAAAAAGCAAAGCATTTAACTTCTTTTTTTGTGTGTTCCATTTTGCACAAGAGCCCATGGCAGGCATTCTGTGGTCAGATAGTGCAGGTTTGAGTGATATTGTCACCTTGTTTTGTTCTTGTTATTGGTTTTGGAGTGTTCGCTTGGTATGGCTGTAATATTTTTATGCCTCAATTAAAAGGTCTTTCCAGGTGAGATTATGTATGTGAGAATACCCTTATAATCCATCCTCACTTCACCTTTCCTAGTTAAATTTTGCTCTGCTGTAGAAAATTCTTCAGGAGTGTTGTTCCTTTTGTTGACTGAAATCCAACATGGTAGTGAGTTGATTGATTACTAGTGTGATAGAGATTATTTAAATAGTGAATATGAAGTTAAACATATTGTAAGTCTGCTATTACTATTTACATGCTATGAGGAAAAAGTATAGTGAATGAGATGTTCCACGTTCAGGGGGGCGGGGCTTATAGTTTACCTGTGACCTGCCAACTTTCCTGATTAGAAACATTACATTTGTGAATCCCTGTGCACTTCGTTTTGACTTCCCTAGGTTATTTCATTTTAGTATTTAATGAACTATTATGCATGGATGAAGGGCAACTAAGGAAATGGGTTCTAGAATAAAACAAAATGTAAAACTGTCTAGAAGATTGAGAGATTGGGAAGAAGGTGAATTGTCAAAGATGGTTTATTAAACAGCTTAAAGAAGAAAGTTGAGGAACTAAATCTCAGCATTATTTTTTTTGCCTTGTTACCCAAGGGTCCTGTAAACTTGAGCCTTCATGTCTTGATATGTGTGAGTAGACGAGTACAAAACATCCTCATGCCTCAGGGAGAACGCAGTTAAAATATTTCTGTCAATGCTGTCCTGATCTTTCCCTTGGTTCCATGACTCTGTTGAAGGGCAGCAGCTTCCCACCCTGCCTGGGTGCCAGCTCTCCCCCTGCCGTGCTTTCTGTTCCATCTTGCAACATCTCTTATGAACTGTGGCCAGTCAGCACGTTAAGGCTTTGGAGGAGGCACAATAGTTGTACTGAGACACATATTTGCAAACTTGGGTATGCTGCTGTTTCCTTGACTTGTAATATATTTTTGTCTGGAGTGTTGTGATATATTTTCTGGTGTTTATGGCGTTTTTCCAGGGACTGTACAGTTATTTTTCCTTTGTTCATCTTCTCTTTGCTATGAAATGTCCCAAGGTAGACACTCTTGACCTTTTAGCAACTGGGCTGATGATTTTTATGGCTCTTTTAAAGTGTTGCTAATAAATTCATAAATACAGCAATTACAAGTATTTGCTTTATAACAAATGTATTCAAAGCAGTTGATTTAGTGTTTCAAGATAGTGGCCCTTGTACTGAAACTGCATATGACAGTTTCAGTGCAGATTTTCCCTCCTGTTGGAGGGAAGAGATGCCGCACCATATATAATGCCTCTTATCAGCCACCCTTTTCAAGGCCATATTTGGATCTGGTTACTTCGGCTTAATTCTGGAGCATAAGGATTGCTGTGCTCTGGTAATCATAACACGGTTAGCCAAAACTTAAGCTACAGTGTTGTTATTTTACTAGATGCACTTTTTATAGTATTGATAATCATTTTGACTTCATGGTTTGGTTTTATTTATTAATTCCTATTCATTTTAAGGATGTCACCTGTGTAGTGAGAATTACTGTGTGGTATAGTTTAATACAAAATATGGGTATTGTATTAAATTTAAATAAACAAACCCTGCTGTATGTACTCACAAAAGTGCATGCATTCTGATTAAGTGTTTTGTCCTACTTGAACTATTTTCATGCTGTTCATTCCCCCTGCTTTCTGTCCTTTAGATCTGCACTTCCGTATGGTGTATAAAGTCTAGGCCCTTTGTATAGCCTTGATGATTCTTGTGTTATAATTTAAGCAAGTTCTAAATGAATACAATTCTTGAAACAATAAAAATGAAAAATACTTTTGAAGATATAAAGTCTCTCCATTTTGTTGTGGAGTGATATTTGAAATGATTGGTGAAAATTCTGCAGGAGCTTTGGAAGTGGAAGTGTCGTAATTATCCAACTAGTGCTCTGGAGGGTTTAGCATTCATTATTACAAGATGAAAGTTGTGGTAGGTTAGAAATAGTCATTTGTAACCATATTTTTTTTTTTTCTTGTTGTAGCTCCCACCCACTCATTCACCCATGCACTTCAACCTCAGAATGATTTCCTATCCTGAGTTCATGGGAATTACTAACAAGGGTAGCTGTTGTCATAGCCATTGTAAAAGCTTTAAAAAAAAAAAAAAAAAAAAAAGGCAGGGTGGGAGGAAGGTTGGAGAGGGCGAAGGAACAAGGAACAGTTGTATCAATTTCTTGTTCTTCTGATCAAAAGCTTAAAGCAAATACTGAAAGCACTTAAATTAAGAATGCTGCAGTTTTGCATGATTTCTAACTTCTGTCATCTTTCAAAATGTGTTTTTTGACATATGACTTTCTGGTAGTTCAGCTTTAGATTTGTTTTAGTTTTTTATGTTTAAACTTTCCCAACATTAAAGTTTGTTGCACTTCGCTTTTTTGGTATTCAGAGTAATTTCAGTTACCTGGAATGAGACAGGAAAATTCTGAATGTAATTAGTGGAAGGCCCAACATCCATCAAAACCTTCCTTGAAAACTAATTTAAATCCATGAAATTCAGGTTTCATGACAATGATACTTTGAAGAATAAAATAAAAATAATCCATAAGCATGATAGGTAACTTTGCCTAAAAATTAGGAACTTTTTCTTGAAGATATAAGAATTGGATCTGTTTGTGGCTGTGTATGAAGTACATATTCAAGTTACGTAGATCTGAATTGGGGCAGAATGTCAATATATTGCAGGATTTAAATCACCTCATTGTTACATTGAGGGATTGTAGGAATTTATTTAGACTTGGGTTGAACCTGCTTCTGGTGGTGGTCATCTTGTTTTTACTTTTTTCAAATTCTGGTATCTGAAAGAAGTAGTGGTGGGAAGCAGGTGGGGACTGAGGATTTTAGACATAGTTATGTGGCATGTAGTTGGCTCTTATTGGGGTTGCTCCGAGTGTGCAGCTGTCTGTGATGCTGTTGTGTGTTTCTTTGGCTGTACCATATTCTTGCTTAGCTTCTTGGATCAACTTTTTTAATCAAGGCAAATGTCATGCTTGTGTTGCTGCAAGGGTAATTTTCTTAATTTTTTTTTTTTTAAATGCAGTGATAACATCCTTAAACTTGAACTGTTAATATGGAGGAATATGTAACCTATCACATGCGTCCGTATTTTTTATGAACTGATGGTAGCATATAAAAACTTAAGTTCCTAGGGTCTTATTTTCAGACACAGCTGTGTATTTGATGCTTACTTTGACTTGTGTTTTGTTCCTATTTCTGGGCATTTGTACATATTCTGGCAATTTTTATGGAAACTATTTGAGAAAATGTTCCTTAATCTTTTTATGCTGCTGCAATACTGACTGTGAATTCTTCTCCAGGTGCCCAGATTATTGATTTGATGATGCTTGTAATAGATGTGACAAAAGGGATGCAGACGCAGTCAGCAGAGTGCTTGGTAATTGGACAAATTGCCTGCCAGAAGATGGTGGTAGTTCTGAACAAAATAGATCTCCTTCCAGAGGGGAAGAGACAAAGTGCCATTGAGAAGATGACTAAGAAAATGCAGAAGACCTTGGAAAATACTAAGTAAGTTCACAGTAATGTTAACAGCTAGCTTGTAACAAAATATTTAACAAAAATACTTCATGCACATTTCCCTTCTAACATGCTTCTAAACATACTGAGACATCTAGCAAAGATGATGAGAAGAGAGTGGGAAGATTACCAGAAACTCAAATGCAGTCCTGAATTTGGTATAGAGAAATGTTTTCCTATAATGGAGCTTTTCAGCTTAAAAGGCTGCTTGGAGTTCAGATTGGTTAAAATGAAGCCAGAATATCCAGGTGAAGAACTGTTAGGTGTTTGTTTGGTATTTTGTCTTTTTTGGGGGGGAGGGGAGGGACAGCGAGTGGGAGCTGGATGGGTGGTTTAGTTTACGGGCTTGCAACTTGTGTTGTGATCTGCGAGTCTTTTTCACTCCAGAGAAAAGAAAGTGTTGTGGCTTTTCCTTAACTGAGGGTGAAAAATGTGATTGCCCCAACTAGGGAGAGAAGAATGATGGAAGTTTAGATACTGTAATATGGCTCTGGCTGGGATGATGTTTGTCAGCCCTGTTTAGGTAAATTAATTGAAGTACATAATGAGTGAAGTGCAGTGAGATTCATGAGTGGAAGTGCAGCTGTTATGAAGTGGGAAGATATCACAGACACAATATTTATGTAGTGGTTACACAAACTGGGTCATAAGGGGACATTGACTCCCACATTTGTAGCTGTTAGGTTACTTTTTGATTTGAAGAATCAAAGGAATAGGATTCAGTGTACAGAGGAGAGAATTCCACCAGGACCAAAAAAGTAGAGCTTGGTTGGATATGGCAGTTCCTGCTTAGCTTATTTGTGATTGTAGCTCAATGTCCCTTTTCAAGTATGTAACTGCCACAACAGTGACTAGGAAGATCTTTGTGTCTTTCCAGCTCCTGTGCTGTTCTTGGGTCCATTCATTGTGCTGGGAATGGTACAGAGGTCACCAAGAAAGTGGAATTCTCTCTTGTGAACTTAGAATCCTACAACTTCCAGTTCTCTCTGGCAGCTGTTGATTTAAAGGCAAATGGCAAATAAATACAGGGTGGCTTGGTTTTCTCTGTAGGTTGCTGCCCCCTCATTTTAGGGAGATGGAGAAAGGAGATGCCTGCAATATATCAAAGCATTTTGGATCAACAATTTTTTATAGCTGTGAGTTTGTTGATCAGATTCACAGGTAATCCCAATGGCAATAGCACTGAGGTAATAAAGTTGGGAAAAATTTAGCGATAACTGTCTAATGGCTTTCTTATTATTTTATTTGGTTGTTTGAAAAGTTGATGTATAGAATGTGAATTAAGCAGTATTAAAATTAATAGTTATTTTTTAATGTTTCTCATCTGTGCCAAGAAGTTAATGATTTTTAAGAGAATTTATCTTAATATACTGCTCAGTTTTATTTTGACCTTCTTTTAGAATTTGTTTTTACTTCTTGAATGGCAGTAATTGCTGCTGCAGGTGGTACTTCATTCTTGGTTTAGTCCAAGATAGTGTTGTGAATGATTGGAAAAAAAGACCTTTCTAGTTGCATATTCATAAAAGGAAGACAAATTTCTGTAAGGAAACTGTTGTTCAGAAATACTTCTATGTACACTGTTTGAATGAAATCTTCTCTTTATATCCTGGTGTACAAATGGGTCTTTACATCATGTCTTGAAAATTAGCAGACTTGGTCAAAACTGAATGGGAAGCAAGTTTTTGAAACAGTTGACAAGCTAACTGTGAGGTCCTTACCTCTTGCCCACTTCTAAAACAAGGACGTGTATCAGCTGATCACAACAGCTGTGATTCCACCTGGAGAGAAATGGTCCTGTCACAATGTTTTAATTACGCATTTGAGCGCTGGATCCTAGGAATGCTCTTTTATTGGATGTGTGTGTATTGTTCTCGTAACAAAAATTTAGCTTTTGCATGTGCAGCCTGTGCTTTATGGTGCTTTGAAAGCACTGCTGACCTGGGCTTGATTGTAAAGTGCCTGTCCTGTTGCGTATCAGGCATGTGTTGTTTCTCAACAGCATCTTTCCTACTTTGAATTTCCAAATGCATGTTTTTTAACTGTTTTTTGTATTTCTAAACTACTCTTATTAGCAGGGCGTGTGCTGAGACCATTTGACAGCTGCCTCTGACTCCAAACATTTGGCAATGAATTTTTTTCTAGGAATAGTTTACTTGATTATTATTTCTCTAAACACAGAGGCATGCATGCACAATTCCATACCAGTAAGCAATTTTGAAGTCTGTTGCAGCTATAGAGTAGGTATTGCTATTGATACTGGGGAAATTATTGTAACGTTGTCAGGAGATTCCATAGAAGGTGGGAAAAAAAAACATAGGCAGAGGAAAGTAACTGTCGTATATTTGAATAGTTTTACACTTGTAAACTTAACCTAATCAAAACTTGCTTGTTCCATGGATTGATACCAAAAATAAAAGCAAACTGTCCCTATGAATGGAATTTCTATTTTTTTCATAATGTTTTGCACATGCCAGCTTTTATCTTTGTCCAGCAGGGTCTAAACTCTGCTGACAATAAATTGGTGTGATGGCGTAAGAGTTTTAGTAGGGCTGAATCGTGTCTGGAAGTGCCTCCAAAGGCAGTATATGATTACTCCAGTTTGTGCTGGTATATGGGAAAAGGAGTAAAGAACCTGGCTCAGCACAAATTTCTATTTATTGCAATACAGTGTCCTGAAGTATTTGTATGAAAATAAATTTCCAAAAGTTTTATGATTAATCACATGAATTTTCAGTGCACATTTTTATTACCCTTTGTCCCTAGATGCCTCAGACTTGCGGCATATACACAAAGAAAATACCTTATATGCTTGATTACTGATGGTCACTAAATGAGCTTCCTCTATAGAACTTAGACTTTTTTCTGTATCAAGGCACTGTCTTTTTCCTCCAGTTCACTCTCTTTTTGAGATCAAAATCTATGGGGGGTGGGTGTCAAAAGGATGACTACAACATTGACTTTTGGTCAGAATCTGTTACATAAGAATCAAGTATCTATGAGAACCAATCAGTTTTTGTGTTATTGCTGATTACTATTCCATTGCTTTAATATATATATATATTTTACATAGTTAATCTGACTTCTTCAAATATGCAGTAATAATTTGATTTATAGTCTTAACTTCCCTTTCCAAAATGTAGGCAAAACAAGCTATCAGATTATTCAAACACTAGGTGGCATTTTAGGGAGCAAAAGTTAAGTCTGCTAACTGACTTTGTAAAAAAAGCTGCTGAATATTAAGGACTTGAAGAGTAAAATTGATTGTAAGAGAAAAGCTAAACTGAAGTCAACTGTGGAAGTGCTGCTCTACTCTGAACCTTTGCATGTTTGAGATTTGTGAGTTTCATGAACTTTGATTGCAGTAGCTTTAGGTCTTTCTGTGGTCTGCATGTCTTGCAGTCTGCCTGCAGACTCAGGTAGACATCATGTGCCATATTGCATTTGGCTCCCATTTTGAAGGTTATGACTCCACAGCTAGGATTATAATTATTTTCATGAAAGTTGAAAACAGTGCTAGCCTTCAGGTAAAATGGCTTGAATGCAAAGCCACTGCAGTAAGACCGGGTAACAGACCTTTTCTTCTGAAATAAACTGAAGTCTTGCTTTTGACTGCCACAGAACTGAATCAGTAGCTAATACTAAACAGGACTGAAAATTTTGTAGTGAAGTCCAGTAGTGCAGATGCTAGTAACTCAAGAAAAAAATGTCAGTTATTCACTATGGGGGAAGAGCAGATAAATAGGAATTTCAGGGAGTTTCATTGCCTTCATTGTCAGATGAACCTGGAACTACTTTACATTGATACATGTATGAGATCTGCGATCTAATGGTGGGAGTCTTTCTCTCTTTCAGGTTCTGTGGGTGTCCTATTGTTGCTGTTGCAGCAAAGCCTGGTGGACCAGAAGCCCCAGAGTCTGAGAATCCACTAGGTGTTTCTGAATTAATTGAGGTACCTGCTGAAGAATATAATAATAAAATGTGCTTGAACTTTGCCTTAAGTCTTTGGAGTATATTGTATTAGTATCTAGAGCTGAGGAACTTCCTGCATTTAATGTCAGTTTTAAGGAACCTGATTCTTTAGGGATTCCTTCCAGTGAATGGAGAAGTTGAGGTTGCATGCCCCAAGAGTGGATGTCATTTTTCAACTGCTAGGCTTTAATGCCTTTGAATAGCTGTGTCTTAAGAAACAGCTATCACATGTGTGTTGAAATTGGTTTTAAAGTTGTAAAGAATTACTAAGCATAATGAACAAAAATAGCTTTAAAATTCTGCCAAATCCTTGGTAGGTGTAGGTGTTGTTTTATAATTGTACCACTGTTAAGAAAACAGTAAAGTTGTGAAGTCAGGCACTCAAAAGATACATGTTGGGAATTGTCGCCTTCCTTTGTGTGTGTATTATGATCCAGTGTTTAAGTGCATGATTCTTTATTCTAAATGACCCTTACCTCATTCCTTGCACGGGATGGACAGGGGTCAACCAGTGAGCAGGTAGTCTGTATTTTGTTTTAATTCTCATTATTCTCTGTGTGGCCTTGTGACTTCATTCAAATACTGCTCTGCATTCAGAATGATTAATTTCCTCCTGGACTTTTCTTTGGCACACATCACTGTGGTCTTGAGCACTTGGCAAACAGTTAATTTACTTCCAGAAGACATATAGGAAGTGTAGAAGTGATTCAATTCATATTTAGGTTGGGAAGCTGAGGCACAAAGGAGTTTAGTCCACTAAGTTTGCTAATTTTGGTTGCCAAATTTAAGGAAGCTAGGAGCTCTTTTGGGACATGCTTGTGTTCAGATCATTTTGATTGCAATTGTGAGCGCTTAGCGCTTCTGTTAAGCTTTGGGCTTTCTGTTTGGACAGTCCGAGGTGTATGGTCAGGGATTACCTGTGGAAAGTTTCATTTTTAAGAGAATGGCAATATGTGGGAGTTCTGGCATAAGCAAGTGTAGAATCCATTCTCTAGAGGAGCACCACCTACCTTCATGATGAAACTATCTTTCTCTGTGATACTCTGCCTTGCTTATTGCATGCCTTGCACATCTGCAAAAGATGAAAAGCATGGCCTGGCTTTACCCTGTGCCCTGAATGAGGTACGGCCTGGAAAAAACTATATGATTGTATAACTAACATTGTATCAGACCCATATGAACAAGACAGACTTCAAGCAAACTGATGCTTCGCAGGTATCCTTAGTTCCAGCAATGTGGATTGTTTTTTGGTGGTTTTTTTGGGGGGGGAGGGAGGCCAGGGCAGAGAATAAATTCTCACGTTTTCAAAAAACTAAGTTATATGAGAAGTTATATGGCATGAAGCTTATACTGTGAAGGGCAAGACACTTAAAATAGCTGTTTGAGAGCAGTTTGTAGCTTGTAGTAGGCTTGTCACCCTTTCTGTGAAAAAGTGTTAGGCAAAAAGTAGCATCTTTGCCCTGGAGGGGTGCCACTGTTATTTGCAGACTGCAGAAAGTAGTCCTAAAACAAAAGCATCATTCTCTGCAGACTTGTCAAGGTCTGATTTGGATGCTTTGGATGCTGCCAGGTTTAAAATACTTGTAAATTGCTGATGTTAGGGTGCAGCACCAGTCATCACAAATCTGGGGATGTCTGGCCCAGGGCAGCCTGGCTTGTAGAAAGGCAGAATGTTCTACATAGCTGCTGAGCACTGAATATCATACTGCCTCCCAGGCATGTGTGACCTGAGATGGGCATGGCAGGGTGTGTGGTATGGCCTTAGAATAGAGTTAGCAAGAACCAGGCTGCCCACAGCAGTGTCTAGAGAGGTGGAGATAGGAAAGTCCTTAGTTCTGCCTTCATCTGGTTCCAGGTAGATTTACTGGGATGTTCCCCAGGTTTATAACCTTTGAGGGAAATACCCATGTTGCAGCTGTTTCTGTCAACTTTCAGACCTAATATTGGAAGAGCTGGCAAATGCTGTGTGAGCCCTGCCATTGAGCTTCAAGGTATTATCCTTTCTGTCCTTGATAAGAGACTCTCTCCATTGTTCTGCCATTACAACTTGGGCTTAACCTGCAGTTTCTGACCTTAAAAGCATACATTAAAGGCAGTGTTAAGTTTATATGCTGATGTTATAACAGAGGCAGAGATCAAAAATTATTTGAGACAGCAGTGAACCAGTTCCTCTGAAGCACTGTTGGGCATATGACTGCATTTCTATAATTAAGGTCTTCTCTCTATGATGATATATTTTAAGAAACATGGTATTTGTCAGCAAAACAGAAATCCTAAACTTGGAGAATTTCTCTAGAAAATAGTACTTAATGTAGCTATTTTTCTTAGTGGTTTGATCCTTCAAGAAGTGTTAACAGAAATCTGAAGGGGAAGTTGACTTTGAAAACTTAACCCAGTATAATAGTTCTTCTGTGAGGGAGGCAGGGATGGGCTTTATGGGGCACTAATATCTGTATATAAGTTCATTTTCACAAAATCCAAAAAAGCTGAAGTAGCAAAATGCACTGTAAAATTGTACTTTTGAGAGGGGGGAAAAAGGGGGGGGGGCGCTGTACAGGATTTTTTTTCTCCCCCTCTTTGCTTTGCTGCAGTGTTTATATTGAGTTTGGCAGCAATTTTATCACCAGTGCAGTTTTGCAAACCAAGCTAAATGTGCAGCACCAAATCTTTCTAAGGCAGAAAATTGAACTGTTCCTGCTGCTAAGTGTGCATTGCCTCTATGGCGCACACAGTTAATTTGGCATTGGTGTGTTCTAAGCTCATTGGGAGATGCCTGAAATCAGTAAAACTGCAAGCTTGTTCAATCAATCATTCGCTTGCCTTCCTTTTGCTGTATGGCTGTCATGACTTTTCACCCAGGCATGGTGCTGCTTTTATCTTTGGTTTTTTGGTTTTGTTTTTTTTTTCCTCTTCCCCCCCAGGTCCTGAAGTCTCAGGCTTACCTGCCATCAAGAGACCCCTCGGGACACTTCCTCATGGCAGTCGACCACTGTTTCTCGATCAAGGGTCAAGGCACAGTGATGACAGGGACTATTCTTTCTGGGTCTGTTAGCCTTGGTGACAATGTGGAGATTCCTGCCCTGAAGGTGAGTCTCTCATTTTTACTCCCCTCAGTTTTCCTGATGGAAAGAGACACTCAACAAAGAAGAGAGTGTTCTCTTCCAGTCTGAAATTATTCAATTATTTTCAGTGTCTGTTGTTGGGTTTTTTTTCGTACTCTACTATAAGCCAGCTTGTAATAGGAAGAGACATAGAGATTTTTAAATAAGGCAGCCAGTAAAGTTTCCTGCTCAATTTCAGTTGAATGAAGGGGAGAGAAGACTGACCTAGATTAGCATGTTAAGACTTAAAAATTCAGAAAAGCAAGGTGGGCACGTTTATGAGATAGGATGTGCCCAAGGACTGAACAAGGTGTGAGTGAGATTACTTTCATTTGAGACATGCTGCAGTGAGAAGGCTTGTAAAAGAATCTGGGTAGGTAGGCTTCCCGAGATGTTTTGAAGTTGAAGGAAATCACAAGAAGAGGGTAGTGAAATGCTTGATGTACATTCTTTTTGTTTGCTGGGGCTTTAATTGATGTCAGCATGTTCTGGGAGAACTGCTGGGATGCAGTAGGTGGCTGGCTGTGGTTGGGCTTTTTAGAGAGCCTGTAGAAAGTCAAGAGGCCTTTCAATGGCCTTTAAACTGTCTAACTGTTGTTACTCTTTTATTTCCTTAAAATATATTCATCCTTAAAAAGAAAACAAGGTGACTTTATGCTTGGAACAGGTGAAGCCTATTTCACCAGATTTGGACTGCTCTGACTTTCCCTTTTTATTAATTGCCCAAAATGAGTCAAGACTTGTGGAGTGTTTTGCAGCTGCCACTTAAAGTGGACCCAGCTGGGTACATTCTGAAAGTAGGCAGCTTTTGGCTGAACAAGCCTTGATGGGACCTTTTTGGTGCTGTCAGTATTGTCCTCAAGCTGTATTACTATCAGGATCTTATTCTTTCATTGAGCAAACATGCTGCTTCTCATTTTTTCCTGTACTTTGTTGGCAAATGAAAGACTTAAGTGATGCATTCTGACTTCACCTGAAATATTTTGCTGATAGCTGACAATTAATTTTTGGTCAGCCTTTTCTGTGATACCTGTGGCCATCTAGTTTATATCATGTTGTCCTTTGCGTAAGAGTGATTTGCATGATATGCACCCTGTCATGTCTGCTTTCCTAGTAGAGTTCCTCACTGCCCATACTCTCATTTGCAGCATGCAGCTCATTCTGGGAGTCATGCTTGTAATTCCTGCAAGGAAATATGCTTTGCTGGGATTGTAGCTCTGGTTTCAACCTCTCCTGCTTTCCCCTTGCCAGTGTTCCCTCCCTTTTCTGTCCTGTCCTGCTTGCTGTCCTGGGCCTCCCTGCACAAGGGGTCCAAGGAGGGACAAGTAGTTAGGAGTCCAAGGCTGATGAGTGCTGAGTGATGGCTCCTGCCCAACAGGGGCCTTGCATAGCTAGTTAGCTACTTTCCTTTTGGCATAGCACTGGCCAAACTTCCTGTCGCTTTGCGCTCTGGGAGATGGGGGTGAGACAGAGCAGAGTAATTATTTCTTGCAAAGAAAGAATGCATAACCAGATTATATCTGGAAATGACTCTTCAGCTCTTCATGTATAGTCCAAGAATGTTTTGGACAAATATATTTAGGAATTAGTCTGCTCTTGGAGAATCTGTATGAAGGGGAAAATGATAAAAATAGTGAATAACTTGCATATTGCAAATGGCTGTTTGAAAGGACAATAGGAAAGGCTTTAAGCGGGGCTTTAAAAGATGCTTTCTTCGCGAGTGACTGGGGGAGCAGTGAAGTGAAATGCAAGTTAGCAGATAAACAGGTCATTGACAAAGACAAGGCAGATCACTTGGCTTCTATGGCATTAACAACTTCCCTCAAAGTTTTAGTGATTTTCAGTTGCTGTTAGTGAATTAATCCTTCCACTGCCTTGTGTGAAATAGAAGATGTGTCCATACCTCTGAGTGGTAATAGTGGTGGGCGGAGTTTTGCATTTTGTTTTTTTTGCCACTAGCATCTTGTGACTATTCATGTTTGTATTGTGCAGGTATGGAAACCAAGACGCAGTAAAAGGAAGCAATTTTTGTAAGTTATGAGTTGTGTTGTACTTACCCCTGCTAGCATCATGCAGAGTTGGGTTAGGATACCTACAAAAGGTCAAACCTTTCTCAGGCCTACAAGGTAATGGAGGAAGCACATTTCACAACACATTGTGGTTTATGACTCTCTCTGACCTTTTTTTGCCCTGACCCTGTGGTAACTGAGATTGACAGCTGGTGCCCACTGGGCATTTAGGGACATTACAAACCAGCTGCTTTTTAAATTTGAAGAACCCTCTCACCAAATGAAGTGGCATCACCTTCCAGTTCTGCTAATGGACTTCGACATCTTTGACCGCTTGAACCTGCACAAAGGAGGGACACAGCAATTAAAAATAAACAGTGACATTCTCAAACGCCCGTGCTTGCTGTGATTGAGGCTGAGAGCACCAGCAGTGCATGGATTCCTTTATGCTGTTGCCTATGTAAATTGCCATCTGGGGTTGATTATCCATATAGCAAAAAGAAAAATTATATATACGTGTTTGGCAAAAAGCTTTGACACAGCAAACAGTTCACTGTCCAATAGAGTTAGTACTATTTGCTCACTAGCACTTGAAATCCACCTTGAAGAGCATGAACCTAGGTTTTCTGCAGCAAAAACATAGTGTTGGCAGAATTGTGAATGTCCTTTAAGATTGTTTCAGTGGTCTTTCCATCTCTACAGTCTTCCAGTTTATAAACTGTAACAACTCGTGACGTTTTTACTTCTGCTTTATAAAAGTTCCTGGAGTTTGAATAGTAAGGATTTTTTTATATAGATTCATTTTATTTTACTGATAGGTTTGGCGATAACAACTTTGAAATATTTATCTAAGTATATTTTGTCTAGTGAATTTAGTTTAAGTGAGCATGGATGTCAAATTCTAGTGCTGCTGTGTCTTTTTATAGCATGCTTTAATTGAAAAAGGAAAGTGTTTTTTTCAGTAGGGGAGAAGTCTCTTTGCCTTCCTTATCCAGGTGAAAAAAAATAATCATAGTAGCTTAAGAACAGCATCTACTTAGAAGGAAAAAAACAGGTAAGAACCAGGACTTTTGTTCTTATCGTTGGTTGTCTCAAAGCAAAACAAAAAAATCCTTGTGTGAAAAGTAATGCAAAATGTTGTGTGGTATGTGGTCTTCCTTCTGCCCAGTGTTAGTGATTCTAGCTTTGGATTGCACAGTTGCAAGCACATTAGAAATACTGGAAGATTGGGTAAAACAGATGATAATATGTTAATATTCCTTTAAAGGTGTTTTAGGGCACAGAAAATGTTCCAGGTTGGTTAATAAGAATCACTCTCTCTGTCTTAAGAGTTGTGAAAGATCATAGAAGAGGTCAGGTCTGAATTGAGTAAGGAGGCAGAGATAGATGTACACAGTTAATGGATATAAATCTGGTCATCCTGAAAGCGTTGACTTGGCACTGCCTCACCTGTGATCAAGCGCTGCAGGTGTATAGCAGCCACAAAGCATGTACATGGCAGCCAAGTACAAAGACCACTGTTGGTTTTTTTCAGGACTTGTAAGAAGTAGAAACTTTTCTTGCTTTATATTCAAGTTCCTATCTGTTCTGTTTAATGTAATTACTGACAAATGTTAGAGCAAGTTGATGCAAGCTGAATGCCTGGTGGAGGTTAATAGCTTCATTGGAGCCTATATAAAGTACAGTATGCTGCCGTTTTGTAGTGCATTTTGTCAGAAGTTCATGAGTGCCTCAAAGGCTGAGTAGCTGCGTTATTGGTAAACGGTTACATTAACATTTTTCTGTAGGGCATCATGTGGGGATTTTTGCTGTATGCTGAAGCTGCATAATGTTTCTGGTGTAATATAGTACAAAGTTATTTGTTCTGTAATAAATCATGTGGACACCCAATCATTGGACTGACCTTGGGAGGTGCCTCTTTAGACATTGTCAGATTTTTGATCTGCTAGGTGTGGTTGAACTGTTATTAGAGGGGAAGAGGAATATTCATACCAGGTCCAACCTTCACCATCCCTGAGGTCTGCAGTAGACAATTGCTATTATTAATGTTGAGCATTTCAGTCTCAAAAGTTGCAAGTGTGTTTATGAAGTGCTTCTCTTGTAGTTGAAGAGTAGTCATTCAGGTGTTTCAGTACTCTGATATACTTTCAAGAGGTCACTGGAGACATCAAATACAAAAAATGTGAGAAACTTGCTTCTGTTTATCTAGTCAAGTCTCCTAGTAAATGAGAGTGTCAGTTTGAAACCAGCAGTGGATTCTGTCTTGGCAAGGACCTGTTTGCTGTCAAATTATATTGACTTTATGAACTTCTAAGAAGCATCATTTTTTAAGTGTGATACTGAGAAGCTTCATGGCTTCGTATACTTCCACCCTATGAGAAGAGTTTATTTTTTTAAGCTGCTTTGTTGGCTAGGTAACCTTGGTTTGTTTTTTGGCAAACATTCTGTAGTTTTTATGGCTCATCCACCAAAAAAATTCTCCAATGTCTGACAGAATAACCCAAATACTATTTGAAAGACTATTTCCTTCAAACCACTGTAGCTATTCAAATTGTAACAGATATATCTGATTTTGCCCACATGAGTACTTCAGCCTATCTGATGTTCCAAGACCGCTGATTAGTGAGCCTTAGTATATAAATGTAGTAAGTGTATTCAAGGACTTTGTGCACAATCACAGAGTTGCACGGTTAAGTCTTGTCAGAGAATGTTTAAATTAAATTAAAGAAAATGAATTTGGATCAAACCCCACTGAATTGGATCATGAAGGCACTTGTATGTGGACTTTCACGGTGAAATCTTAAATGAGTTTTTACCACTATCATTTTGAGTTCTTTGGACATCATAATATACCCCTTCCAAATTTCAGCATGTCTTGACTGGTTTTTGCACTGCAAATAGATAGAACCCGTGCTAAATTTTGAGAGTATGTCTGAATGCTGTTTCTACATCTGTTTTTTTCCAATGCTTCTTGGATTTTTCTTGCCGAATGCTGATATAAACAGCCTTTAAAATGCTACAGTTCATCTGCTGGGGAAGAAGTCTAGCTTGCCTCGAACATTATCTTTTCATTGAAATGCTGTGAAGAAGGGCAGTTCAGAAAATTGGGTTGGGGGAGAATCAATTAAATGTAACTGATAAAATCATGAAAAGGCAGTTCATAATACATATTAAAATATGTAGGTGATAAAATATAAGAATCTTAAATCCTAAATCAGTAAATTAAACATACACACACAATGTTATAAATGCGGTTTAATTCAGTACAAGTATTAAACTGTTTCTTTAATTGTCTGCCACTTCTAAAGCATGGGTTGTGTTTTTTGGAGATTTTCTCCTTTCCTAGAAAACATCGGTGTGAATCCTACTGGTTTTGCATCTGCTGTGGCATTTACTTAAAAGCAAAACATGCAGGATTTGGCTTATACTGGAAAGTACTCTGCTTTCAACATTTAGGATATTATCAGTTGTTTTGGAAGAATTAAACTCCTCAGCACAGTTCTTTGTGGTTAAGTAAAGGATTAAAGACCTGATCCAGTGACTGTGGAATGAAATTTAGATCTGGCAATAAAAACTTCTCAAATCTTTTTGGCTTGATCTCTTGAGAGAATAAGAGTAGCAGATGCTGAGCTCTTTCTAAAGATCAGTTCCTTCATTTTCAACGTATGGGTTTGTAACTTTTTACTCTGCAGGGGTTTTTTTGTTTTGTTTTCTATTTCTGTTTTAGTTCACACTTCAAAAAAACAAACCAACACCATGCCTTCAAAAAAACCAACCAACCAGACAAAAAAACCCCACCACATGCAAACCCCCAAGACCCCAAAGAACAGAATCCATTTTAATTTTGTATTAAAAAAATATATGTATTTTTAGTTATGTTTAGGCTTTAAAAAGGCTCATGAATAAAAATGCTCAGAAGGAGATTCTTATGTTGCTTTTCTTTCACTACCTGTTACTGAAGTGGTTTAGTTCATATCGCTTGCTATTTTTTATTAAGTATCATGTAGGTACAGTAAAAAGAGGGAGCAAGATAAAGGACTTTGTGTGTTAAGGTGTGTTTTATTCAGGCCCGGGGATAAGATGTAATAGAAAGGGAGCTGGATATATATTGTGGGGTTTTAAAATTTTTTCTACTTGGTCAGAGCAGAAGGGAAGGAAGCCAGGGGAGAGCAGCCAACCTGAGCAGTGCTAATCCAAACCATACACTGTACTTTTGGAGCTTGTGTGTCTAATGTGATCTCTGTAGGCAGCAAAGTGGCCTAGCCAGTGCTGGCCAATTAACTCTTAAAACCACAGATTAATTTCTTTAGTATTTTTCTTGAAGGTCTAGATGTACCCCATGCTCCCTGCCAGCTAGAGACAGTTGGGATACAAATTGCCTTCTAATGGATTAGAAAAATTACCCAAAGTATACAAGTTTCTTCCTACATCTGAAAAGGAGGAGATTTGTGTGTAATTTCTGCATTGCTTTGATCCACTTAAACCATCCTTAAATGACTGACTGGCATCCAGGCTCCACATGGAAGTACAGCATTGCTGGAAACAGTACTGTTCTCCAAGGTAGACTTTATCTTCTGCAGTATTTCTGTGATACTGATTGCTTGTTCAGGGTTATCTGCAATGCTGACTGGTTGTGGTTAATGCATGAGATAATTTTAAGCGTGTATTTTGTGCTATTGCGGTGCAGATAATTTTTGTCTTAATAGTTAGAAAGTGCAGAGAGTTATTATTGCTGAAGAAGTGGTACACTGTTCAATGGGGTTCAAATAGGATCATCTCAACTCTGAGTAGATGAAAATACTGTGCAAGTTGAACGTCATATTTTTGATACAATGACTGATTTTCTTAGATAAATCAAATTACACTTTTTTTGTCCTGATTTCAGTAAATCATTTGTCCAATGAAAACTGTTAGAAAAGCTGAAGAAGGTTGTCACAGAAATACAAGGTGGGAAAGAAACTGAGCTGAAAAAGAGGGAACCAATGGACTAAGAGGAAAATTATACAGTTAGAGTTGTTCTGAGGTTGGTCTTGGCACTGAAGTGTAATAGTTTCACTAGTGACTGTATGCACTCTCCCATGTAGGTAGGCATTCTCCCTGCTAGTGTGCCACACTAGTGTGCTCTCCTGACTAGTGTAGACTGCTGGCAGATGTGACTTCCATGTGTAGTCTATGATGCTCAGTATTCTGTAGCTCTTTGGGAATTACCAATGTACTGGGTTGCTGGATTTGATGGAAGAGCTCAGTATCCCAGCACAAAAGAGTGCCACAATTGGAGAAATGGAATATGTTCTTGGACGTTATATTAGTGAGCAATTTGGCTTCAGCATGGCAACAAATATGTAGGTTTGTGACTCCAAAACAAAGTTGAGAAGAAAACCAAGCATCTAATAAGCTATTGACACCTGACATTTAGATTTATCTCTATTGCTTTAACTTCCCACATCTGCTCGTTCCACTTTCTCCTGCCTATTTCCATTTTTCTCCATCTCTAGCTTCTTTTCCAGTCTCAAAGTTTGTTCTTCAAAGCGACTGACTTGCACCATAGATTTAAGAACCTTTTTTTCTCCCTTCTTTTTCTCAGCTGCCAATGCAATCTTGAGTAACAATGTAGTTGTGTATGCTTCCTTCCCCTCAAGTACATCTTAGCTTGAAACCTCTGGGGCCTTGAAGCCTCTGGTGCTTGAAACCAGCACCAGTCAGGGTCAGATGAAAAACCTTGGCATGGTGTTTTTGGACTTGTTTCCATAGGCTGAAGCTAGAGTGGGTCTGATGAGAGAAGGAGCAAGACCTGATAAACATTGAGTGGTGTTGTCCTCTCAAGGGCCATTTCTGAAGATGAATAAGTAGGTTCCGATACCTCCTCTACAGGATATGCTAGCTATTGTTTTTCTGGGGCTAAATATCTTGCATTTATAGTTTGAAAAGGAGTCCTGGAGCCATCTAAAGTGGGTACTCTAAGCAATGGTCTTGTAAGCTGCATACAGGAGGAGAAAGGTGTTAAGATGACTTGAGCCATGCCTGGGATGCAACTTAAAAACATGCACGTTATCCTGAGACTTAGTAGGTAACATATTTCCTGTTGGAACAATTGCTGTTCCAGTGATCAAGTGTTGCGTTCTTGGGTTTGTGTACCCTGGAGTTCAAGTTTTGTTTGAAACTAAGTTAATGGACGTTGCTATATAGTAATCACAAACTTTCATCCAAATGCCTTTTTGTTTAAACTTTATGGTAACTTTTTAAAGCAAAGGATAGCTGTTTTGTGTTTGCATAACTTGTTTGCTTAAGCATTGCTGCTGCCAGGTCATTAACTTTATTTTTATTTCTTTTAATTTATCAGGTAGAATTGTTCTCAATCCACTTCAATTGAAAACAGACCCACATGCACATACGCATACCGTTTGAGCAGGAATCTTAGTGGAACGCTTGAATAGTAATTGGAAAGGTAACCTCCTAGATGGTAAACATAGCTTTCACGTTGCATTCCTGCTGTGAATGTAACTTTAGTATGAGTAGACTTAGTCAGAGCAGCAAGTAACTATCATGTTTTTAAGTTCAAGTGCTGGAGGCTTTGGCAAAATTTCAGTAACCAGAATGAAGGAAGGGAATGTCACTTTTTGTTCTTCCTTGGTCATCCATATACAGTACAATTCCTCATTTGATCAGGCTTTTAAGAAGTGGAACAATTCAGCAAGCACTACATTAACTAAGCCATGGTCTGTATATTATAAAGTTCTGCTCAGATCTAGGCACTGGCAAAAAAAAAAAAAAAAAAAAAAAAAATCTGAGTATTGAAAATAAACTTCTAAATTTGACCAAAAGACAGAAGAAAATGGACTAGTGCATAAGTGCCCAGGAATCTATAATTAGCCTATTACCAGAGTACTTTCTTGAAGTATTACTATACTGCCATAGTAAGTCTTCTGGATTTCATGCCTTGTACTGTGTGTTCCTGAGATGACCTCATTTAAAAAACTCTAGATTTTTTTTCTTTGTTACTACTATGAAAATTACATGAGAATTGACTTTGCTCGTTAAATGTTTGTTCAACTCATCACCTGAATCTGTTGTCATGTGCCTGTGACAATAACATATATTGTCGAAACAAAATGTAAGACACATCTTTTCACTAGAGTATTCCCATAACTTTATATTGTAATAGCTGGTGCAGTTGGAAATGAAAGAAAAAGTAATACTAGAGAGAGCCAATATTTACAGTATCAGCTGGAATAATATAATTATGTAAGCTGCCCAGATAGTACTGTGATGAACATGATACGAATGCCTGGATACAGATTTTCATTTGCAACTGTCTGAAATGAAAGCTACAAACTCTGAAGCTCTTCATGGTTGCAAAGATTAGCTTGAAAGCATATGCCATAAAATGCAGTTGGCTTCTCTTTCTTTCTCTTCTAATGAATAAATAATCAAGAGTAAACTTTTCACACTTTAGAAATCGTGAGGAAATGTCAAATAGCCTTTTTAAAGAGTCACTGTAGCTAATACATCTTTAAATGCTTAAATTGTAGACTTAAAACCTATCAGGCCTTTGTGAAAGTTATATTTAGTAGATGATGTGTCTTCTGTCTAGGCAACTGGTTTTTAAGATACATTCTATATATATAGGGTGTATAATAAATTCTGCAAAAGAATGGCAGAGATGGTCTTACTCCTTGTTCAGTTTAGGAGGCAGAAATCAGCCATGAGAACAGATTAGCTCATTGGAAGCAATGACCATGTTACATACACAGACATTTTTTTTTTTCTTCAATAGAAAAGAGATAGAGGTACCAAAAATGATTCGGAAGTTTGTCATTTAAGTTTTGTGTGAGGTTTCAGAACTTGAAGCTTTTCTGCTCTTTCTCAGTATTCATTGAACCGCTTTGGTTTTGTTTTCTTTGCTTCAGTTACTGTGTTGTAGTTGCTTTTTCTTAATATTAAATTCATTATATACTGAATTTCAATAGACTTTTATGCTAACCATCCGTAGAAGAGGTTTTTGTCTGATGTGCAACACCTAGTACATAGATGGGGCAGCAACAAGTTAAATGGTGGCTTAGGGAAAAAATACATGCTATTGTAAGTCAGTTCAGTTTTGAAATATAGGTATTATTCATGTGGTATTTTCTTTGCCTAGTTGAAGACATTGATCCAGCTTGTGGAGATTAGTTGACAATAATTTAAAGTCTTCAGGGAGTGAGGCATATGCAGGTATACCACAAACACTCAAAACAAAACCACAGAAAAGGGGATTGTAAGGGGAAACTTGAAAATATGTATTTTTAGTGAAGGATTGAAATAAATGCCCAGTCTGGCCTTGAATCAACACAAAGCAACACCAGTTATTTTAGTCTAAATGCAAAGAAGTATACAAATCTTTGTAAAAATAAAATAACAACACAAAATGCCACCCTGGACTATTTTGCACTGAGTTTGAGAGAATTGGAGTCAGGTGAATAAGAATAATGTTTTGTATGACATGGGTTTCTATTTCAGATGTTCCTTTTCTGTTGTTGATGTGATGCTCTTGTTTGGGGAGAAACAGTTGTTTGTACAAAACATATTAAGGTAGTAAGGACCCTGGAATTAATGCTTCATTCCAGTCTTGTCAAAGGCTACTTGATTGCTTGGACTCTAGAGTAGGTTATTAAGGATCTTTGCCCCAGGGGAGGTCTTTAATCTCTCATGGGTGGAGGAAGTTCTCTGACATGGTGATACAGACTGGTGTCCTGACTTGCTCTGAGCCCTTCTCTGAGCCTGAGATGCTACGTAAGGCTGAAGTTCAACATAATTTATTCTGATGTGTTAATATTTCTCAGGCATGCAGTTCCCTAAATAGTGGGGAAAATGGCGGAAATCTCCAAGTTGGTAGAAATCGTGATGCGTCTGCTTTTCCTTCTTGCAGCAAGTGCTAACAGGTAGAAGTTCCAAGATACATTCGTAGTCAAACACTTTTTTGTAGTACAAAAGTTTAAAAAATTTTTCAAGTCTTTTCTTTTACTTGTGTCTTTGCTTTGTTTTTGTTTTCTCTTTTATTGCCCACCCATCCTATCTGTTCAGGTTGTTGAACTTCCATTTTTTAATCTGCTTTCCAGATGTGCAGTATGTGCAGAGAGCATGTAAGTCATCGTCCTCTCTGAGATCACAGGCTCTATCCCCATTTGTAGAGAGGCTCTTAAAGATTTTAAACTGTATTGGGGGCGGGGGGAATATTTGCAAACTTCAGGTTTACTGTTAGGAATAGAGATAATAGAGGTAATAAAAATAACAAGAATATTTTTAGGGAAGACAGTTGTGGCTTCAGTAACCTCTGCCTCTTTAAAACATATATATGCTGAACTGATATGGTGTATTACCAGAAACATTTGAGGGTGTTTTCTTTCTTTTTTTTTTTAAAAGGGATGTTTCTGGCAGGAACCTAGGCAATGTTTTTTAAAAGATGACAGTAATTTTCTGGTAAAAATACACAAATGAGAATGTGAAGGTAAGGGTTCTATTCATGTTTTTGTTGTTTTGTTTGGGTTTTTTGGTTTGGTTTTTTGTTGGTTTTTTTTTTTTATTTTTCAAGGATTTGGGGCCGTTTTTGGTTTCTTTTTTTTACACAAGCTTCCTGGTTTTGGTTAGAAAAAGCAAAAGCATAAAATTCTTTTTTTTTTTTTAAATAAGGGTGATTAATTCTTTTCTATGAGGGTTGCATGAAGTTAATATTGGCAAGATGTTTTGAAGATTCATACATGGGAAGAGAGATGGGCAAAGAAATTCTTACGTCAGACTTAAATGGGGTGGGGGAGAACGAAAAGTTAACATTTAGACATAGTTTTGTGGTTATGCTGTGACTCACAAGAAAGACTTAGGCCATCTGACATGTACATTACAAACAGTTGTAAAAACATACCACTAGATATCCACAATGTGTAGTGGGCTGAGTTAATGTTATTTTGAATCCATAATGTTAAAGTCTTCTGGCACAGTGAGTAACTCCACAAATCAAACATTGTATTATTGCTTTTTGTTTTACATTACATTGTTGTCCCTGATGGACAAAGTCCTTTCTGATCAGCTCAGAAGTGAAGTTTTAATCCTGCCTTTCATTTGTTCAGTGTCATCTAGCTACACTGACACCAACCAGGGCTTTTTATCTGAGTCAGGATTTAGATACACTTTGACAAAGAGAGTACATTGATGTGATTAAAACTTTTATAATTATGCACAGTGCTTTACAATATGCATGCTTGTTTTCTTGCTGTTTTCTTGTATATGGAAAATCAAATTTGCAGATGGTTAGATTTATGTTTAACTGTGATATTATTTTTAAATTTTCCTTAATATTGCTCCAAATCTCAAATTGTGTGGTGATAATTTTCCCTGACATGAACTCTTGCATAACTATAGTTTTGAACCTATTGGCTCTATACCTATATCTGAGCATGACCATGTAGAAATGAGTCTTGTATCTTCCTAATGTTTCATATACTGTTAAAATTTCTTGGAAATCTTTGTTCAGAATTTGAATTCATGTGTTTTGTTTACAGTTTTTGAAAGTAATGGCTTTTGTAATGGATTCCTTAGCTTCAGTCTCAGATTTGAAAGACACAAACGTTTAATAGCTTTAAAAGAAGCTTTTTAGAAACTAAGGTATCTGTGGTATGTGTGATGTGTAAGAGGGTTTCTTATATTTTCATTTTGGGAAATTTTTTCTTTTACTACAAAGCTTTTTTCACACCTTTGTGATAAAGAGTGAGCTTTAGGGTCTGGTTCAGATTCTGATTTAAGCGTAGCTTTATTACAGCTAAGACTTCATTCTGTGTTTAAATCCCCTTGCAAAAATGAGTCCATCTATTGTTTTTTACCTGTGTTTGTAAGTAAAATATTAAGACTTCGGTAGGTTGATATAGAAGCTATGAATGGCATGTTAAAAAAAAAAAAATCTTCCCCATACATAGCAATTCTAACAAGTGGGATTTGGTTTGAGAGGCTGACCACGTCTCCTATACTGATCATAAGAGAAAAGTACTTTTCAGAGTGCACAGTGATGGCACAGGAAGTCTTTGAAAGTTGAGCGTGGGGGTTTTTGGGCTGTGTGTGGGTTGTTGGATTTTTCTAATACAGGTACTGAAAGTTCGAGTCATGAAGGAAAACAGATTGCCAGAGATGCTGATTATCCCATTTACCGCTCAAATAATTTGCTGCCATGAGAGCTCAGTGTTAATGTAAATTAGGCTGCTTTTATTTAATGATGGATTCAGTCGTTTAACTGTAAAAAATGGCCAGTGAAGTACTGTAACTTTTTTTTGGGGGTGCTATATTTAAAGAGCATATTAGACACATTTCTCATGTGCAGTTTTTTGTGTGGAAATTCTATCTAGTTTGAGTTTGTAGCACTCTGATAATGATCAGAATTCTGCAATAATGAAAAATAAA
Organism: Haliaeetus leucocephalus; assembly: GCF_000737465.1. Taxonomy (NCBI): domain Eukaryota; kingdom Metazoa; phylum Chordata; class Aves; order Accipitriformes; family Accipitridae; genus Haliaeetus; species Haliaeetus leucocephalus. Next base: position 13,539,982 of record NW_010972438.1, read on the forward strand.
TCAGAGGTGGAACAGGCAAATATTGTGGCTTTTGAACCTTTCAGAGTAATTTTTTTATCATGTTTTTATTCATAAATGCAACGAGCTTTAGTTTCTGTGAAGTAGATATCTCGGTGAAAATGGGAGAAGCTGGAATCAGCACAGGCAGGTGTTGAGCAAGTGTCTCCAATGAGCTCTCCAAGGGTTATGTTATAGATCTCCACTTTTTATTAGTCTGCTCAGAATCTCACTCCTGAGATTTGGAGTTAATTGGTGGGCAATTCTGTGACATAAACATCCAGATGTATACCTGTTGCTTAAATCTGATTCCAGCCAGTCTTCCAAGTAAGATTTGTTTACCCCTTGTACATCCCAGGCTCACTCAGGTGCCTTCTTCTCAGAGCTAGTATATTGTTGTTTCAAGCTAATTTTAACTGACAAAATTACTAGACCATACACTGGGGGTATTTAGTTATAACTTTTGAACCATACTTTCAAAAATGTAGAGGACTTAAGTGTTCCAGAAGCATGAATGTTTTCAGCCTCATCAATTATTTTTAATATTAAAAGTCAGCAGATGGAGCCAAAGGCTTGTAGAAAAATTACTTGTGCTGAATATATATTAAACCATAAAGCCCACTAAGTTTAACTAATGATGTTTCTACTGAAATTTATAACAGCAAAGCTATTTATTTGTTGCTAAACCTCATACTAGCATTGCTTTTTCATTCCCTTGCCTGTGTGCAGAGTTGAGAGCTCACCCCTTCATATACTGGGGAGTCTAACAAGACTAAAAAGAGTGAAGTCTGAGTGAGAACCTGATTTTCTCTGTAGATTTACATCTGCGGAAGGTTTTCTGCAGCATTGTTCACTACTTTATCAGAACAAATGGTGTTATATTTTGTCAGTATTTTTACTTCTCCTATGAGCATAGTAATTGGAATCCACTGTTGAGGGTTAGGTTGGAATTCATTACAACCTCATTTTCATTATTGCACAGTTGGTAGGGTACTGGGGTTTCATGTTTTTCTTCTGAAGCAACTGAAATAAGCCTTTGCCTTAGATACCATGTCAGACTTGATATTCTAATAGGCTAACCCTATGCTTTTGTTAATATTTAACATTCTTTTGGGATTTTAAATAATATCTTTAGAAAAATAAGGGGATGGAATGTTTTCCAAACAGTGTGCAATTTATCCCACTTTAATAAAATAAAAAAAATGAAGGCAGTAAGTGGTACCTACGTTCTGCAGGAAAAAGGAGAAAAAACTGTCATAGTTATAAAATATGATATCCAAAGGGGATGCAAGAAATGATGATGCTGACTGAACAGAGAATATTCCAGTGGTACAGTATTGGTTTGCCTTTTAGTAAAGACAGGAAAATGAATGTGTTAAGACAAAATGACTACCATTAGTAACTTAACTATTAAACTTCATTTTAAAAATTCTTCCTCTTCTAAATCTAATCTTCTGAAGGATTATGAAATGTGCATATGTTACACATAGAATATAGAGTAAGTGGTATATAAATGTGTGCTTAAGTATTGTGTGTATTCTGTGCTGCCGTGCCCCCCCCCAATCTTTGTTTTACTGATTCTTGAAGCTAGGTCTCTTTAGTTTGGAGCAAGCATCTACTTGGAGTGACTTTGGAAACTTGGCTTACTGGCCAAGTGAAAAGCTTTTCTTATTTTTCTGTTTATCTTTGGCCTATCTGTGTTTAAATTATCTTTCCCCCACTCCTCCTCTTGAAAGACAGCGATAAAACTTCAACCAGTTGTACCAGCTTGCTGACTTAATTTCCTCTAATTAACATTGACTGTAGTAGCAAGAGTTTCTAACATTGACATTTTTCTTTTGAATGATATGATCAGTTCTTAGTTTCAGATTCACTCCTGGCTTACTGTAGGCTTTTCTAGTTAGACATTTTTCTTCCTAAAAAAAGGTACCCAGTCACTTCCAATAAGATTATATTTTCTTTCAAGTCATTCGAATTGTACCAAAACCCTCATAAAATACAGGAATGGAGGGTGCATCCCGAATTATATTAGTCCAGTCTCCTAAAATTGCAAGTAACCAAATCTTGCAGTCTCACTGTGATGAGTATCTTCTATATTTATATTTACTGTAGAAGAATATTAATGCATCTTTTAGAATAAAAAGGACATAAACTTGTAACATAGGAAGGCACAGTTCTTTTTGCTGTATTTAAGAGACTTCTGGATATCCAGTCCAAGTTCAGCATCGATTTGCACCAAGATAAATGCTGATATCCTCTGTGTAACATTGCCCTTAAAGATGAGAGCAAATGCTGTTTTGATTTTTGAGAGAAGAATGTTTTGGCTAATGAAGAACAGTTGGTAGATGTGGTGGCTGGTGCAGTGGGGTCTTGTTTGCAGAGACCCTGTGCAAAAAGTAGCAGTAACTTCTGGTGTTACAGTGGTGCTCATTTTCAATTGCAAGTTGTTGCCTTTGTCTCCTTTTAAAATGCTCTTCTGATACTAGGTATTTCTCCTAGATTTTAGTAATGAGCAAACCTAACTGGGGGCGCTTTAATTTTGTACATTTTTTTTTTCTAGAGATGTCAACCTCCATAGTGTGTGTGGGTTGTCCTTGGGCATTTCTTAATCATGCATACAACTACAACATATAATGTATCAAGAGAGAAAGTCATGATGCATTTTTGCGCTATTGAGGAACTACATAATCCCCCAATATTTTGGGGAAATGGCAGCTGTGAGAGCTAGCGACTACAGTGAAGAATCTGCAAATGAGGAAACCTGGTCATGAAGAAGTACTTCTAAAAATATTTGATGGAACTTTTAAAACTATGCTGGCAAAAAAACCCCCAACCCCCAAATAATATAGTGAAAAAGGAAAAAGTTTTGCATTGGTAGATGGGCTAGATAAGCTTCCTTTGGAATGGATCCAGTTATCTCAAAGAATTTCTTGTGGCCTGCACACTTTGGATTACGTGTAATTTCAAATTCAATTTAAAAAGAAAAGGTTCTAGCTTTCAAGACTGTGAGGGAGTAGCAGTTGCAGTTTTCCAGTCCTGACTGCAGACAGAGCAGAGACATGTGAAATCTTCTTCTGGTCTTGGAATGTTAATTTTGAAGCCTGATTGTGGTACTTTGAAATGTCATTGTCCATTTCAGTGAAGGTCGTCTCAGCAGGTGTGACTTGGCGTGCAACAGCCATGAGACCCAAAGAATAGGAAGTGGAAGATTCTGCAAGGAAAGAAATCTATCAGAAGAACAGCTATACGTAGATAGGAAAAAAGAGAGAAACAAAAGGCAAGAAAAGCTGGTTTTGGTGTGCTGCATTCAAAGATTGTTCTTTGCTATCTGAAATACCTTTACATGCCAGCATTAACAGTCCACTCTTCTTTCATAGGCTTCAGGTTGCCCTCCTTACTTTTATGAAGCTTCTGTTGTTGGTGATCTGCCGTCAGTTATTTTTGTGTGATGTCTCTAGTGCTGTCTCATCTGTTACCCGTACATGTTGCAACCTCAGTGAGCCTTATGTTTAAGGTCCCTTCCTGGGGACCACATTTAGCTTCCTTTTAAAAAGACCCATAATGGATTGAAACGATTTATAAATCGACAGCTGTTTTCCATCTCTTCCTCCTGACCAATGACCATTTTCCTTATTGTTGATATATAAACTTTCAGAGCAGATCTTTCTCAAATTTTTTGGAAAATATTCTGACACAGTGAATCCTAAAACAAATCAATAAATAAAAGCACCAACAGAAGCAAAATTGCATTTTGTTCATAGTTTATCCTGAATACTTTGGTAAATATCGCATTAGCTAAGAGAATCCTGGTGAGCATTCACTGTGCCTCAGTGGTACATGCATGCGTCTGCATGATGGGCTTGTTCCCTTCCCCGAGTTGCGGTAAGTTTCCCATGTTTCCGTTACAGGTGTCTGTGATACTTGATACTGGAAAAAGAGATAGCTTGTTTTAAATAAGAAATGAATTTGCACAGGTACTCAAAAATTCTGAAATAAGTTGGTGATAGTTGTAATTTCTTTGGATCTTGATGAAGGCTTAAAAAAATCACATCAGTAGGACTGCCACTAAAAAGGGTGTGTGTGTGTGCGTGTGTGTGTAAAAAGTTGAAATATTTAGTCACCTGATGACAGCTGAGCGGTTTTGGCAAATAGAAGGTGTGTTTAGAAGATAGTAATTTGGAGTTCTATCGTTTGAATACAGCTCCTGGCTGTCATTGTCAGAATATATTAGGTATGCTTGCAGCATGTATTGGGAATTACTTCTTTTATAATCAAACCTAGGTTTTTTTGAAATTGGACAACTCTTTCATAGCAAGTTAACAAATCCTTGAGAGGCAAAGAAGTCATAACTATATGTCTATTGTAAATGCTTGTTGTATCAGAGGTGAGGGACCCTTTTCATGAGTTAATCAAAAAGACCTATGCAAACAAGCAAGAGGATTTTTTTTCCTCAGTCAGTCACTACAGTTACAGAGCCTGACATTGTTAGGTGAACCTTCATGATCTCATAGGCTACTGCATACTCTTGTGCGCCAGACCCCTCTTAATAAAAATGTGGGGCACTGGATACACAAATTCATAGCAGCTGTCACAGCTGGGCTCTAGTGAAGTTTGGTCAAGACCCTTTGAACTTTTTATTTCACACTAATCCCATTTAGTGTGATCAATATATGGACCTCCAGCTCCTAGGTCTGTTAATTAGGTGTCAAGTGTTGGGTTGGCCGGTGTCAGGCTGTAAAATACAAACACAGAAGAGACTATCAGTAGGGAAGTGAAGTGTTTATTGTCTGAATGCATAAGAGCCATTGGTTCTGAAAAGTTGCTTTCCTAGTCTGAGATGTCCTTAGGGATCTTGAGAGTTTTTTGTTTCTCTCGGTAAGGTAAATGTATGTTAAGTAAGCATTTTACCAAAAATATTGGTGCAGCTGGGGGCTGCAAAGTAATGTAAAAGATCCAATTCTATGAGTAATTTGATGTTGGAATAGCTCTCTGCTTACCTCCCTCCCTTCTGTTTCCCTGTTAATAAAAATGCTTAATAACTGCTCTGATAACTATTTACATTGGGTTTTTTAAGATGGGAGTCCTTTTTTGGTTTGCATATATACATCTAAAATGAAGCTTCTCTTCAGACTTTATCAATATTTATTTTAACTTGGGCTTTGTAGCATTCAAGGAATAGATAGGATAACTTAGGTCTTCATTTCCCCATCTCAAAGAATCTCAGGAGTTTTTTGAACTCCCCCATCTTTAGCTCTCTATGATTCAGGGAAGGGTAAATATGTAGAATGATATTTCAGCTTTCATACATTTTTGGGTTCCTTTATTTCAGTCTTCCAGTGACAGAAGGGACTGGGGAGTTGTGAGTAGTTTGTTTCATCTCCTTTGAAGAAAACCTTAAATTTATAATCCTGGATCAGACCTTTCCTATAACTCACGCAACTCATCCTGTTAACTGTTTTAATATATGGCACCGCTATTTCATTAAACAACATCCAGGAATAATTAGTTCAGCAACGATGCCTCAGAACAAAAGCCCTTGATTTCGTTTAACTTTATAAGTTGGTCTCTTTTGATCTGCAAGAACACATCTGGGGCCTTTAAGAAAGCAGAAAGAAAAATATTAAATGTTTAGTAAGGCCGTTGGTGAAGGTTTCAAAGCACAGTAACCCTTTGGTACCAGGATGTAGCTCAGAGGCAAAAAAGTGTGAATTTCTTATAAGATATCACATGGCACCTCTATATGGCAAATGCTGGTTTTGCTAGCTGATGACCACTATATTTTGGCTTTATTTCCAGTTTCATAAGATGCAGTCTCTTCGTTCTTTCCCACTCCGTTTTTCTGCCCTTTTGTCCCCTTTCTTCTCCCACCTGCATGTGAATGGATTAATCAGAATCATTACTGTAAACCTGACTTTTTTTTTTGTACCATGTATCTGTGCATTAGAATTTGGTTTTGCTATATCAAACTTTGCACCGTACTGCTTTGTTCCTTTAACAGCTTAGTATTATTTGCCAAGGTGGTAGGGATAAATCCATTTGTTCTTTACTCTAGGCTTAACTGCTTAGATTTTGAAAATATCATACAATGCAGAGGATATAAGTTTACTCATCTAATCTTAATCACTGTTACTGACTTGTATTAGAAATTGCTTATCAGATGAACTCTTTTAATATTTGCCACTAAAATAATCTTACCTCAAGGAAGAGCTATAAAGATTTTGTATACCAATTGTTCATTTCATAAACTGAAAAGAAGTATTGCAAAAAATACTTGTCTGATAGTAATTGATTCCTTTTTCTTTTCTTCTCCTCTCATAGCAGAGGTAGCCTTTTGTTTTGACTGTAATTAGTGTAAGGAATTCACTAGTAGTACCATATCATTTGATTTGTACTAATGTGCATACCTATGTTTGCTTGTTTGCTGCATTGCACTGTAGTGGTGTTGTGTTTATATTCCAAGTATTTCCTAGAAAATGTACAAATCATCACGATTAATGTTAATATTTGCCACAGCTAATGAAGCCTACCAGATCTCTCTGTAATTATTCATCACCTTTGTTTCATTTTGTATAAATCATGGCTTCTATTAACAAGCTTACTTTAGAGAAGGGACAGGAGAGTTTTGTTTGCAAGAAAGAAATCAGCAAAAAAACCTTTGTTCTTATTTTTTCCCCTTGACCTGTCAAAATAAAAGTGAAAAGAGCTGAAAATATTATTTTTCATTACAGGTTTTATTTTTAAATGCAGCTTTATGTTCGCTCTGTGTTTGTTTTCCTTAGTGAGCCTTTAACTCCAAGGTTGTGACCCAATAATGACCTCCTCTTTCCACTCTCAATTGCTTTTGACCTACTCCATTAAGTAAAAAGAAATAACCTAACAGAAGGGTAACCAGATCACTGCTACCACACCAAGGAAACAGGCAAGCTTTGGGATGCTCTTCTTTAATCTCTCTATCCACAGAGCCTTCGTTTTAATTTGCAAAATTGAACCCAGATCGAGAGCAGTAAAGCCTGAATACGGTAAATATTCATGCCTCAGTGATCTAGAGTGGCTCCATTACATTTCAGAGATTGGGAGAATTACCTTTTGGATTATGTATATTCATGGGCTGATTTTTATTTGAGATATAATATTACTCACATTGGGCTACATGTCACACATTCTACCAAAACCAGTCTTCTCACAAAGCTCCAAATGTTCCTTACACGTAAAAGTTTTACTTCTTTACCCTATAGTTTCCTCCCTTTTATGCTTTTCAAAGACTGGTAGTAAACAAATTTCTTTTAAAGAAGAAGAAAAAAATCCCAGTAGAAGTTCTTCTATAAAACCTTCAACCCTGTGTTTACTGTGATATATTCTTTTGCATGTGACTTTGAAGTCTTCAGATAAAAGTGTTGTTATTGTTCTAAACCTAAATCTATTTGGAAAAAATTCAATTCATTCTGTTGGAAGAAGAAAATTCCAGACAGCCTTTCTTTAACCTATCGTTTTGCATTGGTTTTGACTTCTTTGGGGGTTTTTTTTTTCTTTGTAAAATGTTTTATTGAAATATTTTTTGATAAGTTGCAGAAATTTTAATTGGTATGTAAACATTAAGCTTATTCTATGCCATAGTTTTACTATGGGTCTGACACTCTCTGCCTAGATACTTGCTGGCTAAGCTTATCGGCATTATATTACGCTTTTAAAATGTGTACTTTGTCATCTGTAGTGATAGATGGCACAAGCAGTACCGCTTAATTTAAGGATGCTTGACATCTTAAGATTCCTTTTTTGGTTACAAAAAACCTACCAGATATTTTAATTATTTGGAGGTGAAAGGATATACAGTAGGTGTCTGGCTTCTGCTTCCTTCCACACATCATTGGAGTGTGGGGATCTCTTACCTACCTACAGCCTCAAGTGTTCAACGTGTATAGCTGTTATGTTCTTTTGGCCAGAGGGGGATGTGGTCTTTCCCTACGTGAATAGATTCACCCAAATCTAGAAGAGACAAAGCAGAGAGAAAATAAAGGTGCGGTGGGGCTTGGTGGTCTTGGTGTTCCCCTTGTGAATCCTAGGTAGAGGAGGAGATGTAATGGGTGGCAGCTGAAGAGCATATTGAGAACATGTAATTACTGGGAAACATTGCAAGGGCAAATCATGCTTGACCAGTCTGATTGCCTTCTGTGGCAAAATGTAGAGACAGGAAGGGTCACGACTTCAGTAAGGCTTGGGTAACATCTCTCACAGCATTCTCATGTGGAAGCTGGGGAGGTATGGGTTGGATTTGGGCGTTCTGGTGTGAGCTGAAAATTGGTCGAAGTGGTTAAGGCTATTGGAGGCTTTGCTGTGAATGAAGAGAATTGCTGTGAAATGATAAATATTCTGAAAAATCAGCCTTTTGCTTTCAAAAACTGGACAGTGGGTTTTTCTTGAGAATTTGGATTGTGACAAATGATGCAGTTGAGTTTCCTATCTGCAGTGAGGCATAATGCCATGTTATATCACAAGGGTGACAAGATTACTGAAGTTTACCAAATAAATACTCCAGTAAGATAGTGTATATGCAATACAGTGTGAATTTGATGGTTTACAGTAAATAATGAATTCAGGGCAGTTCAGTCACTATAAATAGACGATAGTTCTCTTATTCAGTGAGCTTTGTCCAGCCTGTGCATGGGATGGATTAGGTTTGGTTGAAGAAATTTTAGATTATATACTTAAAGGCTACAGGAGAATGTGTAGGCACAGAAGATCACTTAACTTTATGTGCAAAATCTTAATCTTAACATTTGCTAATTTTTGATTTGTGGTTATGTGCATGAATATAGCATACATGTAATTTAAATTAAAATTACAGTATTAAAGCAGAGCAGCATGGGAGTAAGATCATTGACCTGCTTTATTTACTGGGTGCATAGCCATATTTTAGATGCTGTGAAAGGAAATAAGCTAAAGGGATTTTAGCATCCCCCTCTATATTACTTTATTCCAGTGTGGCAGTGCAGGCTTTTCAGGCTATGGTGTTATTTTATCAGGAGGAGGAGTATATTAAAAAAAAATAAAAATCCAATAGCACGTATGTGGCATTACATAAGCACCACAGTGGACATATGGTGAGTGCCCTTATAAACTTCATTTTAAAAAATTAAGTTAAAAGAATCGTTCTATGTGAAATAGTTTTTCTTCCAGGTGCTATATTCCTTTCCCATCTGCAGGCAAAGTGAGGCCATGGATGAATAATAGATTCTAGAAATATTCAAGATCTTTTAGAAAATGGTTGCTAAGCCACATGATCTTGGTGGCACCCACAGACTTGGAATTATTTCAGATTCTTTGAGGCTTCTACTCTTCGTAGTTGGTCTTAGCTGCCGTTGTGATGGTGACTTAGAAGAGATGGCTTTCCACAACCTGAGCAGTGGGCAAAGTTTGCATTGTGTGATTGCTGTTCAACAATGTACTATTGACAGCTTCTGTTTTATCTCAATTTTACGCCGTTTCTGAAATCCTGGTTGAAGATTTGGAACTAATGTTTCTCAATGTTCATTGAGATAGGAAGTGAACCACAAAGGCATCTCAGTTAATTAAGAAAGTATTCTATATCTTAACTTTTAAAATAAAAGATTTTTTTATTTTTTTTGGATGGAGGATGTGGATGGAGTAGGGCAGAGGCCTTGACTTGTGATTTCTGAATGCTCGTTGTTGCTGTCTTGTGCCTTCACAGCCTAGGTGTCCTTTTGACGCTTTCAAACAGGAATGGTTTGCTGCCTTTGCAAAACACATTGCTGCCTGCTCATCATAGGACTCAGCTTTGCTTGTGAATGGTTGTCCCTCATAAAGCAAAGAATTCGGCATTGTTCACTTTTAGAAGAGAATTTATGAAAAGATCTGCTTACATGTAAGAGCAGTCTTAGGTCTGAATTAGAGCTTTGCTTAGTTTCAGTGTATGTGCTTAGACAAGGGTTGGCCGAAAACTAAAAATTGAGGTAGCCTTTCAGACAAGCAGGCTGCATTTTTTTGACAGTGCAGCTTGATATTCTCTGACCACCAAGAGATGATACTGGAAGCAGGAAGATGAGATGCCTTATTCTTTATTTGGATTTGTAGTAGAGCAGTAGGGAAGACGGTCCTCGCTTTCAAAAGCAGCAGATATGGGATTCATTTTGGTCATGCAGTTGGGCCTTAGTTTGCTGCTCCTCCTTAGCTGTAAGGAGGCACTTCTACTGGCTGATATTAAGGTAGTATTTCTTGTGTTTGGCACTTGGCTGCAACGTGTGGTCAGTTTATGCCTCTCAAGGTAGGTTGGTTTGGGGTTTGGTTTTTTTGTTTTTTTTTTTCTTGTTTGGATGCTGATTCAGGCAGGCTTGCTCTTAGTGTATTTCTAAACCTCAGGGCTGAAACAGTGCTTTCTTCATTTATCAGTTCCTCTTCCTTCTTGGATGTAAGTTTAAAGATGCAGCTCTTAGCAGCTGGGCTTGAAGGTGTGGTCGTTATTTTCAACTTGCTGAGTCCTCTGCATTTGCAGTGAGGTCTCTTTTTGTAATACATATGTAATACTCCTTTTATAAATACTGCATTTATAATCAGTATTTTCTCTAATAGATTGCTGAGACTAATTATTTTAACTTTTCAGTTTCTCTTCAGTATTACAGGGAAATATGCTTGTATTGGGAGGCAGCAGGATGGCTAGGTTCTTATCTAAAGAAGCTATGAGCAATGGCATATGGTTGATAACTTAATGGAAGTTGGATAAATAAAGGAAAAGAAGCTCTGACATATCGGGGGAAAAAGTCATTAGTGGACTTTTCTGTATCCTGTTTTCTATTAGTCTGTACTAAACTGCTTTGAAAATCCTAGTGGGCTTTTCCTTTGGTCTTCAAATAATGGGTTCTCTTCTTATATTGAATACATTTGTTTATCTCAAGGGCTGAACTGTTTGGGTGCTTTGATTTCTGTTTTGCATTTTTTTTAATCTACATTTGAACACACAAACTTCTTTCTCACCCTTTTTATAGACCTTTACATAATGCTTCAGGAACATTAATGTGATTATACAAATAAAATTTTAAAAGTGAAGCAAATCCCTTTGCAAATGATGTAAGATTTCAACACATGGTTCTTGATTTATACGGTGAGATATAATCAATTCCCTTGTGCCATTATTAGAAAATAAAACGTGAGTTAATTTCTTAGTGAAGTTTGTAGCAAGTTTTATAATGGTGTCTAATTTTCCATGCTTACCTACATTGTTTGCATGCAGTAAAGTCTGTCTCTTTTAAAGTTGCACTCAATATTGTTCACTTGCTTTCTGTGTCTAAATGCCCAGAAGAAGAGTAAAATATGTCTCTAGTGAATTGCTAAAATGGGCCTTGCACTATTTTCATTGGACAAGATGAAATAGAAGTTGTTTTACAGACAGCATTTTGAGGACAAAACCTGGATGCTCAAAAGAAGTGCCGAAGATACTGGTCATAGCTGGTCTTGGTTACGAATTCCTATTGCTCAGGACAGAATGCTCTGAAGTATTTAATGTCATTCTGGTGGTAAATGGGTGGATCCAGCCCCAACTCCAGATACCTGCCTGAAATTTCTATTGCTGTAAAGCTAAAGAAAATATGTGAAAGTTCAGAACTGCTCTATAACTTGTGGGGTCCCTTACATACGGAAACTAGATACACAGAAGAGAAACAAATCTAGTACTGAGGGCCAGTTGCATCCTTTTCAGTGCTTCCAGGTTTGTATTTTAAAGGCCAGACGAAACAAAGATGAATTTTAGTTATGTAGTTCGGTCTCTTGAAGAAGAATGCTACATTTGGAGTATTTTAAACCATGGACGAATGTCTCTGTCAGTCGGGGTCACAGTGAAATGGAATGAAATGCTGTACTGATGTTCATGGTCTGCTCAGAAAACAGGAAGCTAGTGATTTAAAGCTACTCTGGCTCTTGTTATTTGATCCAGTGGGTGCAGATCAACTCACTTGATTCACTTCTCTGCTGGTTCCACATCTGACCTTTTGAAGGAGATGCAATTCCAACTCTGTTCTTGTGTGAGCTAGTCCACCCGCCCCATCACCAAAGTGCACTCTAGCATTGTTCTGGTCAGATTCTAATTCCTACATATGTTATGCTCTTGGAACAGAGTGTATTGTCAGTTAGGGTACTGTGCTGTATATTCCTTTTACAGTTGATTCTGGTACTGTAGAACTCTCTGATTCTGAGAACAGGTAGAAGAAAAGGAACAGACTTGAATGTGTTCCTCCCATTTACTTTTCTTCTGTCCTCTGATAAGTCTATGGGAATTTTAGATACAAGAATAGATACCATGAATATAAGGGGAAAAACCATTTACATTTAGAACAAATATAGATGGGCTGATTAAATCTTCTGCAAGGTACTGGATAGGTCAGCACGAAGTGCTGATTTTCAGTAGGTTGAGTAATGCAGTATCTTTCCCTTTACGTGTCTGAGGACAAGCAAACCTGTCTGAAAGCCAGACCCAGCTACAAAGAAATCAGGTGATTCTTAAAACTCTGGGTGAGCACAGCCAGGATGTGGGGGGCAGCACAGATAAGCTTCTTTGGTTGGTGGAAGAAAACTTACCTTTACATGATTCTGAAGATTTTCAGTGGGTTTTTTAATTAGGATACTGTTTCCTGAAAGAGCAGCCTGAGAGAGAATTAGTTAGGATCCAAAACTTTTCCTGAACTTGCACTGGAGACTGTGAGGACCACAAGCGAATGTATTAACGGGAGCCTCACGCAATGCTGGAAAATGCTCCTGTATTGATACTCCACTGCCAAGTTTCTCCTATGTGTAGGAATTGCAGCAAGCTTTTTGTCATGGAAAGTGACCTTTACAATTGTATACTCTTTTTAATGTTGTTTAACACTGAGAAATGTGGAAGAACATAGCTAGTATTCTGATACAAGCCAGCTCTGTATGCCATGGTTGAGGACTGCAAATCTCATTGAAGAAGTTTGTGACGTGAATGTTTTAGAAAAACTTCTTAATTCTCCTTCTGATCGTTATTTATGTGCATGTCAGATGCATCAAGCCTAATCATTTGATTGAATTTAAGGGGGGAGGGTAGGCATAACACTTTTAAGAAATGTTTCATAGATGCTTAATTAAAAGCTGTGTTCTGAGTATATGGACACAAGAATAGGTATTTTTAAACATAATTCTTATTCTTTAATATTATGCGAATCTGTGAAAGATATTTCAGATGAATGCATGTAGACTATTTTAGAGACTGGCAAGTATAATTTCACTCAACTGTTTAGGTGAGTAGTTTCTATTATAAATTGGAATATTAATAATAAAGAGAAAAATCTTAGTATTGTGGCTCCATTTAAGATAGAAAACTGCATAGATCTCTCGTGCATCTTTTAGTTCCAGTTTTGTGCTGAAGAGGGACAGTGCTGGAAGATTCCTTAGTTCTTGTCACTTATTCACCCTGTCCATGGGTGTAGAAGATGAAAGATTTACTGCTGGTATCACATACAAAATCACAGAAGTCTTCAAAATGGTTTGGGCTGGCACTTTTCATGTGGCAATTTCAATCTTGTAGTGCTTGTTTATTTTTTTGGAACACATATATTTAGAAAACCACCTTTTTTTTTTTTTTAAGTCCTTAAACATTACTTGTATCACCAGTGTTGCAGCTATCACAATGATTGAAACTGGAGAGGGAGGAGTAGGTTATAGCAAATGAAAGAAGGAAGGGTTTGATTCAAGCCACCATACTTCCAGCCTTCAAAAGTATGACCTTGGAAGTGAATAGAAAGGTGGAGATAAATGCTAAATTGTTTCTCCCTAATTCATCTAGATAGGTAGTACTGTCTAGGAGGTTTGCCTGAAGGGATAATGAATATGTATTTGAGCACAAAAATGCTTGAAACTGAAATCCTAGTGAGTATTTAGAATGGCCTTTTAAGTCTGTTCTGACATTAGGTAAGATTATACCAAACTATTTTGGTCCAGGCTTTTTAGTGAGGAGTTCTTCTCTCACATGAATACACCTCTTGATCTCCTTTGTCATAATATTCTGTGGATTCTCCAAGAATACGGAGGCATTGATGTGGCATTTGATCTGAAAAATATTGCAATAATAACTTCTTATAATCTGAAAAAGGGCATTTCTTTTGGTTTTGGTTAGCAGCCAGATATCCAGGAAACCCTAACAATATTTGTAGTGGTGAAGCTTATGGCCATTGTTATTTGTGTAGTTATGACTTCAAGAAGGAATACAGGATTTTTGTTGTTTTCTAGAAGCTATGTAGCTGCTAGACTTTTTCACGTTTTTATTCAGCTCTCTGTATATTGCCTGTGACTATTTTTTGCTGACTTATTTGGAGAGCTCTTTATATTCCAGTTACTGAAGGTATTAGTTCAGCCAATAGACTTTTCATCTATACTCCTCTATTTTGATCTAAGTTTCTGCAATTTATTCCCCTCTGAGTTTTTCTTCCTTTTTTTTCTACAGTCTTCTCTTAGTATTGCCTAGTTTGGTGATGTTGGGAATAGGCGTACAAAGATTTGTCTGAAGCCAAGTACTATGCCCTTCATATAGGGCAGCAGGCTTTGTAGAAAAGGAAAAGGTGAAAAACTTAGTTTTGTTTCCGCTTATGTATTGCATCCAAGATGCAGAAGAAAAGCTGTTATTTTCAGTATTATCCTGTAAGTAAATAATTCTGTGATTAAAATTAATAAGGTTAACTTCTCTAGACTGTTCAGTCTCATCTAACCTAAATGATGGGCTTTAAGCTGTGTGACATACTGAGGATGAAGCCTGCATCTGCTGAGTCCAATCCTTTGGTTTGGGATTCTCTTCATCAGTGCTTGCGTATTTTGGTTTTATTTTCAGGAGTTAGAAGATAAATAAGGTGGGCCAGGATTCAAAGATGGGCTACAAAGGGATATGCAGTGGTTGGAGATTGATTTGAGAACAGTTCCAGCTGAGTAAGACAGATACTAATGGCTTGAATGCTCAGAATTGCACAGTAGCATTTGATGTGAACCTTTTGATAGCTGTAGAATTGGTACTAGGAAAAGGGAGAGAGAAGAAGAAATTATACTGAGAGTTGAGATCTGTTCTAACAATATTGTTGTTCTGTATGCATTCACAGTATAATCTGTTGTATATTGATAAAGACATACTAAAGAAATTATTTCTGGAACAGAGCATTTCCATGGAGACTTCAGTTCTTGGATCTGAATTTTGAGGTTTCAGCCTTTCAAAAATGTTGTGTGTAACTTTTCTCTGCTAAGGACTCTTGTTCAAGTACTTAATATTTATTTAGAAGATAAATATTTTTTTTATTGCTAAAAACATCATTTCAGTATTAAAAGCTGTCTAGTATAGAGATTGCAAGCAGAGTGGTTACCTATCCAAGCATCCAGCATTAGTATGGATGTAACAGGTAGCAACATAAACATATTATCAGAAAAAACGTTTGGTTACATGGAAACGGGGGGGGGGGAATCTTACTAAAGGATGGTTTGCAGAACTGAAAGAAAAGCCAAAATAAACCCTTGTTAAACCAAACTGATTTAATCTGACGAAGCTGAGCCTACAGTGATCTCTAAAAGCTTATTTCATTCTTCCCTTCCCCTTGAGAACTCCTTGAAATAAGTAATACAATAGCAAGCTCATTAAGGTCAAACTTTTATAGCATCTGGGAAGAGCTAAATAAATTTTAAGTGGTGGCCAGTGCTGCACTTTTCCTATGATAATATTAACAGGTGGGACCCCACATTTTTGTGACAGTAACACTAGCCATATATTTATGAACATTCAAATCTTTGCAAGAAACCTTTGAGGCCTTTTTTTAATATATGGAATGTCATAGACTAGGAGATGGTAGATTTTTGTATTACTAATTATTTTGCAATGGTGGTTTGCAATATTTCATTGTGCTAGGTGTTGTACAAATACAATATAAGGAAATGTTTTTTGTACTGAATGTTTTACAGTTGAATTCAACGAAGTCAAAGAAGTGTATGAAATGATTTTCATAGAAGGGGTGGGAAAACAGTCACATAGGTGCATGGATGGGTAGTAGTGCTACACCTTTGATGGTGCAGGTGCTTAGGGGGAGTATGTTAAATAAGCTATTCCACGGTGTGGGTATATCTGTTGATTTGCAGAGAGTATGTAGGTACTGCAACACAGGTGGTGCAAGTATCAACGTAATTGTGGCAATGATGATCTTACAGTCTCATGAACAGAAGTAGAATAAGCTAGGAAGTGCAAACCTGTGGTAATTCTAAATGATGGAGTATGTTCTCTGTTCACTTTCAACTTTTTGAACTGTGGACTATTCTAGAAGTTCAGTCCTCTTACAAGACAGCAGGATGTGATATGTGGCTTTGTGCTTGTGATGCAGTTGTGCAATTAATTGCTGCTTTTTTTTCTTGGTCTTTCATCAATAGGTGATAAAGAAAGTCAAGTCCATGCAGATGTTCCACACTCCTGTGACTTACGCTATGCAGGGTGACAGAGTGGGTATCTGTGTAACCCAGTTTGATCCCAAACTGCTAGAACGAGGCCTAATTTGCACCCCAGAATCACTTCACACCATCCATGCTGCAATAATTTCTCTGAAGAAAATCCAGTATTTTCGAGGAGCTCTTCAGACCAAGGCCAAGTTCCATATCACAGTTGGTCATGAAACAGTTATGGGAAGAGTGATGTTCTTCAGTCCAGCCCCTGCTGACTTCAATGAAGAAATTAAAGAAAATGTTTTTGACTTCGAAAAAGATTATCTTTATCAAGAGGAATATTTGTCAAAGGACTCAAATTCAGAGAACAAAGAAAATGACCAGGCAGGAGAAGTCCAGCTCCCAAAACAACAGTGGGCTTTACTAGAGTTTGAAAAACCAGTCACTTGTCCTAAATTGTGCCTTGTGATCGGCTCCAAGCTGGATACAGATATTCACGCAAATACCTGCAGGTTGGCATTCCATGGGGTGCTGCTCCAAGGCATGGAAGACAAGAACTACACGGAGACTTTCCTTCCAAAGCTGAAAGTGTACAAACTGAAGCACAAAGAAGGACAAGTGGAAAGGGTAAGCTGCCTCTCTAATGCTATACATGGGAAGAGGAAATATTTGTTCTGTGTTAAGTACACATATTGGTGGGCTACAGAATTTTCACTGTTATGTTCCAGAGTCTTTACACACATTTTTCTTATGTTTGTATACGTAGTATATTACATCTTGTCTGCTTGCAAACAGTCAGAAATCACTGCTTAAAAGTGACTAGTTTATTCATTCAATGCTGTGTTGAGTAATTTGATGCTGTTTTTTCACTGATCCTTTTGATGTCTAGCCACTCTGTTCTTCCTGCAAACTTGCTTTGTTTGTGTACCTTCCTAAGTGGCTCATCTGTTCTCTTCCCAGTTGACAAAACTTCCAGCTTTCCATTGACATATTTTACACAGTTATTCTGCAGTACATTGAAAATTGTAGCAGAAAATAGAGATGTGCTTTCTGGAGGAGCTAGCATCTACAGTAAAAATGAATTGGGATTTTTTTACTATCCCTTAAGTATGGGTAGATATACCATCTATAGTGGTTGGTATTATTTACATTGCTGTTGTAAGTTCGATCTTGGTGGTGGCTACCTTTCAGTAATCGGTGGAGAACCATTTGTTTATACATCCCGTAGTGGAATTTTTCATGATGAATGGCTTAGGTGGAGATGTGCAATATATAAATAATTTAATTGCTTACCCCTAACTGAGCAGAGCTGATGTAAACTTTAGCAAATGTTTACTTGATATGTTAGTGTGGTAGGTATTTTATTAACTTTTGGGTAAAGAACTATTTTTATTTTCCTAATCCAAAACCTGACTGTTTGAACAAAATGTTTAGTGTTGTTACCGCCTTTCAAAATTCCATAAAGCTGTGTTGAGTACTGCATGATATCTCTCCTTTATATCTCTCCTTATTTTATTGTAGGAGACTAAACACTTAGCATACCTTACCATGTTTTCAATTTATAATGCAGACTTCTTGAATACTTTTTTGTTTGTTTGCTTTAGTAATTTAATAGTAAAAAATAAACCAAGATCCCTGTCAGGGCATGATTTTGAATTAGTGAGGTTCTTTTTTAAATGCCCCACTATATTAATTGATCAAATGGGCAATTTGTATGTCCTCTTTTTCTCTGAGGTTTCTATGTGTCTGGTTTAGATACTTTTAGAAAAAAAGCGTTTCTCCTTTGAATTTCCACTACTGACTTTGGAGGCCATTCTTTTCAAAGGAACTACAGACCTGTGGTGTTTTGTTGGGTTTTTGGATGCCAGTTTTGTCACTAGGAAGGTAGGTAGGAGGAAGGTATCTGTAGCTTCCTGAAAATTTTGTCTCTGTTAATATGGGTTATATGGGACACCCAAAATCAGCAGTCACTCTTCAAAATTTTGGTAGCAGGTGTATTGTTTCCTTTGTTTGAAATGGCTGGCTACTTTTCTTTGGCTGATGGTGATGTTGAACTAGAACAACAGGTCCAAAGTATTCTGTCCTCTAAGCTGCAGAGAAGCTCTAGACCAAATGCGTATGTGTGGATACCAGTTCTTCTGATGCTCTAGAGCTATCTTGAACTCATGAAGCATTTGCCTTTATCTTTGCTAAAAATTTACTTGCTTGTGCGTGGCCCACGCTGTTAATATCCAGTGAGACCTGGCTTACCAAGTCCTTTTGTTTCTCTGCAGCTGTAGGAATATAAATGAGAACAGAAGTTTGTGTGACCCATGGAGACACATGCTGCTTGTGTTTTGTTTAATTGAAATAAACTGGTCTCAGATGCCTTCTTTATTTTTGCTCCCAATTCATGGCACTAGTCTATGGGATTTGAAAACTAGCAGAGTACCAACTGTGTGAGTTGCCTGACTGGGTTAACAGAGTTTGCTGTTAGCCTCGGTCATGCATTTTTAGTTGTTTTTATTTAATGTTATTTTCAAATCCTTTGCTAGTTTACGTATTCTGCTATTGATTTTACTGTGTAAATAATGGAATAATAGTAATCAAATTATGCATATTTTATTTTCTGATCCAGAAAATAACCAATGAATGTGGGTTATTTAATATTTGACCAACAGAGTAATTTATTAGGCTGATATATTTGTGAACTGTTTTGATATCTTCCCTTGCTTTTTAAAATATAGAGCTGGAGGTTTTATTATTTTATCCTGTCTTCATCTGTCACACAGTGTGCACTATATATGGGCCTTGATCACTGTCTGTCTGAATACTAATTGGCCCTGTAAATGAACAGTTGCCATCGAATAGTACATCTGCAGGTTAGGTTTGTTCTCTGATTCTGCCTCCTGTGGTACTGTAGATAGTCAGAGTTGGCATTTTCTGTGATGGGTGCCAAAAGGATAGTGGAGCAAATTTCCTAAGAAACGCTTATGGTGTAAAGTCACAGGGGCACGCAGGGACTCGGGAGAGTTGGTGGGAAGAGGATTGTGCCAGTTACAAAAGGCCTGCTGGGGAAGTTCTTACAGTGCTAGTTGAGGTAGCTACTATTAAGTTTGTGCTTTTGCAGAGCAGAGCGCAGCAGGAATGACTGGGTGGTACAGTGGTTTATTTTAGTACACAAAGTCGCTAGCTAATAGAAAATCTGAATCAGCTGGTCCCACCCTGCTGCTGATGGATGGCTGGAGATTAGGATCGCTGAATTTAGGGTGTCTGTTCTTGGCACTGATACAGGAAAATTTCTTTCTCTGTTGAGCAAGGAAGCTCCCCCCTCCTCACGTTCCCTGGGGAGGCATAAAATAATAATAATAATTAAAAAATACATGTTACCTTCATGAGAAGTGAACTGCTCCTCCAGAGAATACTGCTGGGGAAAATTAGCTTCATAGCTTCCTGAAAGGCTGGGAGAGAGGGAGGCAGGGGCATGCAATGTCCACCTTCCCGAGTTCAGTACAGGGTGGAAACATGCTCCCATAACTGGGTTGTAGTGGAATTCAGTCGTGCCTATTTGTAAAATGTTGCTGCTAATCTGATGTGGGCTCTCCCAAGCCCCCCCTGCTTGCTGCTAGAATTAAAAATAAATTCCCTGCAGTTTAACTACCAGTTTACCCAGGAGAAATCAGGCATTTATGGTTTGACTTTTTGTTCCTATTCTGATTAATTTCAGAGCACTGATGGAATAGTAAGAATTGTAAATTCATTAAGTTTCAGCATCATAGTACTTTTCTTTTGTTCCCCTTGTGCAAGCCACTCTCCTGGATTTTAAGGTTTATTTCTTTAATAAAAGAACATTTATTCTGAAAGATTTTTTGGCTCTCTAAGAGCAAGTGTGACATTTTTGCTGTTTCACATAGAAATCAAATCCATGAACTGGGTAAACACTGTATTTTAAAAAAGTAAAAAAATCATACTTAACCTAGCAAATGGTCTTGAACTAGTATGTTTTAGTGAAAAATCACGCCGAAGCTTCCTGATTTTTTCTTACCTGCTCAAGTGATGGTAAATGTTCTACAAAAAATTAAGGTACCCTTGCATTTCTCTTTGTACTCCTCACTGTTTCCTTTTGGTATCTTGCCTCTTTAATGCCAAGACTGAGTCGAGCACTGGGAAAGAAAGAAAGCCTGACTACTGTTGTTCACCAGGATCTTTGAATTTACTTCTCCGCAGCATATCCTTGAACCTCTTTTTTTTTCCATCTCCTTGCTTATTTACCTGCTGATTTTCTAATACCTTTTTATTTTTGGTATGTATTACTGTAGTATCTGAGAAATTTGGCTTTAAAACATTTATCATCTGGCTTTTTGGTTAAGTTAGTGTTGTCTGACGTGCTGCATAGTGCAGGAAACTTGCTTCTAACCATGCTGGGATTGCATCTTGGTCATGAAAAAGTTGCATGGTTCAAACTGCAGTTACGATTTTTATCTCATAACTGTTGTAGACGTGTGTGACTGCTTCTGTTTTGCTTTAGACCAGATTTGTTTTGGGGTTAGAGTAAGTCTTTTAGTTTTAAGGAAAATCAAAATCTGCCATTCCCTCAGAAGTAAGAGGGCACCGGCAAAGGTTTGTATTTGCTTAACTTCATGATTTTTAAAATGATGTGAAATACTAGTCCAGTTTTCTCTTGCAGAGAGGACTTGAGAGAGGGGAGAAGTTCAGTGGAAGGAAGTTTCTGTCAAGAGCATCTTTCTGGCGTAGTTATGTGGAGGCAGAGACTGTTGCCCTCTGGACACTTCATTTTTGTAAAACCTTGGCTGCCTGACAAATGTAATTTCGATAGGAAAAAGAGCTAGGCTGGGAATAAGTGGCTTGTACTGATAAAAAGGTAAAAGTAAGGCTGAGAGTGCTGTTGTGAACACCAGTGTTGCTTTAAGGAGTGTGATGTGGGAATCTTGGTGAAAAAAGGGGCAAATGAGATGCTCTGAAGAAAGTTTCTCCCTCTGAATAGCGTACAGTGGTGGCTGTGAATGTGGGTTTGCTAAACTGTAGCAAGTCAGCAGCCCCTGGAGTCAGAGACAAGCAATTTATGAAGATAAACAGCAACTGTTGTCCTTGGTCTTGTTGGCTTCTGGAGACAGTCTGCTCACCAGTCAGCTCTTCACAGTTCTGTGGGCAAAGACACTTGTATTAATCCTAATGTCATCTCTGAAATACCTTCCTCGCTGAATTTTACCTCTGCGCAGCATTGCAGATTAATTCTAGTCTGACTCATGAAGCAGTTACTCAGTTCCTGGGATAAATCCTTTATATTTGTCACGTTATTTTCTCTTTTGCTTCCATGGACATAGAGGTTGAGTGCAGAGAGATTCAACCGAAAGGTGAACCGTAGAAATACATCATGCTTTCCTGCATGACTCAGATATTCTGCCAGTTTTGAAAGTGTTTGCAGAAGCAGGATTTATCTTAGGATGGTTGCCACAGGGTCCTATTGTCGAGGATGCTCGTAAATCAGTAGCTCTGTGGCAGAAACAAAAGGAGAAGGAAAACTCTCTGCCTTGCTCGGAATAGCACAAGCTGTGCCTTCTGCACTTTCAAGCTTGTGTAGTGAAAAATACATGCATGTCTCAGCTGCGATTGTTTCCTATTTTAAGCATAGCAGAATGTTTTCCTATGAAAATGGGCTTGTCCTTCCTAAAGATGCTTTCCCTGTGTTCCTCTGACATTAAGAATAATTCATTCTGTCTATGTATTTCAAAGTTCATAATGTATTTTTCTCATTATTTGCCTTGCTCTTAGACTTTACTTATTTGATAGTAATAATGTTGCACTTGTTTCTTCAGCAGTTCCTTTCGTATGTCACAGCCATGGGATGTCCTAGTTTTATTCATAGCCACTCAGTTCCCAAGTTTTGTGGGTTGCTGGACAGTGAGGTTTTTTTTATTAAACTTGTTCTCGTGGGGACTGAGGCTGTCATGGAGCTAGCGTGCTTTGTTTCTGGAGGGTGGAAGAATCACTTATTGCTTAATAACAACTTGTTACTAATTGTTTGAATATTGGTGTGATCTAAGTGTCCCCAAGGAGAAAAGTATTGTTGCAGGAGCAAGATGTGAAAGCAGGGTAAGTTATCAAGATTTTTATCAGAGCATCTCTTCTGAAGCCTGAATGGAAGAGAAAAAGCTTATCTTTCAACATCTCTTAAAAAAGTGTTGGGGTTTTTTTTCCTCTTCTTACAGGATAGTAAGAGCTGTGTCAGCAAGCGCATTACCTGAGTGGTCAAATGGAAGGTCTTTGTCACCATCACTTAACAGATATATCTGGCCTTTCAGAAGAAGGATAAGAGAGTGTGGAGATGAGTACTAGTAAGCAACTGCAGGAAGTTTGAGAAAATAGTATTTAAATTTGTTGATGACCAGCAATGACCCAGACTATCCTTAAGGGAGCTAGACATTTTGAAAAGCAGTGATTGTGAAAACAGCTTTTTTTAAACAGTTATCAGCCATATTTTGTCTTTTAATTCCTTATGGCTTTTTATGAATGAGAACACCAACATTTAGTTTACAGAGTATGTGTCAAGTTGATAGTAGCTCAGCCACACACTTGACCAAACTGCCAAAGGAGGGTACGAAGGAGGAAAAATTAACTTGCACATGAGTGAACAGGAACATCCAATGTGGTTCACTTAAGGGATGAGACCAGACTTTTGGGGAGGTCGTCTTTGCTTGGGGAGGTGGTAAGTTAATATGGGAGTGCCAGAGTATTCCTGTCTGGAAAGATTCCCAAGTAGTGGATCATGTGTAAGCAACACTGGTATTTTTTCACTGAATCCTTTCCAGATATCTTATCAGTAACACCAGAATTTGTTTCACAGTTGTTGCACGTGCACTGTATTTAAAGTATTTGCCACAGAAATACTGTTCCTTGAATTTTCTGTTGCATGGTTGCAGTGCCACTAGGAATGAACAGACCTGCTCAGGTAGTTAGATTCTTCCATCTAACTTACTTCTAGATGAAGGATGTTTCATTGGCTTACTAGGGCTAATGCTTCATCTGCTGTTTTCTTATAGTGGCACTGTAGTTCCAGCAAGGTAGCAAATAAAACACTGCATCAGGCAATTACGCTTTCTTGGTGACTGAAATGATGTGCAGACTAATACAGGCACAACGTGAGTAACAAGGCCAAACTGTACAGTGAAAACTGATTGAGTGCTGCCTGCAGGCACAGGCAGTGACCTGGGCTGTCAGCCGAATGTTCGGTGACTCTAGCTGAGAGAAGTGGTGGATGTCACTCCATCTACTGTAAACATGCAGACGCCACAATTAATATTTTTCCTGCTTTGAAGTCTGAACATGAGTTTGTTTGGTTCTGCTTGGCTGCTGATGGTATGCTAAATACAGTAATAATACAGAAATGAAGGCAATCAGGTGAATAAAAGTGCATAGCACATTCACTAGTTAAAATGCACTGTAAAATAGGAATATAAAAGATGCATTTATTTATTGGCTCTTGTTTAGCTTTTGAGTAAAAGGGTTTGAGGAGCTTAGTGGGGGAAGGGAGGGCTGTATGCTCATTAAACAGAAATACAATTTCTCTTAAACAATACTGAGGAAAAGAATGGTGATGTTTACCAACTGACACAACATACAGATTAACACAGTAGAATAAATTTGTCATAAAAGTGTACCAGCTAAGTCATAGAATCTGCTTGCTTACTCATATGAAAAGATTGGTATTTTGTTCACTCACGGACAAAAGAACGGCTTGCTCCACATGACTGGGTAGTAGAATTTTGCAAGGTTTGAGTAACACCTATGGTTATTATTTATATTATTAAATTTAAAATGCAGACATGCTTTTGGGTCTTACAAGTGTATGGACAGCTGGTCTTGATTTTTCTGAGGTTGTGTAAGAGTCACCTGTGGGGGAATCGGTTTGTCAGCAAGGCAACCAATGCACCATTTTATTTATTGGATACAAAAATAAATTAAGAATGTTACTTAGGTTGCAAAATCAAGCACTTGAAAGTTAGGAAATACCAGATTTACAGTTGCCTATGCAACATTAATTCTGTTCCCCTGTGCCTCTATCCTGTGCACTTAATAAGGCAGGGTTCCTGTGAAATTTTTTTGGATGTGGTCACGTAAAGACTGTATCGTGGGGCATATCAAAGAGGGACAGAAATAAGGTTGTATGGACATCTGGCATTTCTTAACTTCTTAAATGCCCAATTCTGCAACTTAAATAACTTAGGTTTTATATAAATGTAATTTCCTAGGCATTTTTAAAGTAAAAAGGTAAACTAAATCTACACCTACATATTATTGAACTGTAACCATCCGTCTGCTGTACACCTTCACTGGAATTGGAGTTAACAGATATTCAGCAGTGTAGCGCAGACTTGTACTGCTTGATATCACAAACCTTGTTAACCAAATGGCAGAAGGAAACTGTTACCCAAGAGAGATGGTGGACTGTTGGGCTTTGGGCAGAGGATCCACACACTGGAGTTAGGGATCGTTACGGGGGGGGACAGACTTGAGATGTTTGTACGTCCATGTGGTGCCTTCAGAAGGGGATGCAAGTCTGTGTCAGGAGTCAGCTCTCTCCTCTTCCTCAGCATCAGTTGCTTCAGGCAGCTCTTTGCAGGCCTGTCCTTGTTGCCTGCTTAATTTCCAGGGAGGATTTTGTAAGCCGCTGTTCTTTGTTCCTCTCTGCCCTCCCCAAGCCATTTGTGGGCGGTTTCTTTTAGAAAAACATTAACTTACTGTCAGTGCACTTGACCTACTGCTATGTGCCAGATCTATGCGCTATTTCAAATGAAACTTGCCAGGTCTCACTGATGTTTCTTTTTGGATGTTTAAGATCTCAGAACCTGAGATAGCCACAGTCAAAATACTTTAAGATAGGTGAAGAAAGTGCCCGAGTGTTCTTAAGTCATGGGGATACCACCAGAGTCCTCCTTGCTGCTCAGAACTGCAGCCTGGAAGGAGCCCTCTTCAGCTTGGCAGTCTTCTCTCTGTCCTTCTTACAAGGCCAGGTCTGAGACTTCTGCATCTACAGATCTTCTGCTCTACAGAACAGCCTCTTTCTTGGTTTGTGCTTGGATAGTAAGCATTACAGGGGTTTTAATCTTTATAGCATTTCAAGCTGGGGCTGGCTGCTCTGGAGGTGGAGGTCCTGAGCAGTATGGTATGTAGGAACAGCCTGTAGCCTCCTCTCTTCCCTCTGTTGATGTTGCTTTTCTTACATAAAGGGAACACAGCATAGATTAATGTAAAGATTAATAAAATCATGACATCAACCAGTTTCTTCTCACTTGGTAAAATGAATGTGTTCTTAACTAGGCTGTGCCAGGAATTTAGAGCCTGTGTTTTTTTGGGATTCAGCCCTTCTAAACTTGAAAGAGAGGTGAAGAAAACTTGCTCTATAAAGGTGCATAATGAAGTTAGTGCCCTGATTGTACCCTGTGCATGCCTGGAGAGTGCTGATTGGTACGTATAGAGCTTTTAAAATCTAAACTGGTCCGGTTATGCAGTTCTTGCTTATTCTCCTGACTCAATACTCCAGACTCTTTCCACTACTGTACTGGTTTTAACCAAGGTGTAGTCATGGCAAAATGCTCAGCAAAGAAAGGGACTTTGATGGCTGCTTGTTATATATTCTCAAATGCAATTGTCCTTTTACTGAGAAAGGAAGAGAAGGGTAGAGAAAGGGAGATGTTTCTTGGATACAAGAAACAGGATGGGGAGAGATGGGACAAGCATCTGAAAACCAGTTAGTGGATATGCAGAAATGTCTATGTGATGGCTTCTTGCTCTATTAAAACAGCAGTAATGAGACATGAAGTACTGAAGGAGATGAACATTTCATCTCCATTGCTTCCTCCTGGATGGATGTTCAAAGGCAGAAGTTTAGTTTGTTCGCTTGGCAGATGGTGAGAAAGAAGGTCTTTAGAGCCAAACACACAACTGAAAGCTTCTAGTGCTGGAGGGAATCGCAGGGAGAAAAGCCTTTAATATTTTTATGCTGATGTAAGCTCTTGAGGAAACGGTGTGGCTGACCAAATCATGCGTTCTTTGTATCAAGTCATTCACCTAGTTCTTGGTAACAACACTATAAGCTAGAACAGTCTTTGGAGAATCAAAAAAGCTGCAAACCTAATCATCGGTGAAATCCTCTCAGTTCCTTTCTCCTTCACTCTTTTTGCAGTCTCATGTACCATCATTTTTCTCAATGCATGAAGCCATGTTATAAAAAAGAACAGGAATTTGCAGCCTCCAAAATATTCCCATTTCTGACACAGAAATGGAAAGTGCTTGAAACTGTTTTCTAGAAATGAGCTGTCGCTGATCATGATGATGTCGTCTCAAGTGTACTTTTTCTAAAGTACGAACAAGTAAAGTAATAAAAATACTTCGTATTTTCAGTGTTAGTCATCGGTTCTTTTTGTTCTTTTCCCCCCTCCTGTTGTTTTCTGCTTTGGTTTCAATGGGCCATTTATCAGTTTGCTGAGAATAATCCTCAGACTTTTTTATCCTTTTTAAAAAAATTGGTTTATTTCTATTTAAAACAATATAATTTTAGATTAAATCAGAAAAGGTTATTCTTCTTTTCTCTCTGTCTCTTTCTAGTATTTAATATTCAGTGCTTTTACTTTCTGCATCTCAAACCTTTTCTTACTTTCCATCTCATTCTGGCACTGCTTTGTTTCTTCCTGTGTGTTTCTGTTCTGATTCCTTTTTTTTTTTTTTTTTTTTTTCCCCTACAGATATGTTAAGACACAGAGTTATTTGCTCTCAATGTGTGTGATGGATTGTTTGAGAGGGTGTTCAGATGTCAGTAACTTCTAAGTTATCTCAAAAATGAAGGTGGTTTAACAGGCTGGACAGTATAGCTTGCTGTCCCTGCTCAAAAGGAAATTGCAGAGTTATTTTTCCTTGGAATTATATTATGGTTTGCACTGAATGCCAACACATGTAGCATTAATTGTGGTTTTGCTAACAATATACAGCGTAAGTATTGCTTAGATGGGGAGTGTGAGGTGGTTAATTTTTTTCTGTGAACTTTTTGGTATTAGCAAAAGTGTTATGTGCCAGAGATGCACATACTTCACCTATGGTTATAAAGTGCTGTTTACTTTTTTCCTGCAAACACAAAAGCCAAGTGGGAAGGGATATTTCATAAACTCAATGCTATTGTGTCCTCTGGTCTAAGCCATAAAACAAGAGTAACAGAGACGTTCCCTTTGAACTTGAAATCCCTTTCTAAGCTGCTGATCTAACCTAAGTGAGAGGGGGAGACTATACCAGCCAGAAATTTTTTTTCCTCTGGGTATTTCTCCCCCCCCGCCCCTTTTCTTTTTTTAAAGTCCTTAAGTGAGTTTGATGCTGCACCTCTGCCCATAAATTTAAAAAAATATTATCGTAATGTAGGTCAGTGAACTGAAACGCCACTGTACACCATGGGGGATTAAAGTCAGAGAGGCAGCCCTCTCCCACTCCTACTAGGTCATATGACAATATAAACAAGAAATGCAAGGAGCCTTCAGCTTTTTCTTGCCCTAATCCTTTGTTTATGCAGCACTTAAACTGACTTTTGGGGTCGTCTCTGTCTGGCATTAAAGCCCTAAAGCTTTTTGAAGTTTCCCTGAAGTTAATAAAATTAGTCTGCCCTCATTGCTAGGCCCCTTGCTGCTGCTTCAGAGCAGACTGCGTATCCCTTACTGTCTATCCCTCACTGTCTTTGTGGCATTTGGCTATTTAAGTTAATAATATTTTATAACAAAAAAAGAGTGTGTGAGAGAAAAGCAGAAAGATCTCCCAAAAGGCTGTTCAGCTAATAGGCAAAGTGATTGCCATTGTAGATGTTCTGGGAACTCAAAGGGGATTAACTTAAAATCCAGCGATTGGAGGTAAATTGCTGGTAAAGTAATTGGAAGTGTTGAGTTTCGGTTGGAGAGAACAACATGCATTTCTGTGCCTTTTTACAAAACATGACTAAACCAAAAATTTAATTTCTCTTTTATTTTTCTAACATGCTCTTGAAGTTGAGAAAATGAGGTTTCCTATGTAGCAATTCTCTCCACCCATTTATTTTACTGCAAAGACTGATCAGTTATCTTAGTTCTTATGTCAGGCATTCTCTTATTGTTTAGTCTTCTTTGGGGATAAATTGGTGATAGGCTAACTGGGGGGGATGGACAACACAGGATGGGATGTATGGTATTCAGTGTATGAGACTGAGACTTTGGGACATAAAGGTTTTATTCCAAACAGTCATTCAGGCAAGTGACTGATCACTTACTATCTCAGCACTGCTAAAGGCCTATAGAGATGCCCAAGGAATAAAGGTGATATGGACAGAACATATCAATCAGCTAAAGGAGGGATTTTTTTAACAAGTTGACCATTGGAGTGAAAGGAACAGTGCAGCTGGAGCCCTTGGTTACTTTCCTAAACTGTGTGTACAAGAGCAAGACCCTAAAAAGCACATATACTTGTAAAAGATTAGATGTTTTAAAATCAAAAGGTATGTCACTTGTTCACAGAAGTAATTCTGAGGTTTTTTTCTGACAGCCTTGCTGGGGAGGCTCTAAACTGAACCATGTTAGGCTACTATGACTGCTCACCCTGTAATTCCGTTTTTAATTAAGTTAAAGATAACTTTGAAGTGCTCTTGGAAAAATAAAAGATGTTGTCTTTAAAGTTGACTTCCTGTGCCATTTTGGGGGGGATAACTACAAAATAATAGATATATGGAAGATCCTCAATGGAGTGTAAGAGACAGTCTATTTCAAACACGGGCAGGAAGCACATAGGCAGTGGTGCAGGAGAGGGATGTTCAGTTTTGAAATTCTTGTTTTAGGAATAAAAGGTTTATAGGAAGAGGTAATATTTTTATTTCACCAGCTAATGCAACTGGAAAAATGAAGAAGGTTTTGTGAATATAAGTGCTTCTTCAGGTTGGAATTAACAGGTTCTTTTTCTGCTAGTCTTTTATTTCAGACCTGAAGGCAGGCAAGTGTGCCTGAAAGCTTATCGTCCCCCTCTCCCACCACCTATTATCAGTAGCTCTAGTAAAAGACATTATTCAGTTTTAAATTTAAGCCAGGGGTTGCCAAGCAGTGATACTACCACTAAAGGTTCACAAGCTATTTCGAAGCAGTGCTTGTTGAGGGGGTGGGAGAGGACAGACACAGAAAAAAAACCCAGAAATGTGACCTTTTGGGAAAAGACGAGGAGTGGATGTTCAGGCAGCGAATGTTGTTGAGACATCTGAGTGCTTCTGCCTACAGCCTTGATTCCACACCCAGCTGGGAGTGGAGCTGCCTGTACTGTTGTCATCTCCATGTGAAAGAAGGAAGAAGGGCTGTAGACATTTCTCATCCTGCATGTGCATCGTGTGGTCTGGGAAAGGGTGAGGTCCTGCCAGTGCTCTCTAATATTGCACAGCCCTTTAAACACTGTTTATAGCTGAGCAAGTAAACCCTATTTAAAATAAAACAAAAACTAAATTTCTGATGCTAGATTTACTGCCATACTGAGGCTGGCGCTAAAAGAGAGGCATACATATGTAACAAAATAATAAACAACAATGCTAGGGATTTGAGTCTGTATATGCACTACTGTTTATGGAGGAGGCTTCAGGAAAGGAGAGTGGCTTAATAAACCAGCAATACTTTGAGTCATCATTTAAACTGAATAAAGAGGGGTGTTCAAAATTGGTTATAATTCTTTACTGTTCTAAGTCACTTTGGTCTTTGAAACCCTTAGGTTTATCTAAAAATTGCTCTTTAGATATGAAGAAGAGCTGCAACTTTTGCCACCAAAAAAAAAAAAAAAGAAATCTTGAAAAGATTTAAGTAATATCCCCTTATTTCTTCTGATAAGTAAATAAATGTTCTTGCCGTGGCTACGAGGTAGAGTAACTCCAGGCATTAGGTATACAAGGATATTCACACCTACAGGATTAGGCTCACTTGACTGCACCTTATACTTTGTAATGCCTAAGGGAGGGTTGTTTATCTTGCCTTACCCACCAACCTTGCTGCCTCTTGTTCCTGATAGCTTAATTAAGAATTCAACTTGGAATGGTTCTTCCCACTGGGTTACAAACCTTGAAATTAAAATTGGATACAATGGTCATAAGGCTTTTAGTTTAACAAATCAATGTGTATGTAAAGGTGAATATTTAAAAGGCTCTCTTTAGAAACTCTGAGTAATTCTGTCGTTTCTTTGGAAGTGTAGCTGTTGGAGTGCAGGTCTGGAGCTAAGAGACAGAGAATGTTTACATAGGTGATAATGTACTTAGCTGTAGGATAAATAATGGAATAAACTTTTTGTGAGCGTAGGTACTTAAGTGACTTTGATGGAAAGATTTCAAAGCATAAAAGATTTTAATTAACTGATCTTTACAGAATGTTCTGTTGCAGGTTTTATTTTTCTTATGTTATAAGAAAGGAGCTGAAAGCAGAAATATATTAATTCACAAAGTCTTTTATGGTTTTAGACGAAAGTTGCCTTACTGGCTCACCTAGAGTTTTGTTCATCTGGGGGTAAATGGTTTTCCAAGGGCAGGGTGGTAGAAGTTACCAAACTTAGTGTATATCATAGGCATAATTTTTCTTGTCACTTTAGATTGTAGGCTTATGAAGCCCTATTTGTTTTGCAGGTGATGGATGATTACAGTGTGATTGGTCGTTCATTGTTTAAAAAGGAAACAAACATCCAGATTTTCGTGGGTCTAAAAGTCAAACTATCTACAGGAGAAGATGGAATAATAGATGGTGGTTTTGGACAAAGTGGCAAATTTAAAATCCGAATTCCAGGTAGGTGCTTATGAGCTAACAAATACTAATCTATGTCAAGTGTAGAGGATCTTTCCATAATGTAAGTCTGAATGTTACCAATAGTCTCCTGAAGTTTTGAAATCAACTCATACCCCGTTGGACCACTGATGATTTGGTGGATTGTATCTCTTCTAATTAAATGATGGTGGCTCTGGCTTACATTGTGAGACTGAATGGCCTGAAGCCATGTCTCCTGTGTCATCAAACTCAGGTCTTAAAATGACTTCCTATTAAGTGTCAATAACATAGAAATCATGCTCTGCCCAGAAAGGTTTGTGGAAATCTTTTCTCTCTTAACATATGTATGATTTGCACCAGAGCCCTTCTGAACAAACAAAGGACAGCAAACCTGCAACCATTTTTACCTGTAGCTACGTATTAAATATAGTATAGTGGATGCAAGTTCCTTAACATGCAGAACAGAGCCAATTTACTACCTAACTTGCCTTCAAGCAAAACCTGCTTGATAAATGAGTATTTGAGAGGTTTTTTTATTGCTTGTGTCTCCTGGTTTTATGATATTATATATTATTGTATTTTTCATCCTTGGTGAATTACAGCAAGGATTTATGCCTCCTTAGTTTAGAGCACAGGGAATGATTGGTGCTAGAGTTTCTAAGTGTCATTACTGGGGTTTTTTTTTCTCCTTGAGGTAGGAAAGTTGTTCTGAGCCTTTTCAAAGGGCAATAATAGGTGCTGCATTTAACTCAGATTGTGGGATAAGATTTTAACGATACTAGGAGTACTTTTGTATTTCTGTATTGTCTTCAGCCCATTTGTTACTAGCTAATCCTCCGCCCTTTTTAGGGAGATGAATGAGATTATGTCTGTTGTACAAGTGGAGAAAAGAAGTCATGATGTTCTATGACAGCAAACAGTCACATAGTGATTGATCTATAGAGAAAACTGAAGCTTCTGGATTTCTTGCTGAAGATGGACTTTTTTTCCATTTAACTTAAGGCTTGATGTGACTGCACTGATTTTGACCCTCAGCAAATTTCCTTTTTTCTTCCTATCACAAGATAAGAATTTCTGACTAGACAAAAAACCTCCTGTATTCTAGTCTAGCTGTAATTCCAGTTTCATCACCAAATGCTAGACTTTGCAAATAGGTCTGAGAGCCTAATTAGCAAGCACAATGCATATTTAAAGAAAGAAGTTGCACCAGATTTATGTATGTTTTGCATTTTCTAGTATAGAAAAGCTTTTAAGCGTTCACTGAGATAGGTACCTTTAGGTGAAATGGTGTGTAAATGACCTTAACGCTGAAAAGGGTTCAAGCTGAAAATCAAGATGATATCTTGCTTAAAAATGTAGTGTTCTTACTAGCTTTTCTCTCCTGGAGGCAAAAATATGATGAAAGAGAAGAACAACAGGAGGATGACATTTATGTTGCCATTTCCACATTTTGGATGGAGGAAATGGTTCTTCACGGGAGAAGCCTAATAAGGAGTCTTTGTCACCATTGGGGATGTAAGCAGTAACTATAATTGTGAACCAGCAGTCACATTAAGAAAATCGTACACAGATTTAGAAAATTGCTTTTTGCTCTGTAGATTGAGTAGTGGGAAGAAATGATACCTTTCACCAAGGTGTTCATTATCTAATCTTGGTTATATTCTTCTGATGTTTAACAGCAGACTATGAAACAGAGGACCCATTATAGTTTGTTCTTTCAATGAGAAGAATGCGTAGCAGAATACTAGAATTTAATACCTCTCTAAGATAGGCAGAATAATACAACTTATTTTGCTTTGCTGTAGTCTGGGTCAAACTTGGGTGCTATTGTTGTCTGGAAAGAAGAGGCAATAAGCTAAAATAGCTCAAGCTAAGAGTATCAAACAACATGTGGCTAGCAGCGGAAAGAACCACAGAATTTGGAAGGGCCTAAAAACCTGTGTCTTTAAGAGTTGCAGAGATTTGTGTGTAGGGGGAGGGCTATTGCTGTGATGCTGTTTAAGTCAACTGCAGTTCACATTCCTTTGTTAGGTCAGTGTTGCTTTTTTAATGTGTCTGCATCCTGTTTGTGGGTGTTTAGGGTTTTTTGGGGGGGGGTTGGTGTTCTTTTAAAATTAAATTTAACTGACCATACTCTTCTCTCCCTTCCCCCCTATTCTTCAGCCTTGCCTCCCCTTGTATAGTCTCTCTTACAGATTTCTTTTGCGAAGAGCTCTTTTTAATTTTTCTGAAGTTATTTCGCTGCGATTCCTTCACAAAAGGATCGGGGAGTGGGAGGGAAGGGAAGGAAATGTGCAAGTTGAAAACTGCCTTGGACTGCCTCAGCCTGGCAGTCAGTCAGTCCTCTTGTACGTAAAACCAGTCTTAACTTCTGGACTTGAATAGCTTGTTTGGGTAGTTAATGTGATGATAGCTGAGGGCTGGCTTTAGAAACAAACCTCTACATAGCAATAAAAATCAGGTAGATGTATTGGAGATGTGTGTCCTGACTACTTAAGGTAGCAGCAGACCATGGCACATTGTAGGGTATGACACAGTCCCGCTGGTGCCAACAGCCTCCGGCACTGCGCCCGCTCACGCGAGCAAGTGTTGGGCTCCCCAAGTGTTGTTCCATAGTCACTTGGAAATGGCTTGTGTTTGCCTATAGATCACAGCCTGGGAACGTTGTCTTGCGTTGTCTGTGGGCTGAAACTTGGCAGACCTCGCGACTGGGAATGGCAGAAAACGGATCTGTTTCTTATTCTGGCACTACTTGCGTGCAGCAATAAGTCAGATTCTTTGCTCTTCTGCTCTGTGAAATGGGGATAATTACTATCCATTCTGGAAAAAAAAAAAAGAAATCTCTGATTTAGATTTATTCCAGGCTTGGAGCATTAATATTTCTTGAAAAGGGTTAATTATCTTTCTTTAGAGTACAAAACACACATCTAGAATACAGCATGCAGTTGGAAGTTCCTCAGTCACTGAAAGATGTCAGCAGTTTGGAAGAAATTCAGGGAAGAGGAGCAAGAATGCTAGAGAGGCTGAAGGGATTGATTTATGAGGGAAAGAAGATGAAAAGAAATGCATGAAACTTGGCTAAATGATGTCTAAGTGGGAGATATGATTATCTGCAAGTTGTTGAAGAACATAATGGAGAAGAATCCCTTAGGGTGGTCCAAGGAAGTAGAAGTAAAGCTAATAACCTGAAATAAAGCTAAGTGTAACTCGACCATTGAGAGATGCTATTTAGCGGAGATTTCTTGTGCTGCCAGATCACCTTTGCAGAGGAGGAAGACGTGGTTTCATTTTGAGAGTACAGGTGTAGTTTGCCTGGATGTTGGCTAGTGCCTGTCTCAGGGTAAAACGGACAGGGTGGTGGAAAGTAGAAAGACAATGTATTTTTCATCTCGTTTCTGGTTTTGTGTTCAGGCATGCTTTTATTGCTTGAATGACAAGGTATAACCTACTTTCTAGACTGTTTGCAGAAGCATCTAGGTTTTTTTAAAAAAAAAAAAGTTGTTGCTGGCAGATCTGCTATTCTGTAGGGCTGGGTTGTGGACTTGTTTGTGTTTTAACTGAGGAAAAAGTTTCAAGGAGTGTTAATTGACAGGATGACTCTTACTTTCCAGACTGGTTGTATGATCAAATACATAAAAAGGGGGACATAACTCTCTTGTGAGTTTAGAGATTTTGCTTAGTTTAACAAGCTACTTGAAAAACAAACAGGATTTGAAAGGCAATTTAAACTACAGTGCTTTGTAAGTTATGCTAGAGTGTGTGTATGAGGGAATGAGCTACTGATGAAGTGCTTCTTGCTGAGGTGGGTGATATGTGGCAGCTGTTTTAGTTGTAAATGGGAGCACTGCATTACATAGTCCAGGTAAATGAGTGAAAAGTATTGTTCACCTTTGAAATCAAGAACAAGTTTCGGGAGGCAGGAACTGGATGTTTTAAGTGTCTTATTCTAAAGAAGACAAAAGCTAACAATGAGAGTCTTTGGAAAAATGCTTATTTCAACATATGTTGCACCTAGGAATGTCATGCCAGTTGATAAGA
The DNA here is from genome assembly GCF_000737465.1 of Haliaeetus leucocephalus. NCBI lineage: Eukaryota > Metazoa > Chordata > Aves > Accipitriformes > Accipitridae > Haliaeetus > Haliaeetus leucocephalus. The sequence goes on from NW_010972438.1 coordinate 13,575,222, forward strand.
ATTTCAGAGGAAAGTTCAGTGAATCGTTTGAATAACTTAGTGCTAATTGTGGATTTTGTTTAACTGTCACCCAAGAATTGACCCTGTAAAACTCTGCTTGGTTTGCAAACTCATGCTGTTGATGTGTCTCATGACATCTTTTAAAAGATTGGCTCTAGATATGCCCATTTCATTGGTTTTGGCATGTTGCAGTTGTTTTGTGCTTGATTATTGTAAAATGTAGTGACTTTTAAAATCTAATTGGAACATGCCTGGTCTTAGGCATAGTTCACTTGCCTTTCTGTCTCTGCCTTTACTGTCTAGTTGCTAGTAAAGTGTTCATCCTTTCTGAGTCACTGCGGTGTGTTTGACTGCAATTTTTTTTTCCTCTTTTTGACTTGATACAGTAAAAATTGCAATATGTGAGATGAGTTAAAAGCTACCTTATTTCTTAATGTGAAAGAAGCAGTGCATATCTAACGCTTGTAACAGCTGAACACGTTTCTGAATTTAGCAAATTTAAATGTAATTAGAGGCACACTTTTCATAAGAGATACAAATGAGAATATTGGAATACAAGCTTTTTTACTTTTCTGTTCTTTTTACCTGGACAGGATAACAGTAGTTAAGTTTCTTACAACGAGTGAAGACAAACTTGTTTGTGACCTTGTCTTTTGTTGCTAGTAACTTTTTGCCTTGTGTTTATAAGTGTTTATTGCATCTGAGAGAGCAAGTCTGTTTTCACTGTTTCCACTGCTTGTCGTGCTGGAGGGGTTGAATGTGCCATAAAAGTCTCTTCTGAAGTAATAGCATGGATGTGCTCCCTAGTTCAGGGGACATAATGCCTCTGGGATCCTACAGTGTTGGTGTAAGATGACATAAAGTGGTAAGAATTAACCAATATGCCTTATTCTTGAGAATCCCTTGTATTCTTATGTGTGTAAATTAAGGGTAGAAATGCTGAATATGTATTTCCCCCTTAGCATATTGTGGAGATGGTGTGGATTTTGCTGCATACTTTTTTCATTGGATGGGATCACACAGTGGCTTGCCAAAGTGGTTAATAACAGTGGGAAAGCTTTGTTGTAAGAGCTGTCGGTGAACAGCACTACTCTGCATAATTTTAATTCCAGTTAAAAACTGTGGGTTTAAAAGTGGGATTCAAACCAGTTATTTTTTAGCACTCCACTTAAGCAAGGAAGTCGAATAGAGGTTAAATAGTATGAGGGAAATTAGAGTTATGCAAAGATGGAAAAATGCAACAGTAAAATAATGTGTCGCATTTTTTTCGATAACTTCCCCCTTTAGAAATATCTTAATTATGTTCTTTTTTTATTATTATTTTTTAAATTCTTCATGGGGTGTCTCACTTTCTTCACGTAGCTCTCAACACACCAATGTAGCTGGCATTTGTGGAATATTAGTTACAGGGGTTTTTAGACAACTGTAGGAGACAAGCTTTAAATAGTTGACTGTAGATAAATGTCATATTCCTAACTTTGTAATTTGGAGGGCAGTCCTTACTGACATCAGCAGGAATGGGGCAGTCTGAACCTTTTCATTGCACTGAGAATAATTAAACATCCTGTCACTAAGCAGCATACTTTTTTGTGGGAGATCTTGACATTTGGAATTCTTTGCTTGTGTTGCATTAAAATAGGATAATCTTCTTCTCATAGGCCAAATGAAATTTAGGCACATTTAATGTCCATGTTTGCCCAGCCTGGCTCCTCTTCTAATAAAAGAAAATAAAAAATTGTTGGCTGCAAGGGTCTGGTGGGTTGCCATCCCTGTCAGTATCAGGTGAGGCTGAGCAGGATTTCAGTCAAGAGGAAAAACAAAAGCCCAAGGGCAAAGAAATCTGTATAGCTGTGTTTTATTTAAAAGCTGGAGATTAGCTCTGCTTGTTCTTTCACAGTCTCTCTTCCCCTACCCTCTAAAACAAACAAAACCTAAAATCCTTAAGGGGTGCTTCAAGCATAAATCTCCTCTCCTTTTTGTGAAAGTTGGCTAGTGTAGTATGGACAGAGGCTGGGAGAGGATTGTTGCCAGGGAAGCATCACTTCCCTGTATGATCCCCTCTTGAGCGGATTAAACTGTAGTGATGTGAAAGTCCTGGTGACCACATAGGAACTAGGAGTTTGTACTGCATTTTTACAAAAAGGTTGGCCTGAAGAAATCAAGCCTACCTTTTAAGTGGGGATGTCCTATAAGCCCATATTGACCTTTGGAGCTGGATATCCAGATTTATTGACCTTAGAGTGTTCTTTTTGTGGAATCAAAGTCAAGATTTGTGCACATTCCTTCTGAATGAAAACAGAAGTTGTCATTAACTTGCTGTCTCATTCATGTTAGTACCACTAGATCCTGATCTTGGCTGTAACGACAGAACTGCAGGACTAAGTCTCTAAACTTAGAGCTTTGAAGGGTGATGTATTGATTGTAAGGTTGTTTTCAGGGGCAGCTGGTCATTGCACAGTAGAATAGATGCTGTGCCCAGGGGAGGTTGATTCTTCTTTGGATTTCAAGTTGCCATTGGAGCATGTGTTCAGTACGTTGCTCTTCTGGGATCAAGCAGATTGGATTATGGAATTATCAGGCATCAGGTGATGTAGCAGCATTTGAGTGCTTCTATGGAAGAAAAAGGTTCAGTTCCTGTGCAAGCCTTTGTGTTGGGTACAGATTAGGCTACACACTGGTCTTCTGGGTAATTGAGAAGAATAAGATGGAGCCTTCCTCCCCCCCCCCATACCCTTTTTATTTCTGTGCAAGAGGAGCTGCAGGAAGGTGTCATTAATGCAATGGAGGGACCACTGGTGGCTCTACACCAAACGAAGAACTCTCAGTGTTTCTTCCCTACTCATCACATACACCAGTGACAATCACACTCCCCTGGAAGCTAGGGCTATGGGTGGTCTTCAGGAAAAAGTCATATTGCTCTCTGACTGATTGTTCAATGGTGGTAAAGAGCAATGTATACCGAACCCTTTTCCCCACCCTGAATAGCAAAGCACCTTATACTTGCACTGGTGCGAGCTTAGCCTCAAAGCAAACCCGACTTTAACCCTGGGCTTCGCTGGCTTTTGTGTTCATGCTTAGGTTATTATTTCTATTACTTCTACTCTGCAGAGCATGTTTTTGTGAGCTTTTTGTTTGTATTTTGAAAGCAGTAAAGAGGTAGGCACTGCCTCAATCTGAAGAAAATTACTTTGAAAAGACAAGTATTAAGGTGGCGAAGGTAAGCATTTAAAACTTCAGAATATAAAAAATAATATCTTAATTAGCTCTCCATTGTGAGATGCATTCTGATACCAGGTCCAGTTAGGTGATTGCATTCCCCACACTGACACAAGCAAGGAAAACATTGCTGGGTTTGGGTGATGCTTCGTAATTGACCTATTATCCCATACTATTTTTTTTTTCTCCTCAATGAGTAATCAACTCCTTTATTTTTTTTGCACTTCACTGGAGTCCTGCTGTAAATATGAAATTAATTATTTGTGCAATTTAAGGAAAAAAAATCCTGTTAAGAAAGGAAAAATAATTCCAGCAGATGGGATTTGTTTGGCCACAGCATGGGTATCTACTTCTACAGAACCTCTACCACTTGGGAAAGGAAAAAAAAAAAAAACCCACAACCAAAAAAACCCCCACCTGGCGATCACTTATGTATATTTTCTTCTCTTAATATTAGCTTCCAGTCTCCATTGAGCCCCCCTTCACTTTGACTAGTTTCTGCTAATGTTTTTATCTCTCTCCTGTTTGCTTCTGTTCTTTGTTCCAGTCTGCTACTGCTGTTGTCCCCCCACCCATCTTTCTTGGTCTCTGAAGTCTTATGCCAGTAACCACTTATTTTGCCCTCAAATATTTCTGCCAGCAGTTTCAAGCTGCTGTAGGGTGTTCAGGGTAGAGGGGATTTTTTTCTGACCTGTGGATGCTCTAGTGTTGTTATATTGCGAGCTCTTGAAAGGAAGGATTGAAGAGAAAATTCAGTCTAGCTCTGTGCTCAAGATTGCCCTGTGCAGATGGAGACTGACAAGAATTTAGCTGCCAAAATAGTCTTTTCCAAGTGCATGCTAATTAACAGTTTCCTTTTTTGCCTCCAAAACAAGTGATTGCTCTACTAGTATCCTAAAATTAAGTTTCAAATCCTTGTTGCAAATTAGAAAGATGCTATAGTTAGAAGTTGTTTATCTTAATTTGAGGATAAAATGTGCATCTGATAGTGTGGGGAGAGCTTGGGAGACAACTGTGGGTTTTTACAAGTATTTTGAAACTGAACAGTTGTTATTTCAGTTGGCAGTGACATTAGTAGTCAGCTGTCCAAAGTACTCACAATGGTAAGTCCCCAAAGAATGATTTTTCTTTTATTTGAAAGAAAAAAAAAATAAAATTCTGTAAAGATTGTTTCTTTTCTTAGATAAACTCAGGTCATATATACAAGATTCTTCTAAGCCACAAGAGCTAGATATGTAAATTAAACAAACTGAGATTTGCACTCAGTTGCATGTTTTAGGATCTGGGATTTCAAAAGAAGTGCACTTATCTTGAGATTTGTGGTAAAACTGAGAGCTGGTAGTGCTGCTGCGTATTATAACCTTACTTCTGTGTAGGGTCTCTTGTGGTCATAAGTCTTTCCAGTTAATCCAGGCTTTGTTATTCTGGGGGAATGTAGTTATTGTGGAAAGTTGCATTCCCTGGGAGACAAGGAGCATTTTACGTATTTAGGACTGCTACTTTGCTGAATTTTGAATAATTACAACAGCAAATGTAAGCTACTTGGACCCTATTGCACAGTCCAGATCACTGGCAGGACATCTCTGTAATTGATATAGGTGAGCAGGCTGCTGCATTCTGAGCTTGTATTTGCCATCACGTCACCATTAACCTATCCAGTGACCTTTTCCAAATTATCTAATACCTCTTGTCTTCATACTGCTGTTGTATAAACTGCCCCATCAGGCTGTCATGAGCCTTGCCTGATGTGCTTAGGAAGTCCTTTGTTAAATGGCGTTCTTTTACTGAAGGTTACCTTTTCGAAGGAAAAAGGGGGGAAAAAAGAACCATGTTGGTGGGTGGCAAAATTAAATATTCAGAATGAGGAAATGAATAAGCTTATTTCCCCTATAAAAGCAAACCTACCTTATTTTGCATATGTGATAGTTGCAAAGTTGCATAAACATACAACTGTGGAATAGAACTGTATTCAAGTTTTAAAATTTCTGCTGCATTGTCATTTTGGATATTTTTCACTTTAAGTGGAGACGCCTTGCTACAGTCACTACAGACCAAATATCCTGTTCCTTACAGATTAAATCCTGCATTTAATTTTGACTTTACTGGGTTTATGCTGCTGAAATGGCAAACAATTTGGATTAGAACATGGCATGGAACAACATGATCACTCTTATTTTCATGAAATACTACAGAAGTTTAGTGTACACATCCTGCACACAAGAGCAGGATGTATGTGCTACGTTCTGTTTGTATTTTTTGTTGTCCTTTTTAGGTGTTTCATTTTGCAAATTCAATACACTCTTGCTGTAATTTCAAGTGTGAAAATTTTTTTTTGAGAAAGAATATAGCTAACAGTGTTTTTATTATGTGTCTATACAGTTTGGCTGAGCAACCTTAGAGCACCAAAAAAAAAAAAATCCTGTAATACCTTTTATCTCCTAGAGCAAATGGGAATTTTTTTTTTTTTTTTTTTTTTTTAATAATTATCATCTAGTTCAACATAAGAACCCTTCTACTTTTCTCTACAGGTTTGGGATGCTTCAGTGTGTGCCTTTTAAAAAAAATACTGAGGGACCAAGTACAGTTTCTTCTGAAGAGTAACAAAATATGTCTGATAAAAATTTGTATTGGTTCACTGCTGCTCAGTTAAGCCTTGTCCTTCTGGGAAGGAAAGGCCCTTTTTCTTGTGAAGGACTTAACTGATGTCAGTACAGCTAAATGTGAGGGATTCGGAGGATCCCTGTGGATTTGGTTACGGGGCTGAACTGCCAAAACATAGTACTTTTTAATGATTGCTTTAAATACTCCAAAAAACGTGCTGGGGACTTGCAAGTTTTACAATTGCTTCTTTACTTCTGTAGATGTTTAAAGTGGAATTTTATGTTGAAGGTTACTTGTTTTGGTGAGGGACGACTGAATTACTCTGTGCGCAGGTGCAGCGTGGATTTCAGGGCAAGCTGTTCACAAGGAGCTTGCTCTGTCCTACTTCTAGTGGGCAGCTTTCTCCAAGAGCCTTCTTGTTTCCCTAGAGCAAGGAAGTGGAAGCCATGAGATCTAGATTGTGTTGCCAGGTCTGTAGTTTATTTATACAATACCAAAGCAGGAATTATTTCCTTCATCTCTGTCTCTGCTTTCTTGTGTGCAAAATGGGATGCAACCGTCTTTGGATGTTACAGTCCTCACTCATGGCTTTGCAGTGTTTGGGTGGAAAATACTTGTTCCAAGTCTTTACGTAATTTAACTTTGATCTTAGTAAATGTCTCCACAAGGGTAGCTCATGCATTCAGATTGCCCTCTTGCAATGAAATTTCTCTCCCTTTCTGTAAACTATTTGTGCTTATTTACTTGATTTTGATCATTCATTCCTTGGGCCTTTCACCTTTCCTTTCCACCAGTGTGTCTTCTGATATCTTTTTGAAGTCTGAGTAAAAACATACACCATGGGGGCTTCCTGGAAGCATAGAGCTTTGTGGTTTGCAATTTGTAGGCTATTTGAAGTATTGACTCGCAACAGTGGCCAGCGCTCAGTGGATGAGAACTGTTGTGTGACAAGGACGTTAACCTTGAGAGGCTGATCCATGTTTTGAATTTGGGGACAAAAAAAAAAAAGTTGTTCTTAATAGTGTGCATTGATTTCAAGGAAGTCTGTGTAAAGCAGTCTTTGGTTTGTGTTTTCACAAAGTGGTTTTGGTGTTTAATAAAGAATAGGAAATAACTGGAGCTTCAATAGACCTGTTTTGAAGGGGGGGGTCTGCTGTAACATGATTTTGTATAGTATTATACATAAGCAACAAAAGTATTTCCTGCCTGTAACTACAGTATTATTGCATTAAAAAAAAGCTGCAGAGAATACTTTAAAATTACTTAATACCTGGAATAAAAGTTATAGGTAATAGCAGAGAAAACCATCATCCTGCTTAAAAAAGTCTTTCGTCTAATACCTGAGGTTATAACTTCAGTCACAAGAATTCCATACGGTGTACTTTTGTGCTGTGGGGTTTATCATAATAGTTTTTTAAACCTCTGAGCCCTCAATTCCCCCCACCCCTTTCCCCCTCACCCCCCACATCTATTCCAGATTGGGAAATCAAGACAATTTGGTAATTCAGAGAACCTGTTCTTCCCTGTTACAACTGATGAGTTACCCAGTTTCATTTTTCTGATGTCTTACCCTAATCTCTCTCTGCTCTCCCTTCCCCGCTCAATTCCCTCTCTGTTTGGCCATTTACCTTTTCTTACTCCTACAGGCCCTTCCTCTGCCAACCACCCTTGCCCACGTAACTGCGAGCAGCCTCAGCTGCTTTTTGTTTTTTTCATAAAGTAAATATATTAACTACAGAACCCTGAACTGAGAAAGTGGACCTGTGCCATCCTTTCAGTTACTTTGTTGTTTCATCCTAAACTGTCTCTTTGTATATAAATGAAGAATATTGTTTGTATGGTACAGCCTTTTGTTGTGCACCTGAGGATTTTTAATTCAGTACATGGTTTTGCTGCCAGGTATGTATTTACTTCTGAATGCATTTGTTTACCTTCTCAGTTTTCCATCTGTGAAAGAAGAACAGCATTCCCTCCTAATTTGACCAGTTAATGTATGGATGTGTTAGGCAAGGGACTGTTTGCCTGCGTGTTCCTGAAGTATCAGCTCATCAGGATTGGTATTATAACATGAATGCAACATGGAGAATATGCATTTGTTTTCTTTATGATTGCAATGAATTATCTTTTCAAGCTAGCACAATGGTAACATAGGCTGTGCCAAGCAGTGTGTGCCAGGTAATGCTACAGGCACGAGAGAAAGAAGACGTTTTCAAGAACTGAAAATGTGCTAAAGAATGCAAGTTCCTGCTGACAGGAGCAGGCTGTATATCATGAACTAAGGATTTTCTTTTCATGGCTCATTACAATTGACTGTTCTCATAAGTACCTCCTCAGAAGATGTGCAAAGATAATAGTCCCTGTGGAGTTCATGTGGAAATGGATGCCTGATTCCCCCAATCCCTGACTTTTTTCGCTAGTTTTTCTTCATATTTTCCTTGTTATGCTCTTAAGTAGTTTGAGGACATCATGTAATTGGGTTTAGTTGGGTTTAGTGACCCAGGCTCTGTCTTGAGTTGCTTTTTCTTTTAAAAGAAGTTGAATATTTTAAGAACCCTTTTCCATTGACTAAGCCATATGAAGGCCAAACAGAAATGAAAGTTTTTGCAGAAAATCCTGAAATATGCATATCTTTTAATAGTTGGCAATTTATTCTTATGAAAAATCAAATTAATTTCTCACACCTGTGAAAATAGAATAACTTGACTATTTCTGTCCAGTTGATCATCGTGCATTTCACTAGTGTTTACTCTGAAATACATGATTAGGTTTCAGAGTAAATGTATGCTGGAGCAAAAGCAGGAGTGATTCTCATTTAGAACTTGTTTCTTATAAGCACAGGAAAAAAAATCAAATTTATTTGGCATTTGGAAAAAATTATAGGTGGATTAACAACAGATTTTAAACGTCTTTATTAAAGCTCAAATCTTACAGAAAAAATACTGATACTTGTAAGGAGACTGTGCTGTAGAGTTTTGCAAATGAGTTTGGTTGAATAACCTTACTTTCTCTAATTATTGTAAAGAAAGGATGGATTTGTAATATACACAAATTGTTGCTTTTAGGATGGTTAAGGAGAGAGAGAAGCCCTGTAAACCTGGGGGAAGGGTCTGTGTTATTCAGAATCTGAAGTTTCCTGGTTTTGCTTGCTGATGGTTGGGAATCTCCTGTTAAAGACCTGTTGATTCTCTCTGAACTTACAGCTTTTACTTTTCTATTAGATGTGGTTTTGATTTCAGGACACACATAAATATGGATTACACTTATAATAAGTGGAAGCATGTTATAGATTCTCTGCTACTTTCATTGAACCAGGTAGTCAGAATTGGTTTGGGATGGAAAAAGAGGAAAAGACCAGCTGTAAGCAAATTGATGGAGGGTATTTCAGTACACCGCTGCCTATTATTTCTAATTGAAGCTGTCTGAGCTAGTCCTAATACAATTTAGTTATCGCCAGCCAGAAGGATTTTATTTATGGAACAGGGCCTGTTGGAACTTCCTCCGACCCCGGAGAAGCTGTGAATGGGAGAGAGCTGATCAAGCAGGCATGCCTGGCTAGTGTATGCATTTCTTTAATAAGGCAGGGATTGATGTCTTTTGCAGTTCAGGGGTTAGGTAAACAGCAGTCCCTTGGTTCAAGGCTCTCCATGTTCAGTTGTTTGTTTATACGGATCTCAGAAGGTTAGATTAGCCTTCTTGACATCCCAGGGGGGCTTTCCTGACCATGGTATAACCTCATCTGCTCCAAAGTTGCTCGGGAGGTGTCGCATCCCTTTTTAGGAAAGGTACTGGCTGAGTGGAGTGTCTGCAGCTTGTACCCAGTCTCTAGGAGAGGTGGGTGTAATCAGAGTGGTTGGAACACTGGGTCTGTCTTCAGTAACTCATAAATGATTTGCATATGTAGTGTATGTAACTATTGTGCTTCCATTCTCAGACTTGATATTTGCACACAAAGATGACTAGAACACTTAACTTAGGCTCTTACTGAACTGCAGTTTTGAAAAATTGGTGACATGCATGACTAATTTCACCAGAACTTTGAGGTTGTGTCTTACTAATTTGTGGTTCTATTGACTTGGCAGTGGTAGTCCATTAAATTGACTAGGATAAACCCTGAATAAATAAGTAGCCATGCTAATAATTTTTATTTAAAAATTAGCAATGGTTATGTCTTAAACAGTATGGTGCATCTCATGAGGTTCATTTCCATGGCTATCATATCCCAGTCTTCCTCCTCCACAGAGGCGTGTGATGGTCGCATGAGAAGTGACAAAAGGAATGGTGCAAATTCATCTGGGTCTTACTGCAATATAATACTGACGAGGGGAGTTGTTCTGGAATTTGAGGACGATTTTTCTCAGGGTTAGAAGCGTGCTCTATCACGCGTGTGACTGGCTGCTTTTAAAATGTGACATGTTATGAAGTTGGCTTAAATCCCAGAATTTGTTGAATTAGTTTTCACCGATTTGATGTCTGGTGGCTCATACTTCATTTTTCTGCAGCACCTCCAGTCTGTAGCCGTGCAGACCCAAACAGACATTAATAAACTAGCCACACACCTACATCGTGGTTTGTGAAATATCCTTGCACGCAGATGGGAGAAACTGAGGTACAAATGTGGGCTGTGAATCACCACTGGACATTTCTGAGAGTGAAGATCTGTGCTGGCTGACCCTTCCTGACTTGTAACCCCCAGCGTCATGTTGCTTGACCTGCAGTGCTGTAGTTTTCTTGGGATAGGTTTGTGCCAGTCCTAGAGCTTTTCAGGAAACCTGAGCTTTGTCTGGTGGTCTCAAATAGGGTGGTGCTATTAAAGTATCCTGTCCTGTAAAAATCTGCATGGGTGGCATCCCAGCTGAAAGGTGAGGTGTTCAGAGTGGGAGGGGGAGGCCAATTCCATGCTGGCTGAGGTTTCAAAGTGCCAAAATATGAACATCTTGTCGCTTTTAAATAATGTGTGGGGTCTGACTTAAATGTTGAGTTTTGTATTTAATCAGTATTAATATGATAACAGGAATGTGATAGCTGAAGCGAACACAAAGAGATTATCTTTTTAGCCAAATGCATCCATTAGCTAGGAAATATAGGTTTCTATTAAATGAAGCAGACAGATGGGCTATTGGAGGTGACTGAGAACAGGAGGGGGAGGGGGCTAAGAGGTGAAAGTTGAGGTTTAGAAAATCTCTATAAAAATAAAAACAAACCATCCATCTTGATGGTTGGCGTTTTACCCTCCCGTTGCACTTTAGGGATGGTGCTCCGATTCCTATCGAGAACATTATGCTGAAACTTAATCTAACAGAGCACTTACTGCTGCCAAACTCTGGCTCAGCAACTGCTCTGCTCCTCCAGAAAGAAGTGGCCAACAAGGCTTCAAATACAGGACAGTGTTGTGCCATCTTCAGGAAAATTGCTGCTTTGAGATCCCGGGGGAAGGCAGATTGGATCTTGTTCCTCTAGCCTTTTTTTTTTTTCCTTTTTGGTAGAGAAGTGTGTTGGGGAAACAAAATCATGTTACAGCATGTCAGAGCAGTTGTAAAGTAAATTACTTGTGTATGTGTGCGTATGTATGTATGTGAATCCTTATCTAATAACTGTTGCAACAACATTTATAGCCAATGTTTGAAACCAAGGTTATAATAGTATAAATAATTCTAGATAATGCAGATAAGAAGAAAATAACATAATTAAAAGAATTTTACAAGATGGACAATTCACTAAGATAGATGGTGTAACACAATACATTTAAAAAAAAAAATAAAAATCTGTAGCAGTGCAAACATGACACTGGTGACAGGAAACATCTGTCTTGCCAACCATCCCTGGACTGGCTACAGCCTCACATCTCCACCGCCGGCCTGGGGAGTCACGGGTGCTCCATCGCACGGGTGAGTGTCAGACCCTCAGCCTTAAGAGCGGGTGGCTCTGTTCTGCCAAGAGGTTGGGGTATTTTTGTTTGGGGATTTTGTGTTGGGTTTAAGTCTATATATGTTTTACTTGAGAAAGAAATTAAAGGAGCCATGTAGGATGGCACTGCCTAGGAAGAGTGGAATGACTGTGAACAAACTGAAGTTCATTTTTTCTGAAAGTTGTTCCTAATAATTGGACCTGATTATTGTGGAAATAATTCTGCACGTGAGCTGTAGGAGTCTGATTGGCTGCAAACTGTTTTTTATTGGTCACTGGCTCCTATCTTCCATCCCATTTTGATTTTGCTGCCTGTGATTATTCCCCCCTGGATTTTGAGGAAGGTGCCAAGCTTTGTGTGGAGTTTTAGATTTAGTGATGGTGGGGAGATAGGAAAGGAAAAAATGTGTGGCAGGAGGGAGAAGCGGCATCCCTCTTCTGTCTGGCGTTTCCAGACTTCACATAGAGTTTCATAAATGAGTTTTATGTTCTTTTACTTAAATTCACTGTCTCTTGTCTGCGTTACTTCAGCCTGATTTTCCTCTTAAGCCTTAAGTGTTAACAAAACCGGGACACACGGAGGTCCAAACTGGACTTTTCTTCTCCCTTTACGTTTGGCCCATGGTCCATCTCTGTAAGCCAGTGCCAAATGAACAAGTGACTGCTTCATTTGAGGAGCACAAACCATATGTTCTTATGATCTCTGGTCCCAGGATGCTTTTAGAAATATGAACTTCAAAACCAGATTGGTTTTGTATTTCCCCATGGTGTCCCTTATTTATGTATACTCTTGGGTTTTTTTCCCCTTCCCCGACAGGTGAGAGCTAACAGGGAGAAGGAAAAGATCTCAGAGAAAATGGCTAGAGGCAGGTGATGCTCGTCTCCTGCGGTAGCGGAGGGAAGGCTGTGGCAGGGCCCCCTTCCCTTCCCCAGCGGCAGTGGGAGAGATGGGGAGGTGTGTGTGCTCTGCTGGCTTCACGGGGGGGGTGCGGGAGGTGCGGAGCCATTTTTCAGGCCGCCCTGTCAGTCCCGCTTAGGAACCTGACACATGGGCCCGCTTTCTTGAATGTGTTGTTTTTTAGGAAGGAGGGAGGTGACTGAGCGGCTAGCCCCTTGACAGGGCAGTTTTAAAACATTCATAAAACTTTTATTGGGCTGCCACCCTTATGGATAAATATTTTCCGACTTTATGGGCTTATTTTAAGGATTGAAGCTTAATAGCAGCTTTGTAGCCCGATCCATCCCCAAAATAGCCTTTTGGCAAACCTCATCTCTAGAGGCTGCCATGGTTTTCTAGGTCTTTGGAGTTTCTTCATCGCTAAATTATTACCCTTTTGCCTTCTTCCAGCTTTGTATGACTAAATGGGACCAACTGTTAAACGAGTCTTTCCCCTTCCCCCAGCCTTGCTGAAAGCTGATCCAGTGTACCGTATTTGGTCATCATGAAAGGAGAAAGATTGCAGTAGTTATAAATTTATTTCCTTTATTAAATTGGGTTTATTAGACCTGTTTTATTTATGTCAGTTATCAATCTTATCTTAATGCTGCATGTGATTTGAAGATGGTACAGGCTGTGGTGGCATTTCAGATATGTACTGGCACTTTTCAGGCCCTTTCTCAATGTGCTTCCACAAATATAAAAGCTTTACAGCGCGTCTCAGTGTTAACTGGGGAAACCAGTGGCTCACAGCCAAGGCTATACAAAGGAATGCTGTATGTAGTGCTTGGAGGAAGATGAAGCTGCAGTTTGAACATCCATGCCATTTGATTTCACTGTGTTGTGTCCAAAGAGGTTTCATGAATTTCAGCATGGGCTTTTGCTCAACACTGACCCAAGACAGCATGTGCATTCTGGCCACTCTTTGGAGAGCTGTGTATGTGATCCCTGTATGTTCCAGGTCCTGAAAAGTGAATGCTTTTAGCACCTGGAACACTACTCCATGTTACTGGCTCTTCGTATCCCAGTGCAGTTGCTGATCTCCCCTCTTTTCTTACCACAGTTGTAGTATCGAGAAGGAAAGTGTACCATTAAATTTTTTTTTATTTGCTCAGCTGTATATTATGACGCTACTTTCAATCACTGATTTCTTGAACAGCAAAGTTCTAACATAGGGGTTGTATATGGCATCCTTTGTCTCATCCCAAGTTTTTCAGGGGGTTGAGGCTTTTTCTGTGCAGTGCACAGAGTTCAGGAACCCCTGTTCCAGTATGTGTGAGTGCTGGTCCCTCAGACATACTCAGAAAAGTGCATGGTGTAGGAAACGACTTAAAGGTTGGATTCGGGCGTTCTTGTGAAAGACTGGACTATAGAAGTGACTAAGATAAAATAGGAGCTTCAGGACAGCAGAAGAGACTAGAATAAACTTTAACTCCCTTAACAGGGTTGCTTGGTCCTAACAGATTTTAAAAACAACCCCACTTGCTTTATTTTGGGTAAGGCTGACAAATCTTACAGTCAGGGAACTCCCTTTTCCAGACCAGTCACAGTTCAGCAATACATTTGCTGGCTCCCCCCCCCCCCCCCCACAAAAAAAA
>NW_010972438.1:13589487-13590025 GCF_000737465.1 Haliaeetus leucocephalus
GTGAATGCTTTTAGCACCTGGAACACTACTCCATGTTACTGGCTCTTCGTATCCCAGTGCAGTTGCTGATCTCCCCTCTTTTCTTACCACAGTTGTAGTATCGAGAAGGAAAGTGTACCATTAAATTTTTTTTATTAATTTTTTTTTATTTGCTCAGCTGTATATTATGACGCTACTTTCAATCACTGATTTCTTGAACAGCAAAGTTCTAACATAGGGGTTGTATATGGCATCCTTTGTCTCATCCCAAGTTTTTCAGGGGGTTGAGGCTTTTTCTGTGCAGTGCACAGAGTTCAGGAACCCCTGTTCCAGTATGTGTGAGTGCTGGTCCCTCAGACATACTCAGAAAAGTGCATGGTGTAGGAAACGACTTAAAGGTTGGATTCGGGCGTTCTTGTGAAAGACTGGACTATAGAAGTGACTAAGATAAAATAGGAGCTTCAGGACAGCAGAAGAGACTAGAATAAACTTTAACTCCCTTAACAGGGTTGCTTGGTCCTAACAGATTTTAAAAACAACCCCACTTGCTTTATTTTGG
>NW_010972438.1:13590035-13839070 GCF_000737465.1 Haliaeetus leucocephalus
ACCTTTTTCCGCCCCCCCCCCCCCCCCAAAAAAAAAAAATCTATTTTGGTACAAAACAATACCCTGAGACTTTTGCTTCTATATTTCCATGACTTCTCTTTTTTATGTCAGCACATCTTGGGACTTGTCCTAAAAAAGGAGCTCATGTAATACTCATGGCTTTCTGGACATCTAGATCTTCACTCCTCATAATGGCCATTTATTGCTTAGATGAGGAAACTTTATTTTTGCAGGACTGTTTTTCTGCAAATATTACACTGATAATTAAAGAAAAAAACGTAGGAGTGACAAAAGTAATATATTCAATATAAGTGGATTCAAACAGCTTAGGTGCTTAAATAACTCACCACAATCTGCCTATTTCAATACAAGGCAAAGAGGTTAAGGCATGGTTTTTTGCAGGAGACAGCTCTGGCAACGTATGCATTATATGCAGAGTTCTTGTCTGCCATAATTCTGGGCAAAGCTGCACAGTTTGAATTTTTGTACATTCGTATGTGAATTTTATTGCTATATTTATTATGTAAGTATGAGTATAATAGATAGTAACTGTTTCAAGTCCTTTTCCCTGACATTTTGTAGTGGTAGTCCTCCTGCTAGTGCCTGAATGTTTCACAAGCAGATGGAGTTTATACTTTTCTACCCCAGTGAAGGAAGGTGTCACCTATGTTCCAAAGACATCAGGCAGATGTCTAGAGAGATTAAATAAGTTACCAGCACATTTATGGCAGCGCAGTGAAGAGGACTCTAATATTTTTGTTTACTAGCAGTATAAGATCATCTTGTGGAGCTTTTGCAGTGTGTTTGATTTTACGTTAGTTATCAGGTCAGCTAGTAGCCTGTTGTTATTGACTGTTGATAATTTTTTTTTTTTTTAAATTGCTTGTCATAATGGTGTGTTTTGATCCATTGTGTTCATTCTCAGATTGGGATTAATCTTCAGAAGAAAGCTGGTGGTTACCTAATTTCTAAGACTTGTAAAACAGTCTGGAAATCTAACTGAAAAATATACTTTCGGGAAATATCTCATAGATTGAGCTGTTCACTGGATGATCTAATAATTCTCCTTAATTTCTAGCATCTTATAGTTGTAAGAACACAAAAAGATCAAGCTTTTAGCAAATACATCTTTTCTTTTTTCACTCCCTCCTCCTGGTACCTTCTGAACATCACGTTGTGACAAGACTTTCCACATTTCGAAGCACTTGATGCTCATCAGTGTTCCTGCCACAGCAAGATAATATAACTGGCAAAGTTCCGCAAGCCGTTCTCTATTGCCCTTAGTGACACTTGATCTTTGGCTGTATAAGGTGAGGGTACCTTATAGAACTGTACTAAGGAAGATGTTCTGTAGACTATGTCCTTTCTTTCTAACTTTTAATGCAATGGCAGTAGCAGCTGTTGGCTCATGTCACGTGCCATTTTATATTAATCCTTTTTTCAGTTAAGGTTTAAAGAAAAAAGAAGAGCTAGTGGCAAGATTTTATCCTCCTGTGAACAGTTTTGGAGAAAAATACTGGAATAGTGAATGTATGTATTCCAGAGATTCTTACAGACTCTTTCCCAAAATAACAGACAAAAGGTAGAAAATTTCTCTCTCAATTTAGATCACAGAAGTGGATACAGATAGCTATTGATTACTTTCCCAATATATTGTGGCCCAAAAAACAGCCATAATGAGGGTACAGGTACAGAAATTGGTAGTAGGCATTATTCTTAATTTTCTAGAAAATATAAAGAACTTAGCTGTTGGGGGGGGGGTGTATTTTTTTTTTTACCAGCAACCTTGGAAGACCCACAGCTTAGGCAAGCTGAGAGATACCCCTGATTCTTATTTCACTTTTGAACTCTGTATATACATTTTCTTTTGTTGTGGTTTAAATTTCACATCAATCTAAAGCTAGTGCTTCTTAAGGATGTAATTTACCTTCAACATGATTCTTCTTGCTGGTGTGCAGATGGATCAAGGACTGTGGTTCTGATGGGAAAATACAAACTGCAGACATGAATTCATGTTCTGGAAGCAGAAATAGTGAAACAATGAACAAATATGGCTTTAGGGGAAAAAAATACACTTCTCAAGTTTTGTTGTAAAATAATTAGCCTTCTGTGGTGGGCATGGAGACTACAGAAAAACAACAGGAGCTGCTCAGTTGCCTGTGATTTGACTTACAGTTTATGACCTTGAGTAATGTGCCTGCTCAACTGCAGTTAACAAAAGCATATTTGATGAAATGTTAAACTCATGAATTACATCTTCATGAAAAGCCTTTTTTAAAATTTGTAAAATCAGAAATAAATCAAGATCTTTAGACCTTAGTGGAGTTGTTTAAACATGAAATTAAAAGGATCAGGCTGTTTCATCAACAGTGACGGTTCGTAAACTTAATAAATATTATGTAGCTTTTCTTCAGAATAAAAAAGGGCTGTGTGTTTCAAGGTATTGTATAAAGAATTGCAGCATTATTAATCCCATTTTGTAAGTGATGACAGAGATGAAATAATACAGTGAACGGATAGAAGCCAAACGGGCAAAACTGCCTAGACATGGGTTTCTTAATTTCCAATCTGCATATCTATGTGTTAGGGCTATAATAACTTGAGAGCAAGTTGTATTACAGTTTTGGGGCTTCTGTAAGGCAATACTTGTTCCTCTGTTTTCCTTAGTATAAGCAACAGTTATTAGTTCAATTGTATTCTCATTTCAACCATTGAATGTCTAGAGTTACTCCCAATTTATACTTACAAACAGGTAGATTCCAATTTACTTATGAGAGAATGAATATGCTGTCCCTGCTACGTGCAGCAGCAAGCACTGGTATCCCTTGCATAGAGCTGTCAGCCCGGGGGCTTTCATGACATCGGAGAGCCTATTCTTCACTCTTCCGTTGCTCAGTGAGTTTTGTTTTATTTGTCTGCTTTAATAATACGTTGGTGGTATTATTATTATTAATTATTTTGTTGGTTTTTATAAAATAGTTGGGTACTACTGTGCTGAAAGAAAAATAGGAAGCGTTTCCTTTGACTGTTGCACTAGATGTTATGATTACTGTGTAACAATGAAAGTACAATTTTTGTTTTCTTGGAGGGCTTTTACCCTTACTTTGCCCCTTTTAGGGGATCAGATCTGATGCTAATGCAATGTATAAAACATTTCCGTTGAAAACTGGAAATTTTCCTGGAAAGCAGGATAGGTTTTTAGGTCACAAGAAAGTTTGAAATGCACAATGGCTCTGAACATTAACTTTTCACTTTACGTCCCTGGAACTTTTGAAGAGAGACTTGCATTCCTTGGCATTGGTCAAGTAGTCTGGTCTTCATAGACTTGCCATCTGTACTCTCTTTGTGCTAAGTATTCCCCCTGGGGCACCATCTTATGTTTTAATTTGCAGTTTCAGTTGCTGATGTATGGGCTCTTCTGTTAAATAACTTTTATTTTCTATGCCATTATGCCTACATACTTTACTTGATTTGTGTTGCATACAAAGTGTTTTCCCCCTGTTGTGTTTGGTTCTGGTTTGTAATAGAGTTACTGTTGTGTAATTCTGACTGAACGTTACAACTTTATCAACAAACACAAAGTGCTTGTTCTGTTTGAAAACTTGTGTTTTCCACTCATCATGAACTATTTATCCATTATGTGTGCTGGGTTTTATCGTTTAAATAAAACAAACCACTATTATATACATGCTGCACGTTAGGAATTATTAAAGATTCACTGGTATGTAGAGCACTTACTGCTGTGAACACAAGTGAAGAGCTTCTGTAAACAATTGATTCAAGATTTCAAAATAGCACAAGTGCTGAGAAAACTATTGCACTCAACTATACTGGCACATTTCTGTGGATTAATGACTCGCTGTTTATCTCTGTGATAGTGACTGTCTGAATGCTCAAACCCCATCACAAATGTGCTACAAATTCATAACCTTAGATCTCTCTTTAAATCCCAGTGAAGATGTTCTGTTGTGCATATGATGTGCCAAGGAGTATATTTGCAGTTATTGAAGCTCAGCTGATAGGCACTAACGTGCTTCCGTGTCTGAGCTGTAAAATGACAAATGATTGAAAAATATCCTTTGTGCTAAGATCAGGGATTTCTGCCTGCAACTATAGAGTGCTTTAGAGCAATTCAAGAAAATATTCAGATGTCGACTGGAGAATACATTAATTCTTCTGAGTTCTGACTATTCCACCAGTCTGTGACTATGTTTTTGTCACTGGTACTCATAAACTTACTGTGCTCAGAGGTTCCCAGGTGCCCTGTGCTTTCTAGTCTTCCTGCTTGTCTTACTTCACCCCTGCTTCACTTACATTTTTAGCTCGCTGCGTCCGTGATGAAAAACACTATAAATGTGAAGATAATTCTCTGGCTGTTGTATCCTTTACTGAAGTGTAGCTGTGGTAGGCATGTTAGTAACATAAATGTGGTCAAGCTTGCAGATTTGGTTGTACTTTCTATGAAGCATGTTGAATCTGTTCTATCTAAATACGTAGTACTGTGTTTAACAAATTATTTCCTTAACGTGTCCTTTTCAAATTACACCAAAAAAAATTCCATAAGCTTTCTGAATTTTGAAATGCAGGCTGGCCATGTTTGGCTTGGGAAGGCTGAATGCTCATGCACTGTTCATGCAGTGTATACTGGATAATGTTATGGTATTTAAAAATATGCAATATGTTCTCTGTGCAAAACCATACACATAAACACTCACACACTGTGTATATTGTGGCTGCACATCTTCAGCTTGTGTGGTATGATGTACACACTCATGTGCACGCCCACACACTAAACCTTTACAGGTCAAAAAGTGAGGATAAACTTTTGAACCCAGCTGCTTCCAAATTAAGTACATGTGCAGGGACCACCAGAGCTGGGGTTACCGTATTCCAGAAAAGTGCTGGACACTGACACCCACATATTGTACTGCAGGAGACTTCTTGTTCTTCCCTCAGAGCCTGAAGGATGATGCCTTGAAAACATGCTGTCCTCTTTGCCCTTTCCCTGTCACCAGAAAGGACAGGCAGCAGTTTGGTGACTTCTCCCTTCGTTATGGAAATGGGACTGATACAGTAATCAGGATGCTACATATGGAGCTTTTTAAATTACTGCTCTTCAGTCTTTTGTTAGCTGTCATTATTCCTGAAGATTTTTTTCAAGTCATAAAAATGACATTTTTAATATGCAGAATTAAAAAAAGGCAATATGAAGAATACATTTTTGTCAATAAGCTTTTACCTTTTAAACCAGTTATCTTAGTTTCTGCTCTAGGTATTTTAATTGAAGATTAACTGCTGTTAAAGAGTATACAAATTTAGGTAGTATATATTTGGAGTAGTAAAATAGGATTGAATAAAAGGTGGGAATAGAGTCGCCTGTCCATTATAATTTTAGATGGCAGAGCACAAACTAAGCTTCATTAGAAGTCAGCACAGCCAACCGAGTGGTGGTTCTAATGTTAAGGCTTTTTTTTTTTTTTTTCCCAATGAAGTTCACTAAAAGTATACTTTGGAGTGGCAAGTTGAGCAGGTCTCATTTGAGTGTTTTATTTCTGCTGTCTTTTTTAATGAAAAGTTGTTAGGTTGAAGCTGATGTATGTAAACATGAAACAAAATCCTAAAATTAATTGCTGTATATTTCTTACTTCTGACTTCCTGCAGAAATGATCTTGGTGAACTCCTTGCTCAGTATCTTTTTGCCCAATACAAGAGATAAGACTGGTTCATTCCTGTCTGCAAACTGATAACTTTTCTTGCATGTAGAGCAGAACTGGGGTACCACACACAGGTTGTCTTAAGTATATGCATTTAAGACGTGGAGGCTGATGTTGTTTGAGAGGGAGGGAGTTGAAGATGCTGCTTCATTCTAACCACCCGCGTGTCTCTTGGGCAAACTACCTGCTTTCCTTCTAAAGGGTTAGGCTCTTCCCCACAGCATCCTGTATTTCTTCCAAAGGATAAAACGATAGCTGTCCCGAGGAAACTCTTGTTAAGACTTATCGTTTAAACCTATTTGGAAGGGAGCGCATCTGGTAGATTTTGTAAATACTTAGATTTTTCTTTTTCCTCAGAGCTTTTACTAGAGCTTGAATTTTAGCAGCGTTAAGTGTTAATGTAAACTTTACTGTAGATCCATAGCCTTGATGAACTGTGTGTAAAACAAACACTTTTATGAACACTTTTACGAGTTCTCTCATTATCAATATGCAGGATGAGGGAATGCTGCTGCTTCCATTTTGATCTGTGAAGGCTGAAATAGCTTAATGAAGTGGGTGGGAGGCAGGGGCAGTTGACATATTATTAACTTGCACCGAGATGTTCTTCCTCGCTGGTCTGCTTCCTTGCGCGTTACCCGAGATAGCTCTGCGCTGTGCTGCGGTCTGCAGGGCGGGTAGATCTTTAAAAAGAGACTGTGACTTAACATGGTGGTGCGCTGCAGACCTCCTCCTCCTCCTCTGGTGTCTGCTGGCAAGGAAGGACCTGGATAAGACAGGACCTCAGCATTGACTTAACACGGTATAATAGTCTCTGTGTTGCTAGCTTTGCGCAGGCAAAATGGTTATTGGCTAGGGCTGTGCCTTTGTCCATGACACTTTCCCAGTCCTTCTCTTTTCTTGGGGTTGTTTTTGATTGTTCTTGTTGTTTTCTCCCTTTGTGTAGGGAGGGAGGATTTGAACCACAGATTTGCCATGATTCTGCTGCAAAATCAGTAACAGCTGTCGGAGTTGTAAATGGCTTCTTGGTTGCCGTCACAGAACCTGCAGTTGATCAGCTCTGCCCTGAGCAATAAGTGGAGACATCAGGACCACTGAGGCTAACTAGAGAGTAAGGGTGGAGGGAATTAAAACCCTGAGGCAGGGGTCTAAATAGAGAACACAGGCACAGATGGGTATTGGAAGGGACACTCTGTTTCCTTTTATTGGATGTCCTTTTTAGATGCTGTGAAGTGCAAAGTTCACTGGAGCAATATCATAATGGGAGCTAGGAGGAAGATGTAGAAGAGGTTTCAGAGAAAATGTAATTTGAGGGTGAATTTTTCTTATCTTGTTCCCCTCCTTCAAAAATCCAGTATTCTAGCAAAACTCAGTGGGCAAAAGATATTCCATGCTTTGGTAGGGTCACTCATAAGTCATTTATGTTGATAGGCTAAACTATGTTCCTGTGTTGTCTTTGAGTAAATTAAGATATAAACATTGATACCTTAGAACAAGGCAAATGTTTAACAATTATTTGTCAAGAAAAATAAATCTTGAGATGTGAGAACTCCTGCTCCTGCAATGGACTGTACTAGAACCCAAACTTAATGAAATCAACAGTCATCACACAAGATGCTGCCTTTGTGGTTTTGGTAATGGGTTTAATTTATTTTTAACTTGTTTGTGTGTTTTGGCTGGTCATATTACATCTTCTGTAATCTAATTTTCCTCTTTCTCAATGCTGCCTTTTACTGCACTCCCTGGAAACACCAAATTTATTTGTGGGGGTTGGATTTTTTGCAATGCAAGTCAGAGTGAGGTGGTGTGTTGGAAATGTGCAGTGACTTCAGTCTGGGTCATCAGTCCACAGAGCTGGGTTGGCTGTCGTAACACCCTGAAATACTAGTTGTGAATCTTTTCCCTCTCACTGTGGGATTTGGACCCAGACACTCAGATTGGCATTGGTAGTGGGAGTCTTGTATGTTAGGTTGCTGTAATTCATTCTCTTCCAGCCAGCTACTTGGTATCAGGACTCTTGTTATTAATTTCTGCATCTGAGCCTTGTGAATTGTGTATGTCTTATTTCTAAACAACATCAGCACCTGAAAACTGCAGAAGGATGAAGAGAGTATTTTTGGGGCGTGGCTCAGGAAAGCTAATTTCTTTAAGCCTTATATATGATCTGCTTCCCATAGACTTGGACAGAAGCTGTACCTGTGTTTTCCAATATTTTACTTGACTAGGCTTTAGAACAGCCTGTGCCCCAGGAAGAGTGTAATGAGGAAGGAAACCCAGCCCTTGGGTGTCTGCCTAGAAAAATGGAAGTACCGCTGTGACATGGATAGAGGTATTAAGTTACTAATATGGGCTAGGTCTGTGTCACTCTGTCTTGCAACTTGTGCTATCTCATTTAAGTCTGACTTACTGTGCCTGCCCCTTTATAAACATATCACTGTTTGACTGTGTTAGACTTTGTCAGTGTTGCTGTTTATGTGGAGCCCAAATACTGTAAAGTAATCATTAGAAAACACTAACTTTGGATTCAAAGGTTTATTTCTGGTCTTTGTGATTACTGAGAAAAAGCAGGAAAAGACTGAACTGAAAGTCTTGATATTGAGAAGGGGAATATAAATAAATTATGCCTTTAAAAATAATGCTTATATTCATTTTAAATGGTTTTATTTGGAGGCTGGGCTGATGAATTTGCATTTTTGAAAGTAACGATACTGAAACAGCTTACAGGAAGTGTCCCATTCTGCACATCTTTCCCCCCTTTCCCAATTTCCAAAATCACTGGCTAATTTATTTCTATAAGAACATTTTAAAATAGTAATAGTTAAATAATACAAAGAGAATCAGTTAAGGCTCAATAGTGTTCAACCAGCATGTGCTGAATGGGGAAAAGCATAGTGACTTAATTAAAAGAAATGCAGGAAACTTAATTATTGCAAAGTATTTTTTCACTGCTAGAGGATTTGTGGGTGACTAAGAAATGTATAGACTGGAGTTTTTTATTTTTTAAATAAAAAACAGATATATGTTTTCATCCTTTGCTGGCTTGTTGACTCAATTTACTTGGATGGAATTTTTCAACATTTAAAACAAATTAAAATTCATGAATCATTTCTGCTTTAAGGCACAAGCTTTCATAGATACAACAGTTAAGACTTCTAACTGGTTACATACATAAATACTGTTTTGGATATGGCATGGGGGTTGGAACTAGATGATCTTTAAGGTCCCTTCCAACCCAAACCATTCTATGAGTCTATGATATATAAATTTTGTACTTGCTCCCTTAAAAAAATGCAGATGAAAGTTTTAATAGGTGGGATACAGTAGGCGTTACCTGTTATAAGGTAATTATTGTGCTTGAATAACTGTCCGTTTTAGCATTGCTTTGCCTCTCTGTACTGTTTCCTGCAAAAGCAGTGATTAGTTTGTAGTACAGATGTGAAGAAAATATGATACCATGGCAGAGGGCGACGACATGTTTGCATGTTTGTAAAGCTGTTTTGTGCCACCTTTGACAGTCTGCAATTTCTTGGTACTTGTTGAGAGAGGTTTTTCAGTTTTGCTGTAGTGATACATATATGCTCTTAAACTCTTAGGTTTTGATGCTTCTGCGCTTGTATGGTGTGACCCTGTTCAGGAGGGGGAGGTGTCATTTCACCCAGGGTGCGTGTGTATTAGATTAAGATCAGCATTGTTTTACTCCATGGTAAATGCAGCATGTGAATATTTTTAATTGTTTTAATTATTATGGCCAGTTGATTGCTGGTACAGGTGAGCAAGCTTTTTCACAAGCATTGTGTAAATGTGGCAGGCTTTATCATGAGGTTTTAATTTGAGCTTTCCTGAATTTGCTTAAAAATGTGACGTGGGGAACGTAGGTGAGCAGTCAGTGGATGTCGACAGAAAACAACAATCATTCCAGATGAAAATGTACATTCTTTTCCAAATAAATTATTTCAAGGGTATTTCAAATGGTTTGATATATTTCAGGATTCATTAAAGAAGCTTGTTTCTCCACTGCTGTAATATGCCTGCACCCAGTCACTGTAGCAGAGCTCTAGGCACTGTGTTGGTGTTCATAGAAGGAGTGCCAGCAGTGGCTTGCTTGTTTCTTCTCTGGACTTTCTTTGCAGGGGAAAAGGGGGAGCAAGGTGAGGTGTTTGTAGCTGTACACGTGCCCATGCATATGTATCACTGAGAACTAAAGAAGTTGCATTGGAATGTAAAATAGTTAAAAAAAGTAGACAAATTAGGAAGCAAAGCAAGAATATGCTCTTTTAGATGTTTCTTGCTAAGGCTGGTTTGTGTACCATAATGGACTTTTCACTGAAAGCTGTGTTCATTTTTGGCAGAAGAGATTTTTAAGAACACTGAAAATGTTGAAAGGGGGTTTTGTTACATGTACCAGATAGTGTTTGAAGCTTAACCGAACTGAGCATCCCGTAACTATAGCTGGAAAACAGAATGCCTGCAAAAACAAACCCATCCAGTCTTGTCCCTTGGGTGGCCTCTTCTGTATTCTTCATTACATGACTCTTGCTTTTGTCATGCAGCCTGCCTCCCATTTGACTGAGATCCACCTGTGAATGGTGTTTCAGTCTGGGAACCTCACCCAGGAACACATGCCCCATGAAGCTGCTGCATCTGTGGGTGTTTGCATGCTCCATTACAATCTTCACCAATTTCAGTGTGTGCTGTTGGTCTTGGCAGACTGTGAAAGACACTGGGAGGGAAATACACTGTGGAACTGTTAACCTGAAGAGCCGTTTTAGGGAAGAAGTATATGAATAATAAAGGAGGAAGAACTGGCAAATGCTTGAATTTGTCTTGGTGAAACAAAATGGTACAAATTTCCAGCATCCTTTTTTTTTTTTTTTTTTTGGTAGAAAACTGTAGAGAAGGAATTTATAGGTTATTAAAAGACTGGAAACTTCATAGTAACCCAACATTCTCATACTGTTTATTCTCCTCCACCTCCCACAACATTTTATTTCCCTTGTAATAATTAGTTTGAACTTTCGTCTATTTCTGTGGATCAAGTAATTTTCATACAACTTCAGGATTTTTTTTATATGCTTTAAATCTTTCTTCTAAATAATGTTTTTTTAATAACAAAAAAAGCCATGAATACATTATAATTTCAATTTTCATGGTGTATGAAAGATTTCTGCACTAGGTCTTTATTGTTTTTGAAGAATTCATCACCCTAGTTAAGAAGCTTAATATAAATTAAAGAAGGTATTAAGGAACATTAAGACATCAAAATGTGGAGCGTTCTTTTCCTTTCGATTGCTCCAAACGCAAACAAGTTGAATAAAATGCAATCAAAGGGCCTGTTTGGAGAACATTGAGTGGCTTTACAGCTGTGCTGTAGAGAACCTCTGGTAAGAGCATAATTCAAATAAAAAGGCCTTTCTTTCCTACTCCTAATTCTCTTTGTTGTGGTGACAACAGAGTACAAGCCTGATAAAAATTTAATCACCTTATCTTTTTAAAGCAAATTGCATATTTGTTTACACACAATATACATAACATAAAAAAGAAAAAGCTGCTATCCAATCCCACTCCCCTTCTAATCGCATTAAAGGCCCTTGCCTGGAAGTTTAAAAAAAATTTTAAATGTTTTATTCTTTATTCTGAAGTCCCATTGTTCAGGATTGCTTTATAAAGGCAGCCCAGGGGAAGATGAATATCGCCAAACTTAAACTCTGGACCAGCACTGAGCTGCAGATGCCTGGGATATGTCAGCGGAGTTGGTCCAGCTTAACTGGCTTCGGTGGTGCCTACTCCCCATCAAGAGTTGCAGGCAAGATGGGAGGATTACAGACAGGCCTGCGGATCTAGCACTTTGATTTGAAGCTGCTTTGTAATGAATTGCCTTTGATTCTGTGTCAGATCTGCTAACCTGAACTTTTCCCGCATTGTATGCATTTCTGAAAGGCTGCTGTAGGAGAGATTGCATATTGGTACTGGTTTTGTTGTTGTTGCCTTTTCACTAGGCTGATGAAATTTCAGTCCCTTGTGTTGAATTCAAAACATGTTTTCAGTTGTTTCTGCTCACCTTAGTGCACAGAGCATGAACATTGTTGGTTTTGTTTGTTTACTATTTTATAGGTGCTGGAGTGCTGACAAAAACACAGTCAAAAGTAGCTTCTGGCCCACTGTGGAGTGGCTCTGGGCTGAGAACTCCCTCGGATATAAATTAAGTCCCAATGAGATATTCTACAGGTTTTAAAATTATGAAAGCTCCTATGCTTAGTAGTTCCTTGATCTATTTTTTACATACCTAACTGTACTCTTTGGGACATTTTTGTGATTTTGTTCCTTTTGATTTGAGGATTTGCTCGGCAAGGACCACCTCAACAGTAAAACTTGTGAAAATCTATCACGTGCAACAGTCGTCATAGACTCATTGTGTTGATGTCTGCATGTTTCTTTCCTTCTCTCCTTTCCTGGGAGAGTACTACTTAGAGGTCCAGTGACAATAGTTGTGATTTTAAGGTGCTGTTCTGTCTTTGACTGTTTTGAATGGTCTTGGATATTTCACACTGACCTGCCTGTAATTTTTCTGTTGTTGAATTGTAACAAAAGCCTGTCTACATTCTCTGGCTTCCAAATATATTGTATGTATTTGTATTAATAATATGATGTCCTTATTGATTCCATTTTTTTTTTCCACAGTTGCTCCTATTGTGCACTGGGCATTTTCCATGCACTCTGTTTTTGCTTCAGGGAGCTTGAAGAATGTGCAGACTAAAAGCACAGCATCAGGATGAGAGTTGCCTCTCCCTGTAGGTATGCTGGGAGAAAGAGTATAGATAGTGCTTAGGCATGATCTCAATGACTGCATGGACCTTGAGTGGCCATCAAGTGAAGGCAATTCATGAATAATTGCTGGTATGATATATCAGCTGGCATAACTGCAGCCTTGTTAATATACTGAAAGCACGTATATAGCCCATGCAGAAATTAATTTGAAATCCTTTCCTTTAGGCTAATGGCACAGTGTTGGATTTGAGACCAAAAAGGTTACCTTAGTGGTTGTCTTGTAGTTCTGCAAGCTGATCCATTGTATTGTGTGTACGCTTAATTTGTGTAGCCTAGACCTAGTAATCATTGTGTACTGGAGTCCCCCATGTAATTGGTATTAAAGCTAGTCTCTGGCATACAGAAACAAAAAATTGTGTCGAGCATACAAGTCATAGTTATGTTCCAGGAGTGCAAAGTATAAAGTTGTCCTCTCTTTAGGAGAGTTGCCTTGGGTGGGGCTAGCCAGCAAATGATTGTGGCACACAACATAACGACAGCTGAAATATATGTTGGCCTATAAGATGAAGTCAGGTTTGGTATTCTCGATCTGTTAATACTGAAGTATGGCCATAGCCAAGAAATGAAGAAATCAAGTAGGGGACTTCATTTCAGAGCTGTTATTTAGGGCTGAAGGGTATGTTGGGTTAGGGTGCATTTTGGAAAACCCACTATGGGAACTGGAAATATCCTTCTGAAGTGCATGTGGGCTTGTGTAGACTTAATAGACTTAATGTATAGACTTAAATAATGAGATGGTTGCAGAGCAATGGTATGATACGCAGTGGGGATTTGTCAAGTGCAGGAATCTATCTTGCTGCGTGGCTTCACGTGACAGTGGTCCATTTGCATCTGGTGTTCAATTATTCCATTTTAAAAAAAAAATGTTAAAATGTGGTTATGTTATGTAAATTTGGGAAATCAGATAATATATCCTGATCATCTTGCTGGAAATTGAGAAGTATAAAACTCTGAATGAATGGCACACTCTCAATGCAATGTAGTATGCTGGGCGTCCTCAGTGTAAATGGCAAGTTTAGGACTAAGCAGAGGGGAGGGGTAGGCAAGGCATGTATAGGCAAGTATGGCATTGATAACCATTCAGCACCCAATAGATATGGTGTGGTGCTGGAGCCTGTGCTCCATTTAGTAATATGAAAAATATCAGGCTGAAAATCAAGACGCTGACTTCATGCAGAGGGTATGGCAGACTAATTAAAGAAAAAAATGTGTACCAATTGAGCCTATAAAACTCTTCCTGACCTTGAGAAAACTCCCAGAGAGCTGTGGGAAACTCCAGTCTGTCCCCTCTGAACTTTTTTGTGTTGTTGTTTAAATATAGTAACTGCTTTTTTAATTAAAAAGAAAAATTAGATGGCATTTCAAATTGTGTCCGTGGTGCCTTGGGGACCTATTACAGTACAAATTACCCTATACTATTTAGTGAGGTCTTGTTTACTATTGTGTGAAGCAAGGGTTACCAGTGTAAGGATATAGGACAAGAAGGGCCCTTCTTTGAAAGTCTGGCTCTGCACATGAAAGTGACGCCAGCAATTGGAAGCAATTTGTGGAATTGTTTGATTATATTAATTATGGCACCAGCAAACAGTGCTTGGGAAACAGTTTTGTTTTCTTGCATTCTTTCTTGATTGCTTGCAGCAAAAGCCAAGATACAAAATGTGCCTTTAAGGACTGCCGGAGAGTGCAGTTCAAGCCATTGTGTAGAATTGGCACTGAGCTTGAAAGGGTTGTGTCCGGCTTGATGTGAGAGTTTTCCAAATACAGCTTCAGCCTGAACTTCACCTAGGTCAGCCTCTCGAATTAAAACAGCTTTTGTCTTCCTCATCAAGGAAGATTAGCTCTTTCCCTGCTAAGTAGGAGCCCACAATGAAATCCATGTTATTTCTAGTAGTACCACCTCTTATAATAACGTCTTTCAGTCCAAAAGCCTGTATAAACTTAACAAATTGATATACAAGACTCAATTCAGTTCACCACTGAACTGCAGCCTTCTCTGATGTGGTATGGGGCAGCTGTTCCCCAATTTATGGCAAAATGTTTTAGTAGTTAAGGATTTCCAAACAGTCTACCAAGCTGAGACTGCGGCAATAACTGCTTATGCAGGCTGGCTGTCACACCAGTGTTTGGTCAGGACATGGAGCAGTATACTTCTGCTCAAAGTGGCTGTAAGATGTTTTTTTTTTTTTTCTTGTCTCTGTCAGCAGACAATGAATTATGGATATTTTGCATAGATCCCAACTACCGCGCCAAGGCATTAGTGTAATTCTCATTTGGAAGGAAGGAGTCTACTTTCTGGTCTCCTTGGAGGTTGATTGCTCTCTCTGGCCAACTTCATGCTGTAGTCCTATTAATATTCACAAGCTAGGCAAGATGATAATAGCAGATCTTGTACCAGCCAGAAGAGAAAAATGAATCTACTCTGGAGTTTGAAGCTCTAGCAGAATATTTGAGAGAGCTGACGAGATGTGGGAAAAGGTGGTGTGAATTCAAAATAGAATTACTGGAGAATTGTGAAGGGATTTACATAAGTAAAATTCATTGCCTGATCTGTGAAAGTAATTGAAGCTCAAATCCTGAGCTCTTGAGGGTAGCAAGGAAAGGAATATCCCTTGTTTCTTGAGTGAATCTCTGGTCAACTGTTACACTGAAATTGTGTAGGTAATCATATTATGCTTGTTATCATGGCGATGAACACCTAGAAGCAGAGTAGACTGGCTCCTGTAGGAGCACTGTACTTAAATCTTTTGGCTAGAAAGGTTTGTAGGTGTTGACACACTGACCCTGATGTCAGGTAGAGAATCCCTACCTGATCCTGGGCTCTAGTTAGCTCAGGACACGGTTTTCATGCCTGCTCTTTCTGAAGCACCATAAATTGACGACAGGCAGGTGGGATGCCAAGTTAGATAGGACGGGCAGTCTCTAGATGACCACTCTCATCCAGTCCACTATATGTGGTGTGGCATATCTGATGTTCCTATTACAGTGTTTATGGGCAGAGTAACATAGTATTTTTGTTCTTGGAAGGCTTACAAAGATGTTTTTCCTGATCAGCTCAGGGTTTTTTTGCTGGGATATTGAAGGAGAAAAATGACCACCTTAGCTTGAACAACATCAAAAGGTGGGATTTTGGATATCTTTAGCAGAGGAGAAGCGATAGCTTAATGTAAAGAGTTCAAGCAACAGGATGTTGTTACATTTTCTGTTATTCTTGTCCTTTCTGTCTGATGGTAGAGACAACTGTAACAGGAGGGGCTGGGCAAATTGATCCTCTGATTTTAGGATGCTTCTGCTTTTTGTTTGAAGCAGAACTTTAGGGATAATTGCACGAGCTTTTCATGGGTTTAGAGCACAGATTAATGATAACTTTTTTTGTAGAACTGCTGGCATGTTTTGGGACTAGGTGGAGAACAAGTGTGTGCTTGCTAGTGTATTGTGGGACTCTGAGAGCCAACGCTTGTACCACTGGTATTTCTCTTAATTTTGCCAGAAACCAGTGATAGATTTATTTTTCTTGCTTTAAAGTTGATTGGAAACTGAAACAGATAAGAGTGCTGTATTTGAACCTTGTACCCCTCTTTGAACATAGGTAAATGTTTTTTTTAAGTTTTGGATGAATATACATAGCTGTTGCAAGAGAAAAAAAAAAGAAAAAATCTAATTAGGTTATAATTGTGTTGTGTTGAAGTACTAGATTCTTGGGTCCCACAGTACTGACAAAAAGTTTCTATGTCCTTTCAATGCTCCATCATTGCAGTAAGCAGGACAAGAGACTGGTCCTTGTCCACTCTCAAGCGCAGTCCCCCTGCATCAGACTGTAGCATGGATGTTTCCATCTGGGGCTCTAATTATTTCTGGTTTTCAGGCCAACTGGCTTTTGTACTCTCTGTTAGCAGAAAAGTTGATGCAGGCACACACTCCTTAACTGTGTAATTAGGGTTCAGGCTCTGAGGGTTCAATTTAAGGAAATCCTGAAATTGTGAAAACCAGCTGTTACGAATAATCCATTGTGAGTGAGGATTATCCCCAACCCTTTGCCTCTTTCAAGTTTGCTCTTTTTTTCCTTCCCTCAGGAAGAAAGAAAAATGTCTGCCTGTCATAGTAAAAGGTTACGTTTGCCTCACATAAAAATTATTTCCAACATCACGTGTGCTATGTTAACTTGTTCTCTGATGTTCAGTCAGTTTTTAACATTTGAATGTTGACAGGAAACAAGAAATTGCAGGTGGTTGAGTCTTCTACCTGCAGTGTTCAAAGGAAGCAAATAGGGTATTTTGTTTACAGGAGGGAAAAACAAAGTTCAGTTTCACGCTGAAACTCTGCTCACAAATTCCTGAATGGAATGGGAGGATTGGAGATAATATCAGTAGGTCAAGAATAGTCTAGGAATTTCTTAATATTGAGTGCAAAAAGGAATATTTTTCTATTCTAGTGAGAGCTACTGGTGTAGCCTCAATGTGGTTTTTCCTAACACAGGGGTAATAATCCTGGGCCAGTGCTTTCTCGGGAAGCCATGGCAAGTACCATTGCAGGTAGCTGGTGTAATACATTTGCTGATTTTTCTATTGGTAGGATGAACTTTTAATTTTGGCCTGAAAGCCGAGTTCTGATGAATCAGGAGACTTGAAATATTATTAAAAAGATTTTTCTTTTTTCCCCCTGTTGTGATTTTTCAGTGTCTTAAGAAAACTGTGTAATCATCCATGGTAATACCCTGATGTTCATCAGTGCTAGCTAGGATAGTTAGCAGTAGGCTTTTTTTAACAAGTGTGCATATGAGAAGAGAGTTGTTTAAGTTCAGCAAAATAAATTATTTTCCTTGGCTGTGCTGGAGACCATGCCCTGCACCTATGTTGTTACACCTGTTTTCAATGATGTGTTTATCAGTTGCTTAAAAATTACTCCTCTCTGGCTGGGCTACAAGGAGACGCTGTATTATCTTGCTTCTCATCTACAGTGTGTCTAGCATTCAGTCTTTAAAATCTTCCATTCAAACACAATGTTTCATTAACTTTGAGGGAGGCAGGACTACTCCTAAATATTGAAGAGATCTGTGGAAATAGGAAATAGAAATATGGAGATGGGAAATCTGAAAAATAAAGTTGGAAAAGGAAAGAAAGATCTAAAACTCCTGAAGGGCAGAATAGCAAGTGGAATTGGGAGTCAACGAAGAAGGAGTGGGACTTTAGGAGAAGCGGTAGAGACTATTCTTGGAGACGTTTTCAAGGAGCAGAAGAGCAGGGGAGCAGAAGCAAATAATAAGCAAAAAATAAAAAATAATTAAAAAAAAAGATAAGGAATGACAATATTAGGTGAAAGGAGAATGTGAAGTGGGGAAATTATGTAAAAGGTAAAGTAGGATCCAAGCTTACAGGTAACAGTTGAAATATAAATGTATATGGGGAAAAAGCACAGCAGTGCTCCTTCACCCTGCCGTTGGATTAGGAAATGGAATTAGAAGAGGAGATATTCTGTCAGCTTTTGTCCTCCTCCCAGCTGAAATAGTAGTAGTAAAAACAAAGCAAAAGTAAACTGTGCTGGTTATGGACATTTATATGCCTTATGTGTTTGTTGTGTTTTGTGTACTGGCCAGCACTCCCCAGCAGTCTGGTATGGAGACTGTCCCCAGGGCCTGAGCAGCGACCACTGGGGTCAGCAGGAGGGTCTTTGTCAGGAGGCTTTGCTGTCTCCTTGTTACAGGGAGGCCTGATTAACTTTAGAAGAAAATGAAGCATTAGAGAAACCTTAAAACTTGTGTAGCTATGAAGATCCTCATTGCGGGGGGGTGGGGAAAATTGATTTCCTATATTTATACACAAGAAGAGGTCCAAAGTTACTGAAAAATCTGCGTGTTTCTGCGCAGATTTCTTGCGTGAGTAGTTGTAAAACTTTAGTCTGCAATGCATTTAAGTATGTAAGATACTGTAAATCGCTAAGAAGCTAGCTTTTATTTGTGAAAATTGTGTAAAATACTGCATTTATCCTTTATTTTGTGCATGTGAAACTGTTCTTAGACTTGGAAAATATTTTTCCTGATGAGGTATCACTTTTCATTTGAATTTGAAAATTCACTTTTTTTTTTCCATTTCTAAATGGCTCTGTTTGGACTAAATCCTTGAGGCCATGCTGAGACAAAGGATATTGTGTTAAGAGTCTGTATTCTTATTTGTTAATTATTAACAGTAGTTGAAACTAAAAGAATGAAGTGCGTTAAACTATTTTACAACTAGATTTTCATATCTAACCTGGGTTAGTTGATGGTACAAGTACATTTTACATAAGACCTGTCTGGGCACTTCTTGTTACAGACATGGTTATGATGGGTGGGAATGAATTTGCTAAGCTTTCAGATATCTTATGTGCCTCTGAGGACTGCCCATTAATAATATTAATATATAGGTATTTTCCACTGTTGTATGCAAGGCATTTCTTAGAACTTTGAAGCTAAAGTCTTTTTTAGCACGTGGACCTTTTCAATTTAATCCATTAGCAACTTGGCAAAATAAAGTAATTGTCCAACAGAGGAAGAAAAAAAAATCTATTAACATTTGCTACAAATCCGAGTAGTACAGGCAGCACTTAATTAATGGAACAGATTTCTCACTATGTATTCAAGCTAACATAGCTATTGTTCAGGAGAGATTAGACCCTTAATGTAAGTAAGTTAAACTAGACCTCCATCTAAAAATATCCATCATTTCAGCTATTAAAGGTCTGATGTCTTCTTCGGTGACAGATATATTTCCCTTCATTTCCTTGGTTTTGTAAAATGTAAAGTATGCATTGTGTGTAACGCGAGAAATCCGTGGAGGTAGATGAAACCCCGATTGTGCCTCCCCGCCTGTCTCTCCCTGCCTGCTCCTTTGTGCTGCTCCCTATCACAGAGCCTCTTCAGCCCTTAGACCTCCTGGCACCAGAGCAGAAAAACAGAAAATGCCATTTGTTTGGGTATGATGCCAGCCACCTAATCTGTTTGCAGAATGAGGGCCATGGGATCTGATTAGGTAATTTAGATACCTTGTGAATTTAATAATACCTGAGCTGCCTTTGGCTGTCAGCCCATCGTTTCACTGGTAGGAACTACCATGTTCTTCTATTTCTTCTGTAAACTTCTTACCTGTAGTACCTTATTTTGAGTCCAAATAGGTGTTAAGGGCTGCAGGTGAGGTGTATCTTTACTTCTTCATATAGGGAAGTCAGTGGTTGGGTAGAGGAGGTGAGATTGCGCAGTTTTTAAATACATTTTCCCCAGTACGGTTCCATGTGCAGCATATCCTTTTTTCTTGAAAATGGAGTTTTTCAAACATAAGATTCTTTGTTTAAACACCTCAGATGATGTACCAGGTTTCAGATGTCTTGGGCCATGCAAGTGCTCACTGATGTCACTGGCAGTTTTTGAAACTCGGTTTCTCTGAAGTGGTTATTTCATCCTCACGGCTGGGAGTTCCCTCACTTGCTGCTGCAGCGAGTGTTGCTCCGGGGCGAGAGGCTGACCTGCCCGGGGGCATCGCTGTCCCGCAGGGTTTGCAGCAGCAGCCTAGGTGCCTCCGTTCAGATACCCACAAGGGAAAATTTTGGCTGCAATTTTAATGCCACATCTCCTCCCTTCCTCTCTCCTTTCCGCCAATTAGCATTTTTTGGAAATTAGAGTCTCGCAAAGCCTACTAGCATAAATAGAAGTGTTTTAGGATTTGTTTGCTTTAATTAATTTAAAGTGTGTCTTTCTGAAAGGATTTAGTTAAACATCTTTCTTAAACGGTAATGTGCCAGTAACAGCAACATTAGTAATAGCGATAAGACCCAGAAAGGGAAACCAACTAGAAAGCAAAATGAAATGCCTCTTTGTCCAAAAAATAAATGGTCTTCCCAGGAAAGTGGAGGAAACCCTGTTCAGGGACACTTACAATTAGGTTGGTCAAAACAGTAGAAAACATATAGTATGAAACAAATCCTGCAACGGTAGAGTGGGACTGCATGATGTCACTCTTTTTCCTGTTTTTATTTTGTTTTTCTCTTTTTTTGACTGTTGCTGGTTTTTTTTTTTTCAAGCAGCACCCAAGATGTTCTCGGAGCTTTCCAAATAGGAAATAAGTTGCTTTTCATATAATGATAAATTATTTTTCATAATGAAGATGGAGTATTTGTAAGGCTAATGATATTAATGGGATTTATATGAAAGCATCCAATTAAAAATCAAAACAGCTGCATCAAACATGACTATACAATGTAATAAAACCATATAATATTGTGGTCTGGCCACACCATATTACCTAGTTTGATTAATTGAACCTTACGCATGCAAAGATAGTCATTATCAGACTTCTCAACCATCAAGGAAAAACAGTCTCAATTATTTTCACAGTGAAATAAGCATTGCTCTTTTTTCTATTCTGCCATCTGAAAAGAGAAAACAGCTGCTGCTGTGACTCTGAAATGCAAGATCTTGCAGAACTATACGAAGTTGATTCTGCTTGATGCTGGACTTCTGCAGCCTTAATGTAGACAGTAATTTATTTAGTTATGTAAGAAATGTGTTGCTTTTCTCCTCTTTTATGCTCTTGCGTTTTTTAAAAAAAGCAAGACCCCTCTATCTCCAAAAGTCTCCCTGTGGCTGCGCTGCAGGGCATTAGGGCTGTTTTAAACCTCTGGTTATGAAATGGCAAACGGGCAGTTTCCTGGTTTTGCTTCAACACTTCCTCGTTTCCTCCTTTCCCTGTGCTGTGCGGTGGGGATGCTGCCTGGAACAGTTTGCTACCTGACACAGCAAGATGAGAAGGTGGGCGCTGGTGCCGTGTCCCCCTGCAATCAGCTGTAAGTGCCTCTAGATGCGTCTGTGCTGGAGCAGATCACCTGTGCTTGTAGACCTCCTGTCTCCAGTAAATCATAAGCATCTCAATCTTTTTGTCAGGCTGTGATATGAGAATCCTCATCTGAATTTCAATATGAGGGGAGAGAAGCTGATTAAGTGTTTGAGATAAGGTTATGTGACACCACAGGTTAAAAATACCTGAACTGAGTTTGGCCAAATGCCTGAGAACCACATTGCAGTGTATTCGGGTGGCTGAATAAGCTTCCAAGGAGTCTGCTGTCTTCCGCTTTAAGAAAGCAATTCTTCAGGAGTGTTCTTTTAGGAGCTGCATCTTTCTTGTTTTATAGTGTTTCTTTGGTCTCTGCTATCTTGCATTTCTTATCTAAAATGTCACCAATGTGTCGAGTTAAAAGAAAATATAAAAGTGTAATAAACCCTAGCCATTTAGGAAGAAAAGGACAAATATTTTTGTTTGGTACAAATTGTCTGGAGAAAGACTTAAGTGAGATCCCCAGAATCCTACACAAGTTAATTCTAGTTCCCCTAAAATGTGACAGTTGAAACCCTTAACAAATACTGTGTTTTAGCAAAAAAACAACCAAACAAAACCCCCCAAAAGAACACGAAACTTTATAGTTTGTTAAAACCTAAGCAATGTGCTTCTGGCAGGTCTGGGAAACAGACTAAAGACATTCAAGAACCTTCTGACTCTTAGGACTCTATATAATTTTAGTATTTTACTAGTTGTTTTTCATTCATGACTTATATTTTCATAAATATTCTTAGTGATGAGAAGAAACTTCGGGAGATGTGTGTAAGTAATAGGAAAAGTCTGCTGAGTAAAAGGCTTAGACCAGGCAAGTTGGTCTGGCTTGTTTAAAATTTTGCCTGGATTTAATACTTTAAAAGCTGTAGAAGGATACAGCCAGGATACTGCACTGCAATTTGGGGTATCACTTTTGTGAACTGTGTTTGAAGGCTTCTCTTATTTTTCATGGGAGTTACCATATTCCAGAAGCGTGATGCAGAAATGTGACTTTCCTAATGCATCTGATTTACTTTCTTATTTTATTTGGTTGATTTCAGAAGTAAACTTGCCTATTCATTTTTTCCGGTTATACTGAAATGTGATGTTGAGCGCATTTGTCATGCGTGTTCTTGGGTTTGTTTTTTTTTTTTTTACAGATGGGCTGAAGCCAGATACCAAGATGCTTCTTACTGTTGCCTCCAAGAAGAAATCTAAGGCAGGGAAGGGGGATACAGCCAAAGAGGATGAAAGCAGCAAGAATGATTCAGCCCAACCTGTTACCATCTCTCTTCTCTTTAAAAGATATGTCTTTGACACACAGAAGAAAATGATTCAATCCTGAGAAAGCGAGAGAGGCCTCTGATTGTACCTGAAAGACCAGACTCTGAAATGAATTCAGGTGGAATGTGTTTCTTGTCTGAACGCATTAGACCTGTTCTTTCCTCACAAACAGAGCCTGGAAGCTCCTGCTGACTATGTGCCCCCTTCCAAAATCTCTGCAATCTGGTTTTGTTCTGTTAGAATCTGCTAATTTGGTCATCTTTGCAATGTGAATCTTTACTGCCTCTTGGAGAATGTCACCTGCCAGATGAGCACATTCAGGTGTGCGTTCTAATAGCATTGTTTTTCTGGAGAATTGTTTTGAAGTTTCTCTTCATTTAAAAGTTTGCCACCAATATTAATCTAAATCTAGTCAAGATGTGAATTTCATGCGACCCACAAAGTGAAGCTGATTTAGTCTAGGTTTAATTCCCCGAGCAAAGTGGGGGGACAGAAAGCACATGATTTAATAGGTGAAACCTAAAATGGATGTTTCACATTCCTTCAGCTGCAACTGTGTAAGATGCTATCTGAGAGACGGTATGGATCTTTTTTATAAATATGATTTATATCTAGAAATGTTTTTCATATTAAACATAATGATGCGTGTAACTGAGAGTCTTAATTGTTCTGTCTGCTGTTCCAAAGGTTCAGAACCTATCTTCAGTGACATTTTACATAGCTTTTCTGAATTTCCTGCCTGTTCTGTGGTGAATCCTACTTCAGAATTGTTTTCTTTTTTTGTAACCAAAATGTCTTTTGTGCGTGAAAGAAAAAGTTGCCTCTGGAAAAAGTCAAGGGCTTTACTTCATTAAAATAACGATAGAAGATTGCAGCATAAGCCTTGTAAAATGAGTATCTCCAAGATGCTTTAGAAACCATTAGTTGTTTAATAGGGATTTCATGGCTGCTTTAGTTCTTCTCAGTTTCATGTCCTAGGCTCATAAAAAGGAGAGCACTGGTAATATCCCTTCTTTGGTATTTATAAAGCATAGGACACCTTAACATGAAACCTAACAATAATTCCACAGGTACAAAAGCTGCAGTCTGGAACAGAAATTGGACCCAGGCTTGGCAGCATGGAAAATGTTAGTTCCTGCCTTTTGAGCAAAAAGACTGCTTCTTCTTGTTAATGTTAAATAGCAGCCTGTGACCCATTTGCTGAAGCCAGCCATAGAAGATGACCACATGTATAATATAAGTGCATTAGTTGCACATGGAAGTAAATAACTGTAATAGATTGTTACGCTCATTCTTATTAATCATACTATTATAATTACATTATTAATAACACTCAAAGCATTATTAATCGAATATCCATTGATGGGCGTGAGTCCATCATGCTAACATGATCCTAGTTTTTTCAGTCTTTTTCTTTTCCTTTTAAGTTCCAGGTAACCAAAGTGGATACAAATGGCAAAAATATCAGCTACTGAGAGGATATTTACAGCTGAACAGCCGTGAGACGGGGCAAGTCTGGTGTCTAAACTAGGTTGATGGTGTCCCTTTAAATCAGAACAGAATTAGTGCTTTGTGGAATAATCCCAAACAGTTTCTGCTGAGTGAGTCCCAGCAAAGCTTTAGCACATCCCTTAAGATTATGGGGTATGCTTTCAGTGTGATCCCAGAGGAATTAGGCAGGCAACTTCAGCTATGGCTTAATGTGACTTGTGCTGCCAGCCTTGCTGGAAAACATATCCTTCTATAATGAAAAAAATGCATTTCACACCCCTGTCACCTCTCCTTCCCCATTTCTCTCCTCTTCCCACACACCCCCAAAGGCAGTCTTTGGAAAGAATATTTATTATGTTATCTTTCTTTTAAGCCTTTATCAAATCCTGTTTTGTACCCTGCACTGTTACCTCTGCTTAAGATACTGCAGTGATGGAAGCTAGAGAAACAGATGATATAGAAGGAATGCCGTTATTACGATCCCAGGTTAGTCTAAGAATTATTGGTATTAAAAAACCTTCTCATAAAAAAAAAGTCAAAAGTAAATTATTAAGAAACTTAAATTTTTATCTCTATAGTTCTAATGTCCTTGCCAAATTTTAAATGGGTCACTAAATTCTGCCAACTCTGCTTGGAGTTTTGGAAAGAAGAGGGCGGTCATCAGGAGAGGTGTCCTGCTGTAGGATATTGTTGGCTGCTCCAGAATTGTTAGCCTTGCACTTACAGGTTTTTGTCTTTCTCGTTTCTAAGGCATTTTTTAATAGATCTGGAGAGGAGGCTGTTAGCGTAAATGGTGGTATGTATTTTTACAAAGCACAATCTGATTAATGTTTTCCCCTCTACACTGTGGATTGCCCATAGCAGGATCAGTGAGTCAGCTGTTACGGAACTTGATCCATTTGAAAACTCATTAGTCTTGAATACTTAGTTTTGCAGCCCTCTGCTTGGCTGAAAGGTCTTCTCGTGCTGAGGCTCCCATGGTTTATTTGCTTGGGGTACTCCAAAGGAGGGAGCAGCAACAGCTTCCAGAGTTGGACCTCTATCCCTTTTTCATCCAGTCTCCTGTAACATACTTTTAAAAATCTTTTCCCCTCATCTTCCATCTCATTTCCAGACTAGTGTACTAACTCAGTGTCTTACTTCCATCCTCTCAGTCCTAAACCTAACCTCTTCCATAGTGCTCCTGTTTCCCATCTTTGCTCATTGCTTCTCCTTGTTCTGGCTCTGCTCTTACCTCTGGAGAAGATGTAAATCTGGGTGCTAGCAGGGGTCCCACAGCAGGTGTTGGGAGCCCAGCACGGTGGGGAAGGCTCTTGCCCTGCAGCTTACACCAGCTCCTGTGTGCGGTGAGTAATTGCCTGTGTTCAGGCGCTTAGGCTATGACTTGGGCAGAGTCTCACGGACAGCTACTTCTGACCCAGTCGGAGCAGGCCGTGCAGAGGCTGTGCCTCATATGAGTCCTGTCACCCACCACCGTATCCTGTCCTTGTGCTTTGTAATCCTCTATGTAAAGCCCCTGTTGCAAAGCCACGTCCTTTCGTTTTGTTCCCCTAGCAGAGGTTTGTGTAGGACAGACAGCTGGAGAGGTATCCGAAGACTGGGGTTTGGTTTTGTCTTTTTTTCCCCATTTTGAATTCCAAAAGGAGAAGTTAAGTGTGCCCAAGAACTTTGATTATAATGTGCTATTACTTCAGATCTCTGGCTGCTGTCCTGAGGCTGTTGGATACACATTCGAAAAAGGGTGAAATGGTGGAACAAAATGATTATGGGAAAATCAAAGCTTTTAAAGACATTTGTAGGATGAACAGATGTTCAAACATTCTTTTATTTGGTTTCCAGACAGACGTAGAGACTTTCCTTTCATCCTCGTAATCAGTGCATTATGCTGTAATTTGTAAAAATGGCATTAAAAAAATATTAACAGGGTCATATTGTGATCTACTGACTCTGTATCATTAAGCTGTGAAGTTAAGAATGGCAACTGGGAACAGGGGTTAAATGTTGCAGAATGTACTGTACTAGCGTATATTGTCAGACTGTATTATAATGAATCCAAAATGAAATAAAGATGTAAGGAGGTTTTTTAATACTGCTAAGGTTGGTGTTGCAAAACTAGAAACGTTTCAACTGTGCAGATGTTCAGTGAGTAATACATCTTTGGGTTGTGGGGAGAGTAGCAGTGAAAAAAGCTTTGTTTTTACAAGCCTGTTTTCTGCTTTTCCTTGGAATTTATTTTGGGACTGCAGTCTGGCTTGTGATCCTGCCAGAGGTCTTGAGCCGTGAGGGTCAAAGCATGCAATCGTGGTAGCGAGGATTCAGTAGGTGGCATCCTTTACTTGGAATCAAAACTAAATCTCCCCACCTAAAAATTGGGGTATGCACTGGCATTGGTAATGAAGATTTTGAATCAAGCCTGTAACCCATCTCTCAAAGAACAGTTTCTATTAAAATCCACAGTGCATTTAATGACTGGGGCAGAGCCATAAACTCCAATCTGTTGACCAAACCCTGAAGTACGAGTGTCCTTTCTGTGTTTCTGGCTCAGTTCAAAATAGCTTTTTTCCTCAAATCCTACCAATTGTGTTAATTGGTTGCAAGTACCTGACTATGGAAAAATGAGCCATCCGCACTGGTGGAGCTCTTGGTGTGTACAAGACATCTCTTTCTGGG
The DNA here is from genome assembly GCF_000737465.1 of Haliaeetus leucocephalus. NCBI lineage: Eukaryota > Metazoa > Chordata > Aves > Accipitriformes > Accipitridae > Haliaeetus > Haliaeetus leucocephalus. The sequence continues at coordinate 13,616,851 of NW_010972438.1, forward strand.
CAGTAGGCGCTTTACTTGCTTGTTGGAACTCTGCAGTTGAACAGCCACAGGGTGGCAGAGCAAAAGTGAGAGCCCAGCACGATGAGGAGTTGTAATGATGCAGTCATGTCCTGGAGCAGCCATGACCCACCCCAGGGCTGTCTGCATCTCACTGCTGGGAGATCAGCTCTGTATTTACATCTGTAAAATGCTCTGGGATCTTGTGAAATGAAGGATGAAAGGCAGCAGAGGAATGCTACCTTACCTTACTAGCAGTTTCAAAAACTCTTTGTGTTTTCCTTTTAGTTTAATATCCACGGTGAGCTGTAAAGCTCTTTATTTACAAACATAGGAGTTTTAAATGAACTTACTGAGGATATAAATAGAATAATTTTAAGACAGAGGCTAGCACAGGGAGCTAACCTGCCAAGACTAGGAGGAGAAGAGCTGTATGACTGCAGTCTCTGGCAAAGCCAGTCTTGCTAGATGATGGACATCCAGAAGGAGTTCAAGGGTTTGGGGAGGTTGTGTTTAAGAAAGGTATTGGAGAAAGGGAAATAGTCTTCTGGGATTCCCCACAAATTCTCCTGCTGTTCTGTGCAAAAACAGGTTAAAAACATCATTAGATATAGTTATAGCTCCACCATAGACAATATGTAAGAGGAGAAGGAGTACGATGGGTCTGCTCACTTCTTGTTGCCAATGCCTGAATATGGAATCTTCTCCCACATCTGCTGCTGTGCATGCAGCACTGTTTTTAGTTCCAATTTGTTAGTGGACTTAGAGTTTAGGGTGGAATGGGTTTTCCATTCCTCAGTAAGTATTATAGTTCTTTGTTTTTATTTGTGTGTCTGATATGAGTGCTTTTCTAAGATGGCATAATCAGTCTGTAGGACTCCTGTCTTCTTCCCCTTCCTCAAGGTGACTGTTGCTTGTCAAAGGTGAATGCTCTAAGGGACCTCTTTGTCTCAGAGCCAGACGTTCCTGATATGCATTTGTATGCTTTTCCTAATAAATGACAGGAGAGGGAATACCATCTAATTCTTTTCTTTTTGGACCTCATGCTCAGGATCAGTGGTGAAAGGAACACATCAAACAGAATCAGAAAAACCCTGCAAGACCTTTCGTAAATCTCAGCTCTACATGCCCTACAAGGATCATTCTACAAAACATGACCGTCTTTTTGACTTGAGTCCTTGCCAGTCCTGCCTGTTCTAGTTCATGTTTCTTAACCAAAAGCTAATTTGAGGTCTGGATCAAGAGCTTCTAAATTAAACAACCCTGGTAGTGACTGAGGTGCCTGCTAGCACCATTGTGTTGGCATTTTGGCTAAACTGATCTGATTACTTATGATCCTTTAAGAAATCTAGGTTGTTCATTAGCTCTAGAAGGTTCTGTTTAGATCGATTCCTTCTCCTTTGATTGGAAGTCATGCAGTCTCTTTGTGTTTTTGTTGATCATTCTTACATTTCTCAAGGACCTCATTCATGTTAATCAGAGAGACTCTATCCTTCTTGGACCACAAAATTGCTTTTATTAGGCTATATATGGCCCCCATTCAGATGTGTAGGAGTCAGTTCTTTTATACTGTTTTCTGTGAAAATTGATATTTTAGTGCCTATAACTTCAGTCTGACAGTTAGGAATAATCCATGCCCTCATGGCGAATTCATTCCCAAAACAGCATTGCATAAGGACAAGCTGAAACTTAGACCCCACACAGTGGTTTTGGCTAAATTTCTTGGTTTTTTGCAAAAGTAAGCAATCCATCATCTAGTTTTTTTCTTAAGTTTCACTTTAACCAAAGCTGAGTTGAACTCTGCACCCTTTGTGAGAATACTGTTTTATTATCTGGAAAGATCAAGGGCTTTCAGAAGCTCTTCTAGACACTGTCAAGTTACTGAAAGATTATCTACATTGGTGCCCACCCGCATTAATGTATATGTGATTTCTTCTCTGCAGAATGTGGGTCATACTGTCTGTGACGACATTAGAAATGGAAACAGGGTATCTAATGATAATAGTTGGAAGAAAGAGAAGTTGCTTACTGTGCAGGAATCGGAAATAATCAAAATTATTCCCTTCAAAAAATTAGGCATCTGAGATGTTTTTGTTGCCTACACGTATTCTGTAACTTCCTATCCTTTTTTATTACTGCAGAACATATGAAGTACCCATTTTTATATTGTAGCATAGGAACAGTTTCTGTCTTGCCAACAATACCCTTTCTGGTGATTGATTTCTTGGTTGTCACCACACACCGAGCCAATGATTGTAGAGAATCGAGTGAATACTCCAGAATTTTTCTCCTGAGTTGTAACTGCCAATTCTAAGCTTAGCATCATGTAATTTTTGCCTATTCACATTAATTTGTATCTTGTATTCTATTTTGAAGCTTTTTTGCCTCTGTTACCCAGTTTCTTGGTTCTGTCCGATTCTTCTGGAATTCCTTACCATGTAGAGTGACTTCTGCGTTCTTTGTAGTGAAAGAATCTGAGAGTTGGTCCTGTCTGTGCATTTAAACTGAGGTATTGAGAAAGGAGGGAAAGGGTGCTTGAGTGACCTGTAATGTATGCATGGCTCAGAAGGACACTTAACTTCAAAAGTGATTTTTTGCATAGAGAATGCACACGCACTGAAAACAGAATGCAGCTCATGCAGGAGGGTAAGCAAGCATGCTTTTCTTTAACTGAATTTTTTTCATACCTTGAGATTTAGACATAGAGTTGATGTTCTGTGTATGTTGTAGTTTTAACTTAAGAGTGAGACAATAATTGAGTTCCATCGAGTGATGCTCAGTGCATCAAAACCTGTGTTTCTTAAGTCTCATCTGTAGATGCTTCCTGACAAAGATTATTGTAGAGTATTATACCTATGGAAAAGATCTGAAATGTCAGACTAATTGGGAGGTCTCACTGGGAAGCCTTTTTCTCTTCACTTTGCATCTTAAGATACAAGAAGGGTGAGGGGTGTCAGACTGTCGGCTGATTTCCTTGGCAAATGTACCTTATTGCAGCTGAAGGGTAAGGTGGGATGGCATAAATAGAGCCTTTTGGCACGAGGGCGGAAAGTTGCATAGCTTGAGTGTGATAGAGCATGAGATGTATTTGTCATGTACATCTTTCTTGTTTCTTTTTTAGATGAACTAAGGTAGGTTTCAATCTTTAATGAATGTAGAAGGGAAAAGGAAGGGATGATGTTATATCATCTTGCCTTTTAAAAAATGCAGGTGGGGAGCTCTGGCAAGAAAAGCATTCTGTTTGGAGAGAAATCCAAATCACTTTATACTTCAGTGTGGGGTTTTCTGTTTTGTTTTTAACTCTGAAGATTGATCTGTGCTTACAACCCCACTAAGTGGACAATATGGTCTCCATCCAGTTCTAAGTTGAGTTGTAAATCTCATTTGCTGTCTGGCAAAGCATGGCATGACTGGGCAGTTTCAGGGAGACATCTAGGTTTAAAACAGTGGAAAAGCAAACAGGTTTGCCAGTTTGGAATGAAAATAGAGCTGTCAGGAACACACAACTGGACGATAAGTATGGGTTTAGGCTGAAATGTATTTGTAGAGGCCTAGAACTGCTGTAATAACAATATCTGAGCACATATTTATTTAGTAATTATGTTGTTATAACAGGTATATAAATGTTTAAGCATCACAGGTTTTTTTTAACATAATTTCTTTTAAAGTTGAAGCAAGATCAGTATTGAGAAAAGTTCTCTGCAAAGTATTTTGATTTATCAGTTCCAAGTGCTGACAGTAATTGACAATTTTTGCCCTTGGTATATGATGTATTTCAAAAATGTTATGTACAATTCACTCTCGCTAGTATGTTTGTGGCAGTAAATCCATGCCTAATTGATGGGTACAGAGTTGGAAGAATAAGTCTGGTGAGTTGTCCACTGTCACATGTGGGATGTTTCAGGGGTGGAGCTGAATATTCAGACTGTAGCTCCTGCTGCTTGTCTTTCCACATTTCACTTGCCTACCATGTGAAGGCCATTTCTAAGTCTGCTGTTACTATCCTTGAGGGTAGTTAGTCCAGACTCCTCAGAACATTTCCTTTCTTTCCTGGGGCAAAAGTAAGAAAAAGTCTGAGATAACTTCATCTTTCACTGTGGCAATGCAGACAGAATTTATCTATTTGTTCCTTCGTCCTTTTTGATTTGGTCTGTCTTCCAAAGGTATATGATAAGATGGATTGTCTGTTGGTGCCACGCACCCTAACAAAGGAGGCTTGCCTAGGAAATGTTACTTGTCTCCTACTACTGAAATGGGCACAAGTGAACTCACAGTACCTTTGTCCAGAATTATTTGCTTAAAATACTAACATTAATATGATCTATGAAAGAGCAACAAAGACCACCTTCAATTTGTACATAAGGCTTGTTAATTTGCAACATTAGTTTTGCTAGCTAGTGGGGGGGGGTCCCCCCTTAATTAGAAATTTTAATTAGAGCATGCTGTGTATTAAGATGTTAAAGCTTTGACTGGCACTTCGGAATTGCAGAAGGATCAGCTGTCTCTGTAGGGCTGTAGCACAACAGGGATTAGCTCGCACCCTTCTGCCTGCAGGTATATTTTGCTTCTTGAGTCGGATCATCAGAAAATGTTCTTCAATGTAGTATTCATCTTCCTGATCAGACCTTGTCTGTTCCAAGGGACCTGTGTTTAGAGATCTACAGATTCACTGATCATACGTAAGGTAAAAAGATAAAGTCTCAAAACTGAATGACAAATAGGTGAATTGTTGGACTATTTCACCGTGGTTTTGGATCAGCCTTGCCCCTGTGTCCGCTTACTCCAGTTGTGGTGCTGTCAGTGCAGGGAGGATTCCTTGTCCCTGTCTTTGGAGATCAGTTACTATGTTGGCACTTCTGCAGCTCCAATTTTCAGTCCTGCCCAGTAATGTAGAAGAGAGCTGCCTGAAGAGTTTTCACCATCTTTGATCTGCTGATGTCAGCTGTCTGTATAACACACCATGCACAGCATGTGGTTGGGTGTTGTCGTGGTTTACCCCCAGCCAGCAGCTAAGCACCGTGCACTCAGTCCCCCCCACCCAGTGGGATGGGGGAGAGAATGGGAAGGAAAAAAGGTAAAACTCATGGGTTGAGATAAGAACAGTTTAATAGAACAGAAAGGAAGAAACTAATAATGATAACAACAATAATAAAGTGACAATACTAATAGAAGGATTAGAATATACAAGTGATGCACAATGCAATTGCTCACCACTTGCCGACCAATACCCAGTTAGTTCCCGAGCAGTGATCCCCCCAGCCCCACTCCCCCCAGTTTATATACTGGGCATGACGTCACATGGTATGGAATACCCCGTTGGCCAGTTTGGGTCAGCTGTCCTGGCTGTGTCCCCTCCCAACTTCTTGTGCCCCTCCAGCCTTCTTGCTGGCTGGGCATGAGAAGCTAAAAAATCCTTGATTTTAGTCTAAACATTACTTAGCAACAACTGAAAACATCAGTGTGTTACCAACATTCTTCTCATACTAAATCCAAGACATAACACTATATCAGCTACTAGGAAGAAAATTAACTCTATCCCGGCTGAAACCAGGAGAGGCATGAGGGAGCCTTGCAGTCTGATGTATTTTGAGTTGCTCAAGCTCCCTTACCTCATTTCTGTTCTTTCCTGCTTTAAAGCAGATTTGTAGGAAGATAGGGATAGATTCTAAAACATTAGAATTTAACGTTTCCAGCATCACACTCTTGGAAAGTATAAAAACTTCTGCCATGGATAATTATGGAATAGCCTACTTGTAAGGGAACACTTTCCCCAGACTCCTCACACTTGGTGGATATCTTGTGTCCTTTGAGCCTGAAGGTTTGTATTTTTGTTCTGTCTACTGTAAGTGTGGGTTTTTCTGTTATCCAGACAAATACCCAATCATATAAAAAAATTGCTGAAATGCATTTTCCAAGATATCTTGTAGCACTCTAACCCACAAGCTAATTATGAAACTGCAATTTTAATTTGCTATTTTTGGTTGACTTCATGTTCTGCTGGAGCACAAGTCATGATTTCCTTTCCTTTTTGCTGTTAGTTTGTTTACCTTTATCAGATGCCATCTGTCTTCGGAAGTGCAAATTTTTGCAACCTCTGCTGGTATAGAAAACTATCCCTGCTTCTAATGGTTTTATTAAATCAATATGCTCTTCAAAATGAAGATTGATGAGTGGCATTTTAATAATTTCAGTAATATCTGTCCCTTTTCTTAAGCATCTATGCCCTGGAGTCTGCTGTGCAGGGTCAGTGTTCTATTGAGCTGTTCACAGTGTTGCCCAAAGCTTTTATCTTGGATGCTTCTGTTAATATATCAGTGTTAGTTCAATTTATATGTTCTTTGTGGTTACCTTTCACTTGTCAATACTCAATTTTAGCCTAGCTTTGGTAGTACTTAAGTTCCTCCTCCTGCTAGCTAAATTAACTTTGGGCTGTTTGCAAATCTCGCCCAGTTATAGTTCTTCCATTTCTGGAAGGTCATTAATGTTAAGCAACACTGAGGTTAGCATGGAGATTTTTAGCACTCTCTTAATCTTTCATTCAGTTAAAGCCAGGCTCTTCTTTTACTTCTGTCCTTTTTTTTCTTTGCTTTTTTTGCAGAAGATCTTTGGTAAGCCAATGGTTTATGAATGAGTGTGGATAATTCTGGCATAGTGGAGATGCCCAATTTTCCTTTGCTTTTTTTGGTGCTTAATGAATCATGTTTATCAGAATAATTAGCCAGTGTGGTTGAGGCAACCCTCATGGTTTTACCTGGCATTGAAGTAAGCTCACACTGGTCTGTAATTCCAGGGAGAATTTTAACTTCTGTTTTGAAGAAAGTGATAACATTGGTAATTGATTGCAGTTAAGATGTATTTCTGTTAGTGTGCGAATCATTTAATAATGCTGTCAATAATGCAGCAAAGCATTTTAACAGTCGTTTTCTGCTGATTGTCCACTTAGTGGACTTGGTTGTTTTTATGCCAATCAGTAGAAGTGAGTAAGGGTACCCTGGCTACTTGAAGGGGAAAAAAAAAAAAAGGAAGAAGAGAAAGAGTCTTAATGTAGTTCAGAAACATGTTCCTGTTTTGGGGTGGGGTTTTTGTGTTTGGGTTTTTTGCCATACAGTAGTAGAATAACCTGAATCAACAGTTGATAATTACTGAACATTATTGAGCTTTTCCCCTTTTTGCTGAGTAGTTTTAGTCCAAAGTTGGTCACAAAATTGGCTCAGGCATCAACACAAGTTCCTGTGTTCTTCACCTGATTGTGAAAGCAGCTTCTGTTTTAAATTAGGAAAACTGAAATATTCATTATTCATCTGAACTTTAAGCTAGCATGTCAGAAAGCACTGTGGAATGAGGTTTTGCTGGAAGGACTTTTGCAGGTATTGTGCATCTTGAGCCAGGCAACCCTTGAGGAGGGATTGAGCAAACCCAGCACTACCATTCTGTACTTGGCTATCCTGGCTTCTGCCCATTGCAGTAACTTCCAAGTCCAGCACTTCAGTGTCTTAAAAAAAGAATATGAGGAGGGGCTTTGCAATAAGTCAAAAATGAGCAGTGATGTAGAAAATATGTCATGATTGAAAAAAGGCTGAGTTAATTAAATGTTTATGACTGGGATGCTCTGGTATAAACAGCCTGTGGCTCCTGGCTTGCAAATTACGTGTCTTTCTCTTTGTGGCCAAACTAGCTGTTTGTGCTTGTGGTACCAGAGTTTCTGTCACTCTGAGCTCAAAATACTGAATCTGGGTAAGTGACTGTGCACTATATGAGGTAGGAGAATCTCTTCACTTAACCACAGGTGTGCAGCCTTTCTTGGAGGGATGGTCAGCAAGAGCACAAGTTACAGTGCAGCAGTGCCACATCCATTCCAGCTTGTGACATTCATGTGTTGAGGAGGAGCTCTGTTACATGCATGATTTGGAGGACAATACAGTAGTGTCTCCTTCTAAGATTGCACCAGATCAAATGAAAAGTAGTGTCTATTGAGCTTCTAGTCTGTTTCTGACATCTGCATTTTTTCATTGGAATCCCATGCCTTGCTTTGTCGTGAACTTACCAGCAATGTTCAAAAGAAGCAGTTGTTTTTTCAAAATTTCCCTGAGTCTTGGAGCGACTGTATCCAATTTAGGATCAATATAAAGATATTAAGAAATCAAACCCCCTTTTGTCCTATCCATTAGCCAAGATCTCTTATGAATCTGTCATTGATAAGCATCTCTGTGCCTTTTCAGTAAAGAGTAGTCATCTGTTAGATGTATGTAGAATGATAGGGGCTATTGCTGTTTGAAGGGAATCCTAAGGTCATCTTGTCTCTCTTCCTACCCAAAAGAAGGATCAGCTGTATGTATCTTGTTCTTTTCAGGTGTCCACCTAACTTGTTTTTAGAGATTTTGTCACTAGCTGCCACAGGACTTTACTATCATTAGGGCTGTTTGGGAGGGGGAGGGAACAGGTTCCTTCTTCCCACTATCTCACTTGAATCTTGCATGTTGCAGTATAAGCCTTTTTTTTTTTTTTTATCCCTATCTACTGTGGTACAGAGAACAGACTATTTCTTTTCTCTTTGCAACGCTCTTTTATGTGCTTGAAGACTGATCACATCCATGCTCATTCTTCTTTCCTCTGGTTCTTAGTTTGCACAGTCTTTCCCTCTGGGGCCTGTGTTTCCTAGATCTGGAGTTGTTTGTGTCTTCCTGAGTTTCTCCAAATGGTTGATGTCTTTCCTTAAGTGTATTTCTCTCAACTAGGCAGTTCTCTAGCTAAGGCCTCACGAGTACTGACTGAATAAAGCAGGATTTTAACTTTGGGTGTGTCTCAGGCCATCTTCCTATTTATGCTTCCCAATCTGTGGCTTTTGCGGAATCAGAAGTTTATTGCCTTAAGTTTAATGTGCGAGCTCAGTATCATGATGCCACTCTATGGGTGTGTTATATGGGCTTTCATTTTACATTCTGTACTTAACACATCTCTACGTCCCCTCTTAAATAGCTTCCTATTTTTTCAGACTACTTCCCCAATTTGCCAGGGTCACTTAAATTCCAATCCTTTCCTCCAACATACTCATTCCCACCTGATCTATCCAGCCATCAAGATCATTAATGAAAATATTAAATAGAATTAGCTCAAGGACAGACCTCTGTGAACCATGCTTAATGGTATGGTATGCATATCCTCCCAAACTTCCATTGATAACTACTCTTTTAATGCTCTCCAAACAGTGTTATGCTTCAGGCTATAATGAGTTTCTCTAGGTGATTTTTCCTAGCTTGCTTATGTGAATGTCATGTGGAAGGCCATCAAAAGTTTATTCTAAATCAAGCTATGTACACCTGTATTCTAGGTGACTTTTTCAGAGTTTTTCACTCTGCTTTCATTTGGCTTCAGCTGCAAACTGGACCTATGTGGAGCCTGCTGTCCACAAGCCATGTGTTTATTTTTGGGTTTTACTAGAATCCATTTTTCAGAGAAAAGTCGAATTTCTTTAATGTGCGAGCAGGTGCTCAGGAATGTGGTTTGGTGCAAAGTGTGCTGTACGCAGGCAACATGCAAGTTTTCCTGGTTCTGTAGGTGCATTTTAATCTTGACCTGCAAGACTTAGTCTTCACAGCCTTGACTTTCTCATTAAAGTATGCTGTAGTCACAGCCCTACATCAGAGCTGTCATCAAACACTCAGGTGCCAAGCATCTGAAGCCAGACTGGATCCAGTTTCAGTGCTGCAGCCTTTCACTCTCATGGCTCATGCTAAATCACAGCATGTATGCTAAGAAGCAGCAAATTTTGCAGCTGAATTGAACAACAGTTTTGTGACATGGATGAATCCTAAAAAGAGGAGACATTCAGGCTCATTTTCATGTATGAAATCAGTGGGGATTTGAATTGCAGGTGACTATTCTGGTCCATTTCAGTAACACAGTGCTTTCAGGTGTGATTAAAATGTTTTTGTTAATATTTAAAAATCAAGTAAGACATTTGCTGATAATTCCTTCTCCTTTCTTGGCCTTGTAATAAGCATATAATAAATTCAACAGCTGATGTTGTGAGGAGCTATTAGATTTAAGCCTATCTGAACATGTAGATACTAGGATGCCTTCTCCACCTTTGTGTGTAACGAATGGGTCTTAGTTATTACAAAGTGCTGCACAACTTCACCTCTGTGCAGGGTGTTAGGCAAACAATCCCCAGCAGAAAACGTTTGCGGTTGCCTAAGCCATGAGAAATGCTCTCTTACTCCATTAGCCTTGCTGCACTTGCTCATTTTTTTTCCCCCTTACTAACTCAAAAGAGGAGGGAAACATATCTTTGCAACATAAAAGCAGGAATTAGCCCAACTGTATTTTACAGGTAAACTAACAAATAAGAGGAGAATCTGAGCGGCCCCCAGGGACCTGAATTTATTTGCTGCTGGGCCGTTCTATCTGCAGCTGGCATCGACGGAAACCTGAGTGCTCCATTAAAAGTCGACAACCTCTGTTTGCTGGGGCATGGGGCAAACAGAGCCAGCCTGTTCTGCAGACAGACTGACGGCCTTTATCTCCCCCCACCCAGCTCATGATGGGAAATGATGAGACTCTGAAACAAAATGCTTGAAACTAGGACTTGGTACTCTTACCCTGCAGCTGTTGTACCAAGGAGGAGTAGCAACACAAGGTTGCCTTTGAGGGGCCATGTGGGAAATAAACTGAGTGCAACATATTAAGTGAGGATTGGGGTTCATCTGGGGTTTCTACTAGGAATGGGCAATAATACATGGTGCTGGTGCGGGCCCCAGATAGTGGCCAGGGGTGTGCACATCTGAAAATCTTCATTTCAAAGCCGTGGGGATTGCATGGGTAAGTTACTGCTCTCAAAGACAACGGGGACAATAATCTATAATAGTGTCAGCCCTTTCAACTATGCCCATGGATTAATGCCTTAAGCAACAGCTTACTACCCTCTCACCCGCCCAAAGGAGGCTCAAACCTATGCTGTCCTATAGCATTATCTTGTAGTAAATGTGACTGCTCAAATGATGCCTTGATGCTCTGGCTGCTCCCAAAACAGAAAATAGGCATATGTGTGTCTTTGTGCCCATGGTGCCACAGTATTACATTGCACTTCAAACACGTGGGGTTAGGGATGATTCATGTGAAAATACATAGAATGAGGTGGTTTTGTCTTTTAAAAAGACAACGCTTCAGCCAAGGGACAGCGTGCCACACAGAAAGTACACTGGGCTTTGATGGTATCATAGTCAGAAAGGAAATGTGTGATACTACTCCAAATGCAAGGGAAGTGGTCTTTCCACTTTGAGTTTGCAGATATTTGAATGGTAAATTGATCAGTTCTCCTGTGCAGAAGAATATACCTTTACCCCGTCCTTGCTGCTCCTCTGTCTCTTTGTTCCAGCTACTGTTTTCATCAATAGAGCTCTTTGGTACAGCTGGCGAGTTGCTGTGTCTCATAGGCTTAAAGACCATGTTTTGTTACTAAATGCTGCTGTTTTGTTACTTGCTGTTTTCTTTTGGAGTCTGGGTATGTGAGCTATTCAACAGTAGCACTGGAGTTTTGGGGTTGTTGGGGGTTTGTGCATAATCCTGCTATCCTTTTACTTGTTATTTCAATCAGACAGTGTTATAAAGTGTGTAAAGGGAGAGTTCCCCTAACCAGCTGCCTTTTGTTCATCTTAATCTCTAGTTGGTATGAGTGACCTTTCAATAACAATCAAGTTAGTAGTTTGTGCTCTAAAAGCTTGAATGTAGAAATGAAAACTGCAAATATCCTTTCGTTCTTAGCTTACAACCCTGTGTTGGGTACATAGGTTAAACCATTATTCTAATTACCTTTTGAATGTAAAGGTGGTATCGCATGAATGGGAATTTCGGAAGCAGTAGCCCTAAACCTACTCTTATAATGGTCAAAGTGAGTTTTATGGCTAACTTCAGTGGGATGGTTGTGCCCACGCCATGCAGCTGAGGGCCCAAACCAAGTCGCTACACTGTATGGCTGCATGAGTGACCTTGGTGATCTTCAGCAGTATTAGGGCATTTTCTCCCAAATTACAGGGATTTAACCTCTTATTTGTAGGACATACTCCAATGCCTGTACAATAGTCTCTAAATCTCTCCTCATATACATGGTAAACTGGCATCCCTGCAGAGGAGGAAGAAGGAACGGAAAACATCTGGGGAAAGTAGCACATGAGCACAGACCACTGAATGCATTTGGATGTTGTCTTTTGGTTTTAACAGTGTGTGAAACCTAAGGATAACCTGCTGCAAAAACAGAGCAAAGGTGGCCCTGTGAAAACATACTTCAGGCTTAGAGCTTGTGCCCATGTTTTATGTCAATTTGACCATGGTGTTGCACTGTATCAAAGAATAATCTGCAGCTGTTGCATGTTGAATGAAGTGGTACAAGATCTTGCTAGAAGGGATTTGTGGATGTGCTTTACTGGTATGTCTCACTTAATGCAGAAGTCTTGAAGATTTCGGAGTCCTCCCTGGGCACTCTGGCTAGCCTGAGGTAGCAGTGGGTGCACAAGGTCTTACCTTTTCATAGGTGTTTCTCAAATAGGTGTGAAGGTTTGTGGCGAAGAGGATGGTAGGAATGGGGGGCAGCAAAACTACACAGGCACTTTTGGTTGATTTATGATTACCTTTTGGTTGATTTGTGATTAGCTTTTAAGCCCCCTCCCTGCACCATGTGTGGGTTCAAGCCTCCTGCTTGGCTTTGTTCCTTCTGAGACTTCAGAGGTGTTGGAGTGGGGAAGAAGCCCAATGATCTGAACGTCAGCAAGGATTAGGCAGTCCTGCAGTCCCCTTAGCAAGTCTCTTTGGCATGCATGTTGAATATTGTCTGCCAGGTAAGTGGATCATGTGTCTTTTTGGTCTTAGTTTCAGCTGCTTTGTGTCTGTCATCTTCAGACTCCAGAAAAACTGCCCTGGATGTCTCATGGTCTCAAGAGTGCCCATCTCTAAGCATTTTGGTAGATGCCTTTGGTTTACACTGTTCTCTGCCTCCTGGTCTGTGACCAATTCTTTTTCTCCCTTCCCTGTTTTTTCTGACATTCCTCTGATCAAGAGGTTTTGTTTCTTATAGCACCAAGAGCAGAGTTAGAGGCGGAAGCAATGCAAAACTCTGATATGTCCCCATCTCTCTTCAATCTGTTTATCTTCCGCAGAGGCCTGATAGTGAATGACATTCATATAAACAGTGGGTAAAAGACCTGATGTGCACAGTTCAAACATCCTGTCATGATCTGGGCACATGTACTTGATTGAAAAATAAACACCTAACATGCATAAACATCTGATGTGTTTTCCTGGTTAAAATTTTGTATCCCTGTGCTGTATTATTTTTAGGACCTAAAGTTCATTCTTCCATTTTCCCACCATCCATAAGATATAACCCGGTCTTAATTCTACTTCAAGCTGCTGGCTATGACTCGATTCCTGCTGTAAACAAGTTAACCTGAATGCAAGTTTGTGTGATATAATGAACACTACTTCAGTGAAATACTTAAATGCTTTTCTCTTTCCAGCAGTGACCTGTTAAACCAATTTACATATTTTAATTTAACCTTGTCTCTCCCCATCAATACACTTGAGGGAAAGGACAGTCTTTCAATCTAGAAAGCCACGTAGGTAGGACCAGGCTATCACTTCAAATTTTGGATTCTCTATCCTTGCAAATTTTCCAAGACCCAACTGGATAATGCCCTGAGCAACCTGGTATGTACTAACTTTGCTTTCAGCAAAGGTTGGTGCTAGATGGTCTCCCAATACTTTTTCCAATCTAAGTGAATCTGTGTTAGATTGTGTGCAGCCACAGTTGAGATCAGGTGTGTTCATGCTGAAATTCCTGTAGCTTAAAAGAAAAGCAGCAGCTGTCAGTTTGTCTCCTGGGAGCTCTTCAGCTTTGGAGTTGGTCTCTTATTCTGCCAGAGAACAGCTGAAGTGCGAGGACTTTCACAACACATCACGCTTCTTTTTAGGGGTGTTTGGAAGCTGATTCCCTCTGATGGGAATCCAGCTATGCAACTCTCAGGCTCTGGAAAAAAATGAACTGGAAGTCCTTGGGAGAAGATTATACGGGCCTAAATAATAGGTGTGTGCACACGGGAATGATGTGGAAGGCCAAAAGTGTGCTCTAGCACCATCCTTAGATACCCTTTTCATTGCCAGCTTCTCTGTTGTAGGCTCCTGCAGTAAGATTTTTGACCTGAAGACCAGATGCTTTCAGGAACCGAGAGAAGACTAACAGGTAAGTTGCTGACAAAGGTGTATCCAGAAGGTGCAGTGAAACTTTTAGAGGCATCGTTTGGAGTAATTGTGGTCTGGTTCCAGGTTCCACTTGTGCTCAGTGCTGGATTGTCCTGAACATCTCTGGTGCTGCTCTGGCTGTGGTGACCAGTGGTTTCTCTGTGCTGGGCCTGTGAAGATAAAACTGATCCGACGTGCATGGCTGGGAAGTTACTGACCATATGTGGTGGTTTCACTGTGCTCGTCTTACCTTAGTGGAGGGACATGACAGAGCATCCCAGAGCTGTGTCTCCAGAACAGTACTCCATTTCACGAGAAGAGGATATGCGCTCTCCCGTATTACTCAAGGGACAGACCTTGTGGCAAAGACCCTCAAAGTTTGTGCCTTCCCCTATGTCTGGGAAAGCAGATGGCAAGCCCAGTTCAGGGGCTGCTGGTGTTGAGAGGGGATCAGGCTTTGAGCCTGAAGGTCCTCAGTGACCAACCGTTTTAGCATGTAGAAAGGCTTGGTAAGATCTCTGGTAGACTTGCATGTGCAGTTGACAGTTTTGTCTGTGAGAAGTTTGTTTTTACTATGAGCTGCATTGTCGTGTTGTTCATCCCTAGCTGTCTCTTTGCCCTCCTGCTATCCTCAGCTCTTTTCAGAAACCTTAGATTTATCACTCTTGGATCGTCTGTCTTGTTCTGGCTTTTAAAAAGAAAAGCTTTTCAAAGGGCCTTTTGGAACAGGCTGTGTTATTTTTGGCTCGGGCTCTTAGTGACACTCATTGCAGAATTAAAACTTCTAATTAGAAAGCAAAAAAAAAGCAAGGGAAGGAAAACACGTTGCTACAAAATTAAGGTGGATATTTTAATTGCCCCAGAGGCACTGAATTCAGGTCCATTGAGGAGTTTGCCCCAGAAGATCACAGCAGAAAATGATCTCTGCTTTCCGTAAGTAATCTAGAACCTTTTAATTTTAAAACCTCAAACAAGCATCTCTGCCAGGATACTTGGATGTTGCCTTAGTTGATGCAAATGTCCTAATAAGAACCATTTAAAATTTACACACATGATGTGGGGAGAATGAGATACCAGGAGAAAGTAATAGTTAAGGATGGCAAGGGAAAAGTAGTAATAAAAAATAGATGCAATAGAAATAGAAATGCAGATAATCTCTGTGACCTTGGATTTTTTGAGTGGTTTGCTTCCCCTGAGTGAACTTCTTGAAAATTGTTTTGAAATCATCTGCCGGCAGGCTCTGCGCTCTCAGGGAAGGAGAGGTACGTATTTGTAGGAATTCATACGGGCTCTTTTCGGGTTTGAGTGGGTGCTGCTTGGTGCTGCTCTCTTTCCCTTTTCTGTGGGTGCATGCTTGGCCCTGACCAAACCCTCAGATCTTTCCGTGGTCCCTTTCACTGTGGCAGGGGTGGTGGTTTTGTGCTTGTTGGTGTTTGAGTGTGCTTGTGTCCGCCAGAACCCCTGCAAGGTCCCAGTCATGCTCTCTGCAGAGCTGTTTTGAGAAGAGGGGAAAAAGAAACAGAGAAAAGGAGATGATTGACAGTAGCCCTTTAGATTTCTGTTGTTAATGCACCAGTAATAAGATAAGGCTTATCTTTAAATGTTCATGGAATCAAGACTTTGATGGAAACAGGCTTTTGGGTTAATATATTTTTGATAGATAAAGCAGAATGAAATGGAAAGACCAGGGGAACATACAGTATATGGAGAAAGATATATTTTTCTTTTAAATCTCTCTCCTCACATGCTATCTGTGTGCGAGTGTTTGACATGCATATATAATTGGTGTGTTTATAAACACACACTTGGTGCATGTTTTTTGGGGGGACGTGGGGGCCTAAAAGGGGTCTTGTGTAAGAGGCAGCTGAGTGAGATGAAATCTGCTGCTGCCTGCCAGTTGAGATGAAAAATCTCACCCTCTCTCCTTCCACTTGTGTTCAAGTCCAGCTATTGTTGGGGGGGGGGGGGGGGGAAATGTAAAATGTAAGCAGATAAGAGGTTGCAATGTAGCATAGATTTTGCCTCCCCCTCCTCTGTCATGGAAAAGGAGTTGCGTGCTGGCCCCTTGGAGGAGTTTGGGCAGCAAAGTTCTGTTGGTTGAGCTGCACAGGGGGAGTTTGGGATGTCATAGTCATTAATGCATTTCAGCTCAAGCTCATCGTATGATCTCTTTTGCATATTCGCACATTTGGATGAAATTATCTCGCAACTGTGCGTAGTACAGTGTCTGGGAAGGCCATGCCAAAGGGATACAGTCTTCTTGCAGTGAAGAGCTGCAGCATCTGTGACTTGGATCACAGACCATTTGGTTGCTGTTTTTCAGGTGTGTATGTAAATCACAATTGTTGAATTTTATCTACCCGGCCTCCTCCCTCTCTTTTATACCTCTTCAATGAGGAGTCATCTTTCCTTTCTTTTTTTATCCCTGCCCATGGACTCCTGTGCTGCAGCCCCAGCCATCTGACATATGCAAGTAGATGTGATAGGGAGGCAGAGGAAGGAAGACGAAGCCTTGTCATGCTGCAGCGCTAATCTAAGGAAGAAAGCAGAGGGGAAATCTCTAATACTGCAGTACAGCTCTAGTGACACGCAAAGTTCACCTTACCTTCTAGGTGGGGAGGCAGGTTTGCCATTGTAGCTTTAGGGGAAGGTCTAAGAGAAAGCCAGGTGGATTTAGTGGTGGTGTGGAGAGTGGGGGTGAGAGATGAGGGAGGAGGTAAGGCTCTAGAAAGGCAAAGAGAAGTCAGCTGTGGATGCGTATGCATGGATACATGTCCATCGTGGAGAACACAGTACAAGGAACTGCGCGAAGGGCTGGGCTACAGTGGCAGAGGCAATAGCTGCTGTTGCCATCTCCCAAACAACGATCTAAGATACCATGATTAGTA
Organism: Haliaeetus leucocephalus; assembly: GCF_000737465.1. Lineage (NCBI taxonomy): Eukaryota > Metazoa > Chordata > Aves > Accipitriformes > Accipitridae > Haliaeetus > Haliaeetus leucocephalus. The sequence goes on from NW_010972438.1 coordinate 13,633,965, forward strand.
ATTTCCATCATAGAGAAAGAAAAAAAGCAAGTGCAATTTGGCATTAATCAGATGCCAAGTGTGCCAAATCCACATAGTCTGGAAGATGGATGGGATCTGGTCCTGTACTTACAGAAACGCAACCTCTTTGCAAGTGTCCAAGCTGTTTGTTTTGTCTGTAACCCGCTTGGACTCAAAATGATCTCTCCCTCTCAGGATGCGCTGGCATACCCCCAGCATCTTTACCGGATCTTACAAAACATTACTGCAAGTTGCTGCTAGGGCATCATGTTTAACTGCTAGTAGATGTTGCCTGGCAAGTGAATGGCACAAGTGGGAGGGGAAGGTTCCAGGCTCTTTGAAGACAGACAAAAGGATTAGTGGACCTAAAAAACCTGTAATTCAGATCAACCCGGGAGACCAAGGGAGAAAATTCTAATTTGATTTCACCAAATCTATAGTGTGGCTATGCCAAATTAGGGCTTTGATTTCTGCTATTGTAATAAGATCTCTTCAGCTTGGTTTGGGGTTTTGCTTGTTTTTTAAGAGGTTATAAAGTCAGCTCTGAAAATGAGACTCATGGGGCAAAAGCTTTGGTTCTTTTCAAAATTAGTGGGAGAAGTCTGACTTAATGCCATTAGGACTGGCATCAAAGCCAGACAAATAATTTTTCAAGGAGTAATTTTTCATGGAACAGACTACAAATGTAGTAGAGTACAAATTCCTCGTGTATTTATCGTTTATGTTTATTTCAACCTTTCATTGAATGTTAGGCTCTTGGCTCTGACTTCCTGAGCTTGCTTATCCCTGGTTGTGGTCATGCTGGTGGTGTTTCTGCTCTTAGCTGGGTGCGTGTATCGGTGCTTGTGAGCACCTGTCACAGGTGCCAGTATTTGCACCACCCTGAAATTAGTTTCCTTTGAACAATTTTCACTGGTAAAGCTCTGCCATAGAACCCAAATGCATTTTAGAAACCTGCACTTACATTGGTTACAATGTATTTGCGTAACTCATGCACCCCTATATTTAATTAACCTAAAACAACTGTCTTGAATCTAAGAAGCTATCTAGTTGCAATTGGTTCTTGTTTGCTAATTAATTACCAATGGATGATTAAAGACTTGTTTACTGAGGTTTAGCAGCTATCGAGACACGCATCTAGTACTGAGGGGATTTACTATGCAGTAACTGGATTGTTGAATTAAATTCTTATTGGAGACCTTTAAACTGTGACCGAAGAAAGCTGCTCTGCAGCCGGAGTTTCCTCTAATGGCTTGCCCCTGTCCTCCTGGATCTGCTGCTATGGGTAGTGTTGCTCCTAAGGGGGGAGGTTACGTGGATCCTCCTGGCTCGCTGGAGCGAGTAACTTGTTTCTTTCTACAAACTAAAGGTAAGGAAAAACAGGATCTCGGGTCTCGGCAGACCAGCTCTGCTCACATACGCTCCCAGATAGCGTCTGTCTAGTCTGACAGTAGTGTTCCATCTTTGTCTCTTGGCTGGTGCTCATCACATGTCTTACTCCAAATAGACTGCCATGAATGGAGTCTTTTTCTGTTGAGATTTGTTTGCAAACTGGCTTTTGCTTCTGCATGTAGGTTTTTGCCTTTTTTTTTTTTTTTGGACAATTTGCTGGGTGGTTTTGTTGAATTGTTTTAAGTCTGTGGGTTTGTTTGCAGATTTGGTCCCTGTGCTTATGGTCTCTTTGGTCACCAAAACCCAAGTTTCTGCTCACCACTTGATGAATAAGAACAAGATTTATGGTGGTAATTTGTGGCTTTTTTGGGTAACCAGCTTGAAGAAGCTTGAGAACATGGTGCATTCGCTGCCTTCTCAAAGCCAAGCTCTTGAGGTGTCTGGAGATGTGCAGCCAACATTTCTCGCTGCTTTTGACAGCCCTGCCCGGCACGTTGTGGATAAAGCAACAGGCAGGAACGTTAAACACCAATATTCACACACAGGAGCTCTTGGGTTTACCAGTAGAGAGTTGTTTCTTGTAGACTGGCATGAACAAAAGCCATTCATGCAGGTGTTGGTGAATAATAAGGGACAGGAACATGGTTTATGAGAGCAGCAGTTCAGAGTTTGAAGAGATGGTTTTAAAAGCTGTCTTGCAGGATCTTTCAGCCTCTGTCAAGGGCTGCTCTTCATTCTGGTTTTTAGCCTGTGGGTCATGAAGGGAGGTAGGAGACCAGCAAGGGTGCTGGGAGTTTGTACATGGAGAGAAGCCTAGTAGGATTTCATGGAATGATTTCATCCATTCTTTCATTTTCTCTTGTGCTTTCCTTATTTATAAGCCTGAGGTTTGGATTGCTTTTCTACCAGCCTCTCCCACTAAGCAGAGCTGGCAGGAAAAAAAAAAAAAAAAAAACCCAAACAAAAACCACACCAAGAGAGAGAATGAGCAACTGTGGCAGAAAAGTGATTAAAAAGAATAATTAGCATTTGCCCCCGATAAATGAGCAAAGCCATTAATTAGACTGATTTACTCCTGGCTTTTTTTTTCCTTCTCCTTTTCCTCTCTCTCTCTCTTTTTTTTTTTTTTCTCTTTATCAAATGGCAGCGCCGTGACTGCCCCTTTGGTACGTTTTCATCAGCTTTTCACCAGTTGTCAGAGCTAACACCCTCCTTTCCTGGAGCCCAAGCAGCCTCTTGTAGCTAATGGATATGGAATGCAGCCAGAGCTGATAGCTGCTAGATCTCCACTGGCTTACAGGTGTTTCCATCATTACTGGCATATTATCTGCCACTGGGTCCCCTTCCTCCTCCTCCTCCTCTTCTTCTCTTTTCTCTCTGTTTTTGCCCTTCTTTGCAGTGTTCTAGAAGTAATTACAGTTTAAAAAAAAAATGCTGGCAGATTTTTAAGAATTTTATTTAATGCAACACGATGTCCCGGTGATCAAATCAATTTCTTTTTTTGGCACAGTGACAAGCAGCGATGCTGCTGCTGTCGCCTGTTTGAATGTAATTACCAGGATGAAAGGGAGAATTTTAATTAAGACAATTTCCCCCACACACCTTCTTCCCTCCCCCTTATTCAAATCATGAGCTGGGGGCTGTGGTTTTCTAGCGGTTTTTTTATATTTATGCTTTTTTATTAAGAAATATTAGTAATCATCAGGCTATTGCATATTATATCATGAGTACATCCTCCCCCTGCTCCCACCCTGCTGAGAGCTGGCTGAAAGCATGGGTCTGTGAAGAATGGGAAAACGTTATGTACGTGGTCTCAAATGGGGGCTTGGCACTTTACAAGCAAATATGAGCATAAAAGTCCTTGTTTCAAATCTAAATGGTGCAAATACAATCACTGGCTTATATATGGTGCTTGGAGCCTTTTGTGATTAATTATTATATGCATTCCTGTAATGCCCAGAGGCCAAACTCTTCATGCAATTTAGGGCATTGGAAGCAGAGACAGGCCCAAATGACTGCCTAAGAGCCAAACACCACAGGAACATTGCAAAATCTGGATTTAACCTTCATTCTTCAGACCCACTTCAATTTAAGGAAGCATTTGAATTTCATGCTGGGAAATGGGTAAGAGAAGGTGCTTTGAGGTAGGAGGAGGAAGAAAGTTGCTGGCAAGGGGAATCGTGAAGTGAAATGAGAGAAGAATATGCTGGGGTTTGGTGGAAGGAGCTGCTAGGGAAGCTGAGGAGAAGTAAATGGCAGCTACTGTCATGGAGCTGGGAAAATAAAGGAATGAGGCTTTATCTGGCATGAGTTTTACTTTTAAGGTTCAAGCAAATACAAATTGATATTTCTTATGAACTTCTGCCATGGGAGGTGCATTGGCAATGGGTTTTGAAAGTGAAGACCATGAATTAAAGTTAGAGCTTTCTGGGGAGGATGTGAGTGCTAAGCTAAAGATTTTGGGGGGTAGTTAACCAAATTCTCTAGTGATCTGGTCCAGGTGAGTCTTTTGATTTTTATCTCAGGGGGGTTGCGTGCTGGGGATTATTTTAACTGGCTGTTGTCTTGGAGGGACCTGTTATCCTGCAGTTCTGTCATCTCTGCTCCCGAATCCCACCACCATTGGCAACAGTTATACAGAGGTCACGTTCTCTGGGACTGTATCACAATGCGAAGGCAGCAGCTAGGGAAGGAGCGTGGGGAGGAATTTTTCTTTCTTTTTTTAGGGAGGGCAGGGGACACCTTCCCAGTCCTGCTGAGATTTGCCCATACCTGGTTTCACCCCATACCTCGCATCACAACCCCCCTGTGCTCCCAGGCATGGGCAGGGCATCCTCTGCAGCCTGACCACGCAGGTCTGTTAACAATCCAGAGGGGCTGGTGCAGGGCAATTCAAACTGCCTCTTCCCCTCAGGGCAGGCAACACACTGCCTCCAAAATATGCTTTTTAACCAGCGGTCTTGGGACAAGGGCAGAGCCATTACTTGGGATTGAAATTAGGTCTTCAAAGGGTTGGTGTTGGAGGGGGCTACAGAAGAGGAAATTCATTTCCCAGCTGCGTTTTTGAAGCAGGTCTCGTGTCAGCGGAAGGTAATTTAGACCAATCTGGGTGCTTGATTTCCCAGAACAACTGCAAGTTTATGTGCAAGTACCTTAGCTGTGAAGCCTGTGGCAGGTTTCCTGAGCAGGACTGGTCGCCAGGCTCCCCGCGCTTTACCCTCCCTTCCTGGGGATCACTTCAGGCATGACTTGAGGATTGCTGGACAAATAGGAAAACCTGCAGAGCAAGGTAGTTGCCTGCCAAAAAATGAAGGAAGCAAGCTCCGTTTGAGTCTCTTGTTCAGCGATATTCAGAGGGGTTACACCTCTGCCTCCCACCTTGCCTGTCACGCCAGCTGCCATGGAGCAGTGAAGCTCAGGCATTTGGGCAGAGCTGGTTGAAACAGCCAAAACAAGGGAACGGGTAGAACTTGAACCTTGGCTGAATGGCTGCCCTTGTCCTCCACAAAGAAACCATTCCTGCTTATAAAATCCATGTGCTTACACCTGTGCTTTCAAATCCAAAGTGTAAAATTTCCTCCTCTAGTTATTCCAGAGTGAGTTGGGGGAAAGGTGAGCTGTGGTGAGGTGTGAATACCAAGGTTACTGGATGGAGGAGGTCAGAGGGGTCTAAGCGAGGAACAAAACCAAAGACAAGATGCTAGGACAGAGAGGAGGGGACATATCGTTGTCCTTTCAAAGGCCTTGGGCTCTGCTGGATCTGTCCTAAACCTGACAGAGCCGTTCGTGAGCTGGCATCGACCACTACAATGGCCAGTTGTGTTGGAATACATGGTTTCTTTTGGATGCCAGCCCTCGAGGGTTTGGCAGAGCTTGGATGCACTGGGTTAACAAGCAAGGATTGGTATGCATGCCCCAACCACATCCAAACAGATGCAGTAATCTGAATAATTCGTGTGCAACCCAGGTCCCTGGCTTGCTCAATCCCAGAGTGGAAATTGCGCCTGAGGTTAATGCACTGCAAAGAATGTACGGGAAATGTTTCGCATTTTAAACAAATAAAAATCAGTGCGTATTTTTTTAACGCTTGCTGACCAGCTCTTCACATCCTGTTAAGCTAAATATTTGTACGGTAGTAGTGCAAAGAGGGCTGAGCAAGGAACCCCTGTGTTTCGTTTGGGTGGCTGTATATTGCGATCAGCTGCTCTTTCCTCTTCTGTCTGTTTTTCTTAGCAGGGTCAGGACGAGTTTCACAGTCCGAATGGTTCACTGCAATTCTCTACAGGATATCCTCATTTTACTTTAATGGGGAGGAAATTAATGAAACATACAGGCCCTGGGGCTTCAAATACTATACATTAATATTATCCCAACATATTGTGGTATGTGTGCTCTCTCAGACTAAACTTTACACTGGACAGAGGAAGTTGTGATCAGATTCAGGTGCCTGTGAAATTTAAGTGGGGGGGGGGAGAGGGGAAAAAAAATAAAGGAAAAGAGAAGCTTGAAGCAGTTTCCTTCCGTTTCAGCCCCTGATCAGTGTGAGAACAGGGATGTTCAAATGGGATCAGGTCAATACAAACCAAACAAACTATCCCAGCTCTTAGGACAGGACTATTTAGCTGTATCTGGGAGGTTCATTCTTCTGATTTGTTGGTTACCTTCTTTGGAGAGTGAATTCTTTGTGAATTCTTCCCATCTGTGAGTAGACGAATAGTGATCCAAGACAGCGGTGGTCTTTGCAGAAGATGGGCTGCAAAAGAATCGCAAATCTTCCCACCTCCCTTTCCTCCAAATGAAAAACACCACAAGTGCTTTCCAATGCCTGCATTCAGGCAGACAATAAAATGGGAGAATATCAAAGCAATAAAAGAAAATTAAGTTCAGCTTCAGTTTTCTTTGGTGGTAGCAGGGAACATTGAGAAGACAGGCCTGACCATACAGCCGTTACCCCTCGTGCAAACCAGCTTACAAGGCAACAATTTTCATGCAGCAATGCATGCTGGCTTCAGGACAACCCAGGGCCTAAGGGCTGAAGGTGCCTTGCCCTGACAGTGGACCTGTAGACTATAAAGCCTCTCAAGAAGACCAAAAAGCTTTGGTCATGTATTGAAAACAGCTTAGACCCAGGGCGCTCAGCTGCCATCCCAATGTTGCTCTTAGCTGCTTAAATATAGCCCCTCTCGTGGTAGCTGTTCCCGTGGTTGGAAGGGGGTCATTAACATTGGGCTGTGTCAGGCCCACTACTCCGAAAGCTGCTGACAGTGAATTCTGTTTTTCCTTGTGGGATTTTTGTTTTGTTTTCTTTCCCCTTGTGGTGCAATTTCCTCATGTTACAGCAACTGGCACTGTCTTTGCATCAAAAGGAACAGAGTCCTTCACAATTTTGGTGGAAGAATGTGGAGGAGGGGACCTTGTTGGAGAAATTGGCTGCATCAAGGAAAAATAAGAAGTTAAAAGGTCATCACGGTTTTGGTCTCGGGGGATAACAAGGCATTTTTTCTTTTTCTTAGAAATGCGCTAAAATACCGGAAATTTTCTATGGGCTGAAGAAGGAAGCGACCCCCTCCCATTCCCAAACTCCACATCCCCAACTCTGTCCATTTGATTTTAAATGTTCCTGAACCTCTTGCATGGTGGAGAAAACCACAACTTGAATATTACCACATTTTGCAAACTGAAGGCTCTGCCTTGGGATACAGGGACAATTTATTAGTGGAAATATCTTTAATTAATTTGTGCACAAGTTCGTGTTTTTCTTTAATTCTTCTCCCCAGGCACTTGACCCATAGTAATGAAATCTGAGAGCCCTTTTCAGAAAATGACTTTCTCAGCATTTTTGTTCCTTTTAAAGTTAAGTGTATCGCATAATGACCATGAAATGTTATCCTTTATTAGGAACACACTTTTCACTGAGAGTCTTCAAATAGACTTTATTACCAAGAACTCTGTGGTAAGCTGCCATCCGCTGCCTTACAGTCAGACAGGCCTGGCTTTGAACTCCGTATGCGAGTCTCTTCGAGGACAAGTGCTCTGCTCTGGCGGCTCAGTCGGGACTGGCCGTTGCTGGAAGGAGGTGGGTCCTTGGTTTGGTTCCAGCCTCAAAGGCCTGGCTCAGGAGAAAACACGGCTTTGACCGTGAGCGGCCAAAAGCCGGCTGATGGGCACCAGTAACCCAGCTGTTCGTGACTCCAGAAGCGATGTCATGAGCCGACACTGGTGTTTGGGAGCATCACGTGCGACCTTATCCCTAGGCAAGTCTAGGTGCCTCCAAATGTTGCGGTTGGAAATGCAGACCTTTTTGCTAGGTCTGAGTGGGGACCACAGCCAGGGTGGCTCTTGCTGGCCCAGTCCCTGCCAGTGTCGTACTGGGGTGGCAATGTCTTAAAGGTTTCTTCTTCTCCAGGCTGCCCCTAGGGAAAGTTTTCAAGCTCAGAAAATCAGGACGTGCCTCTAGAGTTGCTTTGGTGTCTTAGATATGCTTTGCCTCTCACCGTAAACAGTCCTTAAGGACAGAATGGTTTCCTTTTACACAAAGATGGATCAAGAGTCCCCTGTGGTTTGGCATGTGGGAACGTTAGCACTGACACATCAGACACACTAGTGATTGAGGGGTTGTTCGGAGGTAATGCTGCCAAAGCAGAATGGGATTTTTCAGGGTTTTCGCAACTGAGAAAGATGGGAGGGGGGCGCTTAACAACAACAACAGGTGATGAACAGTTCTGATTTATAACCCATCTGAAATGTGTTATCTCCCCACCCCACCTCCTGCCCCTTAACTGCCACTCTCAAAGCCTGGCACCTTCTGATGTAACATGTAGGGTGCTGATTCAGAATGGACTTGGAGGGCATGGTGTCACGGTGGGCTAGCTCAGACTGATGTTTCTTAGAAAATCTCATTCAAGTACTGACTGGGCTTTTACCCCCACCCTGAACATATGCCACGGAATTCACCATGCTGTAACATTACCATGTTGTCCTGGAATGGGCAGTCTTGGCCAGAGCTACAGAGTCCCCTGCACCCCTCCCACGCCGGGTCTGAATCATTTTGGGGGGGCGGTAACACAGGGCACTTGCTGCTCCCTTCTGTCTCTGATGCTCAGTCCAAGTAGATTCAAATCCCAGGGGTCAGGGTCAGCTCTCTGGAACCAATTCACATTATGCCCAAGTGATTTGTCTTATCACAAAGATATTATTAGTGTTTAGAAACCCCCACCAGCAGCAGAAAGGGCTGTTTCACAAAGGGCTTTTCCCTATTGTTTTGAGGTCATCCATCTCCCTGTCCTGGTCCCGTTTTCACTCTAATTTGTTTAGACCGCAGAATGGGCGCGTGAACAACTCGTTTTGTTTTTGTTTTTGACGGGTGACCACAAGAACATTGGCTGCATGTGCTTTTCGTTTGGTTGCAGTTTAACAGCTGTTCCCTTTGAAATAACCCTGTTTCTGCTGGCTTTATTTCTTAGTTGCTCTTACCCAACTTTTCCGACCAGTAAGGCTTCTCCCTCCTCCCCACCCACCTGGCCCTGTTCCCTGCCCTCCCCACCACTACCCTAGGAACGCTTTTGGTTATTTCAACCTCCGTGATTAAACTGGCCCCCAATTGTTATCAAGAAGATTCAGGAAGGAGGATGAAAAAAGGAAACATAATCTTATCTGAGAATAGAAAATATGATAAGGGCCCCCTATCTGGAGGCTGCAGTGTCCCTCGTGGTGGGGCTGCAGCAGTTCCTTTGAAAATAATCACCGACACCATCTCTGCTAAATCACCTTTCACACAGCTCAGGCCTTTGATACAAAGGCCCCTGGCAAAATTAGAGCAGGATTGTGTAGACCCCAGAGCAAACGCATTAAATGCTCAAGAGATCAGAATTAAGGGGTACCCAGCTATAATTGCATAGGAGGAACTTCTGTTATTGGAGGGGGTGATGGTGTGCCTCTGTGGGTATATGTGTATATGTATTTGTGTCTCTGTCTGGTTGCTACTGGATGATGACTACAAGTTATAAGGCGTGACATGAGGTGCTAATTAAACGGCTTTTGTACCTTTTAATCATCTGCATAGGAGAGGAATTAATGCTGGACTAAATGCAATGTATAATGATTCTGAGTGCTCAGCTCTTTCAAAAAGGCTCGGTTAAAGCATGAACAGAGCAGTCCCGTGCTGGTTACATGTAAACAGCATGACCGAGCAAGTCTTTCTTGCTTTTAGTTTCTTTTTTTTTTTTTTTTTTTCCCCTGCCTGTTTTGCTGTCAGAAGCCTCAGGGTTAAAATTTTCTTGTTTTATTTCAGCTGATGCGAATTTCATAGTCTTGTATGCTAATAGACCCTACTGGGCACATTGCAAAAAACCTCAGTGTGTTGCTTGCAAGAACTTGGCAGACTTTTGCACGAATATACCTGACCTGAAACAGTGCTGGTGCAGTGAGGGGAGGCTGCTGGGGCTGGGAAAATGAAATATTCTGCAGGGACAGGATGGAGGTGCATTGAGTGAATGTGTAGAATCATACAAAATACAAATATATTGGAAAGGAAAACAAAATCTTCTCTATAACCTTTCTGAGGTTCTAAGCAATGGCTAGGGATTTTGGGTACTCGGTCTCTGGGCCCTTGGCATGGGTTGCCTTTCAGAGGGTGGTATAAAACAGCTCTTTCTAAGCAACTAGATTATTTTTAAAATGTTTGAAATTACTAACCTGAAAATGGATGTTCACCAAATCCCAGCTCACTTCTGAAAATTTTACATTGCTAATTGGCTCCATACATTTGTGATGACCATGGCTCATATCTTTTAGGAACTGATTTGGATTGAACTGGAAAAATCTCAGAACCACCACCCCATCTTGCAGGTGTTAGCCATCAGTCAGGTTACCCATTTCCAAGATACTTCCAGGCAAAACTTAAAAAAACAAAAACAAACCAAAAACAAACCACCAAAAAAACCCCCAATAAAACCAAAACCCTACTAAAATCTTCAACAGCCAAGCAAACTCCAGTCTTTCATGAATATCAGGTTAGGATTTTTGCTTGGGGCATAGGAAGTGCTGAAATTGTCACATCTTGTGAAATAGTTTAACTAAAGAATCCAAGCTGAATTTGGCAAAGCTCAAACTGTAGCGTAGTTTCTTTGGAACATAATCATCTGGAGTTAAATCCATTTTTCTCATAGAGGAAAAATTACTTTTTTTCTCATCTCTTTGTTGTGGGACACTGTGACACAGGGGAAGGGCATTATAGTGTTGCCACCTGGTATCTCAAGGCAAGGTGTTGACTCCAGTGCTGCATTGCTATTCTAAGGTTAAAAGTTTCTAAAGTAAGAAAATTTTAAGTGCTGGCCTGGAAGCAAATTACAGTGGTGGGAAATTGGCACAAGAAGTGATAGATAAGCTTAGAAATCCTTGTCTTTCTGCTGATCTAGCTTTCAGAAGCTGGCATTTGTGAATGCAGCCCATTGAATATGAGTGCTGTAGCATGTTGGTCTGTAACAGAGACGTGGTCCATGTGGGATAAAGTTGTGGATGACTGGCAGAACCTTCTGTCCAATTTTTTCCAGATACACAAAATATGCCCTTTAGGTCTTTTCCTCCTATTCTTTCCCCTTGACAGTGAGAATTATGGATGGAGGTGCCAGCCTCAACTTTAAATTTCCTTTTGCGTGTTGATTTGTGGGATATTTGTGCAAGTGAAAAACACATTGATTTGTGGAGCATTCACAGAGGGCTGAACAGTGAATTTGAATGTAAATCCATTTTACTTTTCATAGATGGGTTGAATCCTTTCAGTCACTTCTGCAGCTGGCTATGAAATGCATCTAAACCAAATCCTCAAATTTCCTTGATCCTTGTGGGAAGCTTAAATTTGAGATGTCTCACAAGAGGCTAAAGTAAAAACTTAGGTTCATCAAAATGGCTATGTTTTATAAGCTCTTTATAATTAGACTTAATTGCTAGCCCAAAGACACTATACTCCAGTTCACTTGCAGAAGAATGAATTGGGGCACGAGCCAGCCGAGGCAAGCTGTGGTTTCATCTGCAAAACCGTTCGTTGGCATCTTGGTCTGGAGGCATTCCCACCCTGCAGCAGCCATCCCCTTGATGCTGACCATGCAGTTTTGTAAGGTTGTGCAGCGACACATCTCAGGGAACTGATCCGGCTGCAGAAGAAAAAGGAAAATCTTGCTTTTGTCCGGTGTGTTTCTTAACAGTGGATCGATTCCCCTGTCAGGCTGATGTCATGCAACCACTGCAGCAGCACATGGAGGGGATTGCCCACTGCAGGGCTGAGGCAGTGGGAAGGGAATCACTAAAGCTGGTATTGCTGCAGAATTTGTAATGTGAAGCCATAACCCCAGCAAAGGAGGAGAGAACAAGTGAACAGTTTAAAGAAGAAAACAAGGAAAGCTGCTTTGGTGAAGAGAGTACTTTAAAAACCAAAGAAACAAAATAAAAACCCCCAAACTAAGTCCTTTTTCATAAGAAACAGCTCAGGAGCAGTATTCTTCTGCCTGATCCCACAGTGGAGAGGAAGGCTGTTTCAGGAAGCTTGCAATGCAGAATGGAGGGAAAGGAAAGAAAACAAGCAACATCAACAAGTGTGCAGTCAGTGGGGCTTAAAAATTCTGCCTCATTTGGGTTTTAGCAGCAGAAAATGTTAGTGACCACAAAGGGAGAAGAACTTTCCCGTAGTGCCTGACCCCGTCATCCTCTTTTGTGCCGCTAGAAGGGGCTGCGTGCAGGACTGGCATGCTGCTCCTGTTTCCAGGCCCTTTTTATGGTTGCACCTTTTAAAGAGGGGTTCCCAGGCATTGCTCAATCTGTAACCTTCGTGCGCTTCCTGCGGAGCGTGCTCTTAAATTATTTTTTATCAAATAGGCCCAGAAATTTGATAGGGGAGATGAGAAGATGGGCACGATCAGGGAGGATAATAAAGAAGAACTGTCACTTCCCTGGCTGTAGCTTTGTTGGCCCTCCTGCTTTCTGAGATAAAGACACAGCGGCTGGTCTGGGTTCTATATCAAAAGGCCGATTTGGCTGCTTGATTATATATGAAATATAGATTTAAAGCTTAACTTATGTTCCCAAAAGCGAATCAATTGCAGGGTAAAGCCTGACACATTTGTTATGATCACTAAAGCGCTTTGCTGGGCTTGTTGATGCTCATAGTGGCTGGAGGGGCTTTAAAAAGCTGTTTGGATCCAGTTTACTGAAATCTTACCTGTCCAGAATACATTATTTATTAATAACAGCTCAGGGTGGGAATGTTTTTCTCTCTGCTATCCTTCTACCCCTGAGTTTCAGGAACCAGCTCCAAAGAAGGAGTTAAACCTCCTTTTACCAGGCAGAAAGGGAGAGAGAGGCAGAAAAACTTCCAGAGCCACTGTCCAGAAAGGCTGTGATCTAGCCAAGTACTTAAGTTCTTCTGAAGACGACCTTACTCAACTCCTTGGTTAAACGCTTTGCTGGATCTGCTGCTTTAGGCTTCGTTCCTGGAAAGCAGAGTACATCAGACCTAGAGAAAAAGCTGCCCTAACATGACTAAAAGGTTTCTGGTACCCATGCAAGCTCTCATAGAACAACCTGGGGCATCTCTGTGGGGACTGGAGGAAGAAAACACCTTTCAGGGGCTGTGGATCTTTGCCATATTCACCTCCTCGCAGCACAGCCAGAAGGTCAGTGCGACAGCGCTGAGTTTGCCAGGAAGCAGCGGTTCGAGCCATCCTGCCTTGGCTGACAGGCCTCTGGGGCTTGTCTTTTCACAAATGACACACACATGCATGCACAAATAAAACCCTGGCAATCTCTTTCTGCAAGAGCCTTGCTGCTTCCAGGGGGAAGGAGTGCAAAGTAATTTGATGCCTTCATTATCTTCATAACATGAACCAATTTGTCAGCAAACTACTGTGCGACCTGATTCCCGATTGCAGGGAAAACCAGGCTGGGAGAGAGGACTATTATTTGCAACTAGTTTAAGCATTGTTCTTTTTCAGAGGAATATAAATACACTGTGTAGAGCTGGCTCATTAGACACTTATCCATTTGTATTTATGGTTTAATTAAATAACTGCACTGGAGGACTTTGGTTTCTAATCACAATAACAATAATGGTTTTGCCCTCCTTATGGCAGTTTCTTTCTGAGGAAGGTTTTGTAGGCACAAGTGCATTTAATCTGTCAGCTCCCATCCCTTGATAGAAAGAAGAAAATAAAATATTTTAACCCCTGTTGTACGCATGGGGGAATTGACGGGTAGAGAGTTTCAGTGACCAGCCCCAGTTACTGACTTCTTATGAGAACACTTAGTTTTCTAACTGAAAAGCAGGGCTAGGAAGTTAGTCCAAGTCACTGATTGTTCTTTCCTTCTAAAGAGACAGTTGCCCACGGAGCCTTGTAAGAGCTACTTTCACCTCCCTTCTTGTTTTGTTACAAATCCCAGGCTTAGTCCAGCTTTCCAGTCAGCCTGAATCTGTTGGTTTGGTTTTTTTCCAGGTATGGGAGAGATTTGCTTGCCATGGCTCTGATTTTAACCTAGAGCGGGAAGGATGCAACGTACTGGGTATGATTCCTCCGAACGAGCCCCTGCGCAGTGTCCTGCCCTGCTTCCCTGTCCCAGGAGCTAACCCCTAAGCTGGATTCCAGCTCAGGCCGTGCAGGATGGAGCTGGAACCGCCTGATAGAGGTTGGGTGTAATGCAGATGTGAGGTGGGTTACAAACCACCAGAAAAGCTGCAGCCAAGTTAGGTAACCCTCTGCCTATCTCTGAAGAAGGCCCCTAGTCTGGTATTACTTTCTGTTCTGGTACTGTCTTCAGATGTACCAGATCCGGTAGGTTTCTTGCCACCCCATATTTCCCATAAAAACAATTCCACAGAAGATTTGCTTTGAGTTTTTGATGAGGGAGATTCTGTGTCACGGCTCTGGAGTGGAGGCCAGGTGAACGTAAAGCTACTTTTAGGTAAAGGTAGGCTTTCTGTGTCTCCCCACCCCTTCACTTCTTGCATTAGCTCATCTCTGTGCTCCCAAGCTGGGACAGAGGACAGAAGGGTTACGAGACCTTCTGATCAGGCATACATCTTCAGGTAGTGCTTTGACTTCAAGGCTGAATTTTCTCTCTGAAAAGTCAGGGGAAATCTAAAGGAGCTGCCTGTTGCTTAGAGAATGAAGAAGGAAGAGTGCTTTGACATTATATTTTGTTATTCCTAATCCCTATGGTAGCTGATGGTTTTATTTTTTTTATTTTTTTATTCTCTTCCATGTTTAATGTGGTCCCTTAAATTGCTTAAGCTGCTTTTTCTTCTCTTTAACTCAGTTAAATCAGATTCCCCTGTACCCTGAAATATAAAATACATGGAGGTTTTCTCTAAAGCATAGTTTATGCAAATAATTCCCTCTCTGCATTCCTGTGCTAGAGTCAAGCACTGCATATCTGATTGGGCTCTTAATGACTTTTGGGAATCATTTAAATATCTAGCTGACTAGCCCAGTTAATAATCAAAGCTGCAGCTCCTTGAAGCAGGAGTGACTCATGGAAGAAGAAGAAAGCTTCTGGTTATTTCTAAGCCTTGCTCCTGCCCCTTCACCGACGTGCAGACTCTGAAGGGCATGGCATTATCAGATGTTCCCAGGCAATGTGCATCCTTTCTGTCTTGCTCCCAGTCACACGTTCAGGTGGTGCAAACTGCCAGCTCGGTTTCTGAACATCTGTTGCCTGTGCATCCCGTTGCAGGGAGATCTCTGCAGCTTGCAGATTAAGCAGTTCAGGGGCAAATTTAGTGTTTGAATTGCAGATTTTTGCGGAGGGGGGGAACCCTTAGATGTTGCTGTGGGGATAGTGCTTGGGAGACAACTGTCTTTACTCCTGTGTGCTTAAGCGTGCCTCATGCTGCTAGTGCTATCTGTGAGCAAATCAGAAGACAGTGAACGTTGGGATTTGCCTTTGGAATTCCTAATCTAATTCAGGGTGTCCTTTCCCAAATGAGTGTTACTCTGTTCTGATGTTTGTCCTGATTTTTAAGGTATTTTCAGACCATCTCACCTAACATTTACTTGAAGTTTCATTTAATTTCTAGAATGAGGGGTTTGTTTTTTTTTTTTAAATTTTCTGTTCTAGTGTCATGGATTATTGTCGCATGATGTTACTGCTGGCTGTACTGCAGCTGGACAAAACTCTGCTGTGGTAACAGAAAAATAATTATTACTGTATGTTTCCTCTTCTCTTGCACCCCAGGATTACTCTCCTGAGCACTAACATGATGTTAGGACTACCTTTGGCATCTCTGTATTCTCTTTTGTGTCCTGAATGGCAGTATTCACTGAGACATGCTGCTTCTCTGATTCATGAATCGAGATATATTCTACCAGAGAGAATGAGTGCCTGGGGGAGGAGAGCAGGGCTTTGATCTCACTGTGCTTTTGAAATATGACTGTAAAATCAAAATTAGATTGTAATCTCTTTGGGGCAGGGACATCTTTGTTTGCCCTGTACAGTGCCTAGCATGCTTTGGGTGCCATGTTATCAACAACAGAGGTTGAGTAATGAGAGGTGCTCACAAACTGTGCCTGTTGACCCTGCAGAGCTGAGGGGCTGTTCTCTCCTCATCCTGTAGTTAATGGTACGTTTTGATTTCTCTTCCCTGCTCCTCATCTCCATAGTAACTGGACTTTGCTGGGCTCTCTGATCATAGGTGCGGTGGGATGGATCCGCTGCCTACCCATCGCCTGGGGTTTTGTGCTGTGGGCAGCTGCTCCGGCCGGCCCCTCGGCTCTGCCCAGCCTCGTGCCCTGCTGTACCACCAGCGCCAGCTGCCGTGGCTAATCCGTGGTACTCGCTGTCCGTGGTCGGCCTTGAGCACTCTCTGTGGCCTCAGGAAGCCTTAAAATGGTTGGTAAAGGTAGCAAGGAAAAGCACGGGGTATGTTTGCGTCTGAGAGGAGGCTAGCAGGCTGGTTGGCCCAGCCTTTCGGTTCCTCCCAGGCTGTCCTGACAGAAAGCTTAGTTCCCAGGCACGCTGCTGCTTCTGGTTTGCCCTAAAGGAACATTATTGCAGAAAGGGACCTGAGGATCTGTTGCTTTAGGTGTATTCTTATAAAGAGGACAAATTCTCACAAGCTCCTGAGAGCTGCTTTGTTGCTCTTTGCAGCAAAGCCTCAGTTCTTACAGGGGATCTGTGGCTTTGCTTGGCAAATATCTGAGCAATTTAAGATGGAAGCGTCCATCCCTTCTAGAAAGCCGGCCCTGACAAGAATCCCAGGGAGAGCCCTGCAGTGGGATGGCCACATGCAGGGAGCTGCTGGGACCAGTCATGGATTTTTCCCTTTGCCAATGCGAGCGCAGAGGTGCCATTCATCTGGGGCTGACAGATTTTTCTCTCTCTTGGTTTGAAGTTTTGGAGAAGGTGTACAAAGACTGGGGAATTTAGTCACTGGGCTGAGTTGTGCTAAGTTCACAAAACGATTATCTGAAATTTCCTTTCCTTCACTGTCTCCCTCTTTTTTTTTTTTTTTTTTTTTCTCCAAACCCTACTTCTCCCCTACCCTCAGATGTGAAATGTGGATTTCTTGCTTGTTAATCACCTGCCCTAAATCAAAGGTTGTCGGTGGGGGAGGCACAGCTGAAGATGTCCCATCCGCATCCCTCCAGAACTGCTCTTTCCTCAGCTCTAAAAGCAACACCATGAGTAACGGTTTCACCAAGCTTTTGCTGTCACTGCTGCTAAAAAACTTGATTTAATTCACAATCATTTCATTTGAGTGGAAAACTTGCCTTATCGTTGTAGGGCGAGGGGAAGGAAAGGATACTCAAAGTGTGATTCTTCAATTCCTAAAAGAGTCATGGGTTTTGACATTGAAAGAGCTATCATAAACCGCGTATGTGGCTCTGCTTTTTGCGGTGAAATATGGAGTTTCTGTCCTGCACCTGGTGGTTCAGATTTGAGGACAGTAGCTTCCATAGTCTTGACAGTTGGAGTTGTACAGCTTTGGCGTAGAGGGATGCCCTGTTGCAGTGGGGAGGCTGTTTACCCTAACGGCAACTACTTTTTGAAGAGGGGGAGCAGGATGGGCTCTCGGATCATTTGAGCTGAGCTGGCTGTGAAATATAGTCCTTGTGGAAACTTTTTCCAAGAAAACTGTTTTCCCATCTGTCCCAATAAGATGCAGGAGCACTTTTTAAATGATCGTGTTTTCCTGAGCGTAGATTGGGGTTTGGAGACAGGCAGAAAAGATGCCTTTTTTGAGACCTACCAAACTGAGTTAAAGCTGAGGTACACTTAAGTGATGTCTCCAGCTCAGTTGCCTATAGGTGCTTTTCTCTAAAATGGGACATTTTGTGTCTCATTTCACGTGGGCTGCTGAGCTGTGTCCTAAAGCATTCAACCTAATCGTCTTGGTTTTCCAGCTCCAAAGATTCATTAGCAGAGACAGAAATTTCCTGCCTCCCCAGCCAGGAAAAAAAGGCAAAGGACTTGTGAAAGGGAGGGGTGAGAGCTTGAAAAGAGACTTAGCTGGCAGATGACTATGGTGAGTCTTACAGCCCCATTTAGCGCATCTGTCTCTCCAGAGTAGCTGATGGCATATGCGAAAAGCAGCAAGTCCTTGGGCTATTGTGTAACTTCGGGGATGCCTGCAGTCGCTGTTCATAATTAATCATTTAAGCAACAGTAAAATCAAGTGACTTTACTGACAGTATCCAAACTGCTGACCTCAATGCATTTTAAAAGTTCGCTGGATACTGAACCTCGAATGACCCATGGATGGATCTGGAATAATAATTTTCATAATCCTCAAGTCATTATCTTAAGAGGGAACGTATTGTTCTCCTAATTAAGTCTGTCCACACGCTGTGCATCTTCCCATGCAAATGCACTGTGCATAAACTAATTAAAAGAAATATACAGCCACAAGGACTTAAACTGTCTTTTATGCAATCTCTTTAAATTATAAGGAGCCTCCCTCCTCCCCCTCATGCGCACACTCTAGCAAGGGATTCGGCACCATATTCAGCAGGGAAAACCACTGAGCAGTTTTGGATCAGAATCTGGAATTCCCCAGAATTTATTAGAAAGCCTTTGTTTTATGACATTTTTGTGAGGGCCCTGGATGTGTAGAAGACCCTAATTAAGTGAGAGTTATGATTGTTTAATAGGAGACAGTCCCTGCCCTGAAGAGCTTACAGTCTAAACAGACAAGGTGGCCAAAAGCTGAAAGAGCCTCGTTTTGCAGTTAAAGAGCTCAGCCATTGAAGAGTTGAACGACTTTTTGAAGGTCGTACATACATAGCTGGAAATTGGAGGCAGACCTACTCCAGCACAGCAAGTACCTGCGTCTTCTACCTTTAGCAGTAGGCCCAAAAGGCATAATATGTTGAAGCCTATTTGATGCAACAGCACCAAAGGGCAGTTTTCCGGTGAAACTCACTGGTATTTGGTTAGCTGGGAAATGGCTGTGAGATTGCTTGGCTGGTTTTGGTAGTTGTTTTGTGTTCTCAGGTGTGGTGGATCCAGGCTGTGCCACTAGAAAGCAATGTGTTGGAGCCACGTGACCATCTTAAAACATTTTCTGCCATGTCTCCCCACTTAAGCCTCAGCAACGCTGTGCAGATATAGTAGAAGCCCCCCGTGCCAGCAGTGTGTGTGTGTGTTCATGCTGTCTGCATGCCTCGTGTTGAACCATGATTTTGACGAACCCTGGCCTGGCCTCCATTTGTGTTTGGCTGTGGCCAAGAACATGAATGAAGCAACTTGAAGAATATCGTCAGGGTCAGCCTTTTTGCTGTAAGCTCCCTTGGCATTGTTGCTGACGTTGCCTTTGGCTTCTACTTTGCCAAAGAGGAGTGGAAGCTCTGGATGTATCCTGCTTGCTGGTTTTGCTCCTCTTGTAGGACATGTGTCTGGTGTCTGCATGTCTGCCAGAGCACTGTGGTGTTACTGCTTGCTCTCTGTCGTGGTTTAACCCCAGCCAGCAACTAAGCACCACGCAGCTGCTCACTCACTCCCCCCGCACCCAGTGGGATGGGGGAGAAAATCGGGAAAAGAAGCAAAACTCATGGGTTGAGAGAAGAACAGTTTAACAGAACAGAAAAGAAGAAACTAATAACAATAACACTAATAAAATGACAATAGCAATAATGAAAGGATTGGAATGTACAAATGATGTGCAGTGCAATTGCTCACCACCCGCCGACCAACACCCAGCTAGTCCCCGAGCGGTGATCCCCCCACCCCCAATCCCCCCAGTTTATATACTAGATGGGACGTCCCGTGGTATGGAATACCCCTTTGGCCAGTTCAGGTCAGCTGTCCTGGCTGTGTCCTGTGCCAACTTCTTGTGCCCCTCCAGCTTTCTCTCTGGCTGGGCTTGAGAAGCTGAAAAATCCTTGACTTTAGACTAAACATTACTTAGCAACAACTGAAAACATCAGTGTTATCAACATTCTTCTCATACTGAACTCAAAACATAGCACTGTACCAGCTACTAGGAAGACAATTAACTCTATCCCAGCTGAAACCAGGACATTCTTCTGCTGTAAGAAATCAAAAGCAACTTAAGTGTTTTGTCTAATATATCATCATAGTCTCCGTGGGTGCTGGAAGAGGTGTCTGTACATACTAACGCGCTAGATTGGGGGGTAACTTAAACCAGTGAGTATGCCAGCAAGATAACTTGGATTTTTGTCTTGCTCAGACTTTCTCCTGCCAACACCTTTCTCAGCTGCTGGGGTTATGAGATACTCCAGATTAAATCTGGGGCATCTGAGTTGGAGCAACAATCTTGTAAACTGAATCTGAGTTTAATGGTGGAGCACCTCAGTGTTTTCACTGATTTGAATGGTCTTCAGTGGGTTTGGTGGTAGAGACATAGGTATTTGCAAATCTCATATGCATGATTGTGGATCTGCTGTGCAAAAAGACTGTTGAGTGACAAGTCATAGCAAACAGGACAGTCAGCAAAGGAATACTTTGTGAGCAGTCTGACCTGAGCAAAGTACCCACACAAAGAAGTTGGTATTTGCACTGAGGCAAACTGGGACAATGCAGCCATGCCCACCCATGACAGTGTACACAAATGCAGTTATTGTGCAACTCGGCTGCTCTGAACCAGGTGGAATAGTATCAGCTTCTAGATGAAGGTGGCCTGTGTAGCTCAGAGCCCTGCAGAAGCCTTTCTGAGCTCTGCCAAATAGGTATTAGTTGGAGCTTGCAGCTTCTGAACAAGTGATACCTGCAATTATTGAGGCAATGGAGGTGCAAATTTCAGAAACAGCCCATCAGTGTGTGTGAATGCCATCCGCAGTGGGACTAGCTCAGGGGGAAATGGCAACCGAGTCCTCAACAGCCTGGGCATGGTTGGATAGGAATTTGCACATAAATTTTGAGAAAGCACAGGGATTTCCTTGCTCTCTTTTGTAGTTGGTGTTTATAAGTGCAAAGTGGAAGATGAAATTTCTTTATGCTGGTCTTGATTACTGTCTCATTCTTTGCATGTGGCAGGTTTCCTGACAGCATCCCTACCAACTCGGCAGTCCTTGAAAAAGGCAGCTGGAAAAGGAGGGTGAAGAAGAGCCCGGCTCTGTGGCTGGGAGGCCCCTGCAGCACAGGATCAGAACCGGAGCGAACAGGCAGTTCTTCTCTTATCTGATGTAGCCTGGAGAGCAGACAGATAGGACTGCAGCAATCAGTATGATGGGAATGTGGTGGGTGGACTCTACCAAGAGAAGAGAAACCCTCCCCTCTATGGATGAACCTTCATCTCTCTGTTTCCCCCCTCTCCAGTCCTCATTCCAGTAAGAGGGAGGATCTTTTCCCCATCCAGCGAAGAGATGAAAGAGTGCCCCCCATTTGACACTTCATGAGTTGGCTGAACCCTACAAAATGATCTTCATAAAATCCTGATTCCAAAGCATCAAAGCCTTTTCCTGACTGGTAAAAACCCTAAAAATTCCTGGAAGAACTGCCAAAGGGCAACAGGGCTGATTCTGTCAACTGCCTTTGGTTAGAGCTGGGTTTGGTTATTTATGGGGGCCAGGGGAGGCAAGAACTTTCCAGATGGGCGGCTGAACCAAATATAACAATGATAAAAATCAATGCAGTTATGTGAAGGGAAAAGAATGCCTGCGCTGAAGGGCTGCATGAGGCACACACTTCTCTGTGCTGAAACATCCCTCAGCACGGTGCTGCTCGTGGCATCCCACCCTGCGATGTTTCATCTCCATGCGTTGCACAAACACTTTCTCTGTGTCTGCTGAAATGTGCCCTTTGCTGGGGGGATCCTGGCTGGATTTAGTGGTACTTACCTAACCAGACTCTGCACTGACTGAGGAGTAAGTGAGGAGTAAATACCTTATACTACTAATAACATGGCCAAGAGAGTAATCACCCAAATCCAATGTCATCCCACCCCAGTGAGATTATAGCAGGGCTGGTCTCAGCCCATCTAAGATACCAACAACTTAGCAGCACAACTTTTGTCTCCCTAGAAAGGTTGCAGTGTTCTGATGTTAAGGTCATGCTGGGACTCTAAAGGAGCAGATGTGTGTCTCATCAAATTGTGGCTCAGACAGAATTGGTGTGTAAGGGATTGAGGTTGGGACACGGGGTATCAAATGGGTTGCACAGAAGCCCTTGGATGAAAAGCAAGGTGTAAAGGTGAACGCTTCCTCTCTGAAAAGCCTGAAGAAATTTGCTGTTGCAAATTGTGCATTGTGATGGTGTAAAGGAACTGAGTGAGCAGGAGAACAACCTTAAAAATCATCCGTGTTCTTAAGTCATCCTGAAGTATTAATTCTGATCACTTAGAGCCCTGTTGGTGTGTGTGGCACAGCACAGTTATGAGTTAGGGTGAAAAACTCTGTCCCTTCTCCAAAGGCGTTGCAGTCTAGGCGTACAACGGAAGAGAAAGCACGAGAAAGGCAGAAATATGGGATTGGGACTGATCGTTAGATCTTTGTATGCATCCAAGGATAGAGGAGAATGATTCAGTAATTCCTTCAGGAAGGAAGCTTGCTCGATATCTACTTTTTGAGGAAGCATGCTGAGTATCTGGTGCAAGTGGGAAGATGGCTAGGAGTCAGGGCTGAGTGGGAGAGATGAAATATCTGGGGAGAAAGGAAATTTACTGCAGAGGGTTGGAGTTGGTGACCGCAAACTGCCTTTCGCTGAGTGCACCCTTGGCTTTCCTATGTTAGTGAAGTTTTGGATGCCTGCATGGGTTGTTAATAGCCATACAATTAGCCAGTCCAATATCATCATCGTCCTAGTGTTGATCTTTATTTTCGGAGGTATCCTTTGGTGGAAAACCTCCAGTACTGTCATGAAAAGGATAGGCAAAAAATTGTCCCTTGGGCAATTCCTTTTTTCCACTGAGTCCTCTTATACTTCTTTCAGTCTGATATTCCCACTCCTCAGCCTCACCTGTTGACCAATATGTGCTTATGCTGTTGAAAAGGTGGTGAGGCTCAGCTGACTGAGGTTGCTGTTCATCACTGTGCACTGAATTCCAGCTCTCTAGGTAAGTCTGATGAAACTGGGGGGATTAGTCTGTCTTATCCAACAG
Organism: Haliaeetus leucocephalus; assembly: GCF_000737465.1. Lineage (NCBI taxonomy): Eukaryota > Metazoa > Chordata > Aves > Accipitriformes > Accipitridae > Haliaeetus > Haliaeetus leucocephalus. The sequence goes on from NW_010972438.1 coordinate 13,656,898, forward strand.
ACAGGGCCTTATTCAGCTGGGTTTCTTTATTTAGGCCAGGTTCTACATCTGTGTGTGTGGTCCCACCATTGGGTCGCCTTTTACCAGCCTGCTGTCTTGTGGGAGCTCAGCCCTGGCCACAGTCATCAGTCAACTAAGGTGCTTGCTCCTCTCTCTGCTCCTTACCCACGGATGGACCCTGCTTGCAGCACTTCAGCAATTTGGCAAGAGAAGGCCAGGATGAGGTGAGTGATTTGTTTGCCGGTGAGACGGCGGGACCCTTTTTTCTTGTTAAAGGCTCATGAGATAAGAGTTGCCATTGATGTTTCAAGGTGTTCTTATCATAGACCTTAGTCTGAAATGACACTGTTCATCCACACTTTCTCTCCAGCTTATTGATGAAAACACAGGATTTTCTCCTGCTGTCTCCAGTCTCTGGAAAGCCCCTAGACAAAAGAATTTTTCAGACACATCATTTCCTTTTGTGAATCAAACTCTAGCCCCTTAACGTTCAGCAAATAATTTGTTCCAAAGGGACTGTGTTGTATGTGATCGTAATTACATTTGGTTTTTAATAATCATAAACACTCCTGTTTTCTAAGAAGCAGCAAAACTGATTTCCAAATCATTTAGTTTGAATGGCATGTTTTGTGTTTGTGTAGCATCTTCTCCCCCATACGCACTTCTAAAGAAAAACAAACAATGTATTAAAAAAAAAAAAAAAAAAAAAGCAAGTGTGGGGGGAAAAAAACCTTGGAGAACTTTAAAGACTCTAAACCTGAAAAGGGAGGGTGGGATCAGCTAATTTGTCCCTCTTTTGTATGGTTTATTAAGCCTTTTGTTCTGGAACGCATGGGTTCAGTGGGAAAGCGGTTTTTGATATATAATGTATTTACTTTTGCTAATTAATTAAAGCAGTATTCATATGAAAATGCCGACTGATAATGGCTTTCACAGCAACAACTGTGTTTTTTAAAGTAGCAACTTTTAATTACAAATTGACTGGCAGAAATATATAAACCCAAATATTGTTCCACTGATTTCCTTTTAACTGTGTTACTCTTGCTTGATTTATCGGATTAGGGCTTTTCACACACAGTGCGTACAAGATATTGTTTTTAATGAGAAATTAAAAGATTACCAACAATACCCATAAACCATTAAAAACACAAACTCTAGATGAATGGTAATTAGACAGAATGATTTGAGGCTGATAAATTGAAAGCAATTAATGTATTTGTTTGGGATTCTGAAGATAGCTCTGGGTGTTCCAGAAAGAACTGAAGGGTTCAGATTTGGAGCCGAATTGCATGTGGAGATACCTGCACCGCTTCAAGTGTCTGAGTACCAGTAGAGCACCAGTGGAGAAGGTGCTGAGAGGGCTCCACTGGGCTTTGAGATGGGGAAGAGGTGAAGAGTTACATGAAGGGGTTTTGTGGGGAGGGCTAAAGAGATATATCAGAGCAGAGCTTCCTTGGATCAAACCTGTGTTTCACTGTTATCTGTGACATAACGTAAGGGGAAACTTGAGGAGGTAAGAGCAGGGAAAGTGCTGAGGAGAAGTAAAGGTTTCTCCTCTGTACTGGGGTTTATCAGGATTGCATCTTCTGCTCAACTCGAGCAGCCCTGAGTCAATAAGCCTGCATGAGATGCTCTCTTTTGGGACGAGGAGGTTGCATTTGTTAATGGTGGCTTGTAACCCCAGCAAGAGCATCCTGTTTCTATTCTTTCTCTTATTCTTGGCAAAGCAAATGTTTTGGGATTCTATTTCAGCAAAAGGAAGTACTCTCGGGTGGTGATGCCTTTTGATATTGTTCCTTGTACTTGGGTCTAGAACAGAGCTCACCATGATTTCCCATCTCAGGAGAATTTCTTGGGACAAGAAAAATAGCCAAAATCAAGTAATCTCCTAAATCAGGGTAGTGATGTCTCTTCTCAAAAATCTTAAAACAAAATAGCCCTCCCCACCCCAAAACCTAAAGCCCCAGGTGACATATGATCTGAACAATTGAAACATTTAGTGTCAACTTTTACTGGTTTTATTTTCGAGTCTTGTCCAAGTGTATATTAAATGGAACACTGCAATGAAGAGTCAAACAAAAACCTGAAACCTTTTCCCCATTTTCCCCCAAGTCAGGAATATCTGTCAGAATCAGCCCTTTCTTACACACAATGTTTTCCTTGTGATAATTTAGCATTTCTGATGGGGGCGGGGTATTTTTAATGAAAAAAAAATCTTGACATGGAATTCTGCAAGTGGAACTCCCTTCTCCACCATCGGCTTATCTCTCTATTCCAATCCCTCCTTTAGATGTATTTCTTCCATGAGGCTTTTCAGTGCTTATCCACTGTAGAAAGAAATGCATTATTTAACAAGGCAAGAGCAAGAGAACAGTGTATGCCCTTCACGTTTAACCATCAGCTGCTGGTATCTTGTTTGGGGAACCAGCTTTTCAAAGGAGCTCAAGTTCTTGAAAGCACTTAGCAGAGTGGATGCTGGTGGGTGCTCAGTTCTTTTGAAAACCTGGTCATCACGTTCCTAGTGGCAACTGTTGGACTGAACCAGATTTTTTTGAGGCTTTGCCCTGAAAAAACTACATTCTCTATGGAAACTCTGAATTTAGGGCGCAATTCTTTCACTTGTTGACTGTCTTCCAGACACGCTTAAGTCTTGCAGGTGCTCTGAAGCTTACGTTTGCAGGAACAGGAGCCCTGTCTTCTGTCCCTGTGGCTCCATCCCTGTGCAGCACGCTGTGATTCTTGTGGCGTGATTTCTTATGGCTCTTCTCCGTCCTACTGGAGTCACGGCTGGTTGCAGAGAAAAGTAGGTGTGTTAGCAGAGAGTATCTTGCTTCCAGGGATGAACTGGACAAGGTACCGCTTCACCCAGCAGGCTCTACTCGGGGGAACATTTGCTGAGTTGTCGCCACTGCTGTGAAGTAGAGTCTTGGGCATTTCATAAAGTATTTTTCATTCCTCGTACACTAGTTCAGCCATCAAATTAACAAATAAGGTTCTTGGAGGAGCCACCTGGGACCTATTGTAAAAGCTGGATGCCAGTAAAATCCAGTTGCATGTAGCAAAAGGGAAAAGACCAATAAGGAAACAATAACAGAAAAGCTCTATTAAAAAGGCATATGGATACAATGTTGCTGGCCCAGTTAATGAACCTGTTATATTCAGTAGTGCAATAAAATCCAAAGTAATTGTAAATGAAACTTAATGCCTTGTAAAAGAGTTCAGCTCCTTTCTTCCATAGCTACAGCTTTTTGAAATAAAGGCCTGATCCAGCAGGAGGTGTATGTGTGCTGCACAGCTTAAACAGTGTTTTAGGAAACATCCGATTAGCTGTGGACAGTGTTAAGGTTGTTTGAAATGTTCTGGCTTTTTGGCCAGCCCAGCCTTCTGCAGGAGGATGTGGAACAGGGCAGCACATGGAGAATTTGACCTCGACCCTGTGCGTGTGGGATCCTGCGTATTCTGGTCTTCCCTGCGGGCACAGGAATCGCTTCAGACTAGTCCAGCCAGGAAGCTGCTGCAGTGATGGTTACTTTTTTCCTCTATTCTCAAATCCCGGTGTCTCACGATGACTAGGGTGGTGGGCTCAAAAGCCCTGCAAAAGCAGGGCAGAGGAGCCCTTCTAACCTTGCCTGAGCATGTATTCCTTCTGGGCTTCGGTCCAGACTTTTTCCTGACTTTTGACAGCATGTGACTCCTGCCTGCTTCAAGCAGACCCCATTTGTTTGGGGAAAATAGACTCATGATTTTTCTCTGTATTACAGATTTTGGATAGGAACAGTTTCAAGTCATATGGCTAAATCCTGATTGTTTTTACTCAGCTCTCAAGTCAAACTTCATTTATGTGAATAAGAAATATATAGGATGAGGGGATTTGCAGCATCAGCATTTTTTGGTGAGGATAGTGATATTTTTTGGTTTTTTAGTGGCCGGTCTTTGGGAATTAAATAACTGCTTGAGAATTTTAGCTTCATTTCAAAGGCATGTTTTTAGTCCTTATGTTTGTGTGACCTCCAACCTCCCATGTAATTTGAAAGTGTGACTTGGTTATGCCTGAAAGACTCAGGATCCAGAAGGCAGAGAAAAATAACCCAAAGCTTATTGTTATTAAAAACAAACACCACCACCCCCTCCCCAAACTGATGGTATTTGAATTCCTGGGTTTGCGTTGCTGATTTTGGGCCAAGGGAACTGAAGGCAGGTAGAAGCCTGACTTGCATTAGATCAGAAGCAGGAACCTGGCAGTTTGCTTGAAAATGGCCTGAGCTTGTTAAGCCTGGTGAACAAGTGCCTGCAAAATGCAGTGACCAAGGACAGAGTGAGTGCCATAGAGGGAAATACCAGCCCTTAGAGAAAATCCTTCTTGCTTCTACCTATAAAACCTAATTTTTCGGGAAAGAAGTGTCAGTCCTGTGAAGGGTGATATCCCTTCCTCCTCCTTTACTAATCAGGTTTTCATTTAATTTGCAATGCTTTGTTTCCCCACATGAATTGACTATAGTTGGTAGATAAAGCTGTGAATGGCCCTTTTAAGTACAAATGATGGTTCTAGCTGCACATTCCTCAGTTAAAAATGAGCAGTGTCCTTCTTTCCTGGCATGTGCTAGCAGAAGTCATGGGGTGTGCTCTGAGAAATAGCCCCTGCTTTCTTTATTGTTGTTCTTTCCTTCCTCTGATGGCATGAGTCAGGGGTACTGTCAGTCTCTGAACCGACAGCGTCTCCATTTCAGCGGTTCGTCTGCCCATTTCATTGTTTGAGCTGTGGCATGCTGTAAGGTTTATCTTGATTCTGTGTCGTTGATAATAAAGGGACAAATTTCTGAAATTCTAGCGGGATTTCTAGAGAAACTTCCTTCCCCCTTTTCCCCCTTGAAAGGAAGCAACCTCCTGCAAACTCACCAGCCCACTTTTTTTCTTACAGGGTCGGAGCTGGCATCCTTTACTAGCTTCCTGCGTAACCATGGGTTTGACTTGGCTTCTCTCAAGGTTCTTGCTGAAATTGGTCCAACACTTTATCCTCGCATCCACCCACGCACATGAATTCCTCAGTGTCATAAGTTGGTTAAGATCCATGTAAGTCATGGCATCTCTCCATCTTTGCCCCTTCATCCACCCCTGTGAAAAATGTGCAGCATTGTAAATGGAGGCAAATTCAAATACTAAAGGTGGGGAGCCTTAGTGATATGGAAATAAGAGATGAGGGCAGCAAAGACCTAGTCTATGGAAGGCTCTTAGGGCTTTTCAATAATGAAATGCAAGACTGTCCCATAAAGCTGAATGTGAAGTCTGCTGAAATCAATGGAGAGATCTGTGTTGATTTCAGTGAACTCTGGATCAGTCCCTTCAAAAGCAGCAAGGAATATAGTCCTAATCAGATGATACGATTGTGGGAAAAGATAGGGCTTCGCATCTACGCATGACCCTAAATAAGACCTCAGTTCTTTCAGAAGTGCTCGTTAGGAAAGGGACAGATCCTATACTCAGGGGGTATTACAGCAGAGGCCAATGGATGTTGTGAGCTTTGGAAACTCGGCTCCTTTGGTTAAATGAGAACACCATGTATTTTCAAATCTGGTTCCAGTTGTAGGTGTGGAATGCTTGAAAGTCTATTTCTAAACAAAGTTTTAGACTGCCTCCCCTTCCATTTCAAAACTGAATTTTGCAAGGTGTTATGTTCTTTCACCTTTTAGGGCTATGTGTATACATAGTCAAGGACCTTAGGAGGATCACTGTTAGGAAATTTAAGAACAAAAACCAAAACAAACAAAAAAACCCAAAGAAGGTTTGGATATGTAGATCAAGGATATGAACATTTGAGATCATTTTAGGAATGGCAAGCCAGCCAGCAACTTCACAACTAGGTCTTGATTTGAACTCTGAAACCCCAGCAAAGTGGGGTATATGATCCCAAGACTGGGGTTGTCTAAACATGGAAATCACTAAGAACTCAAGTCAGCAAAAATGTATGTAAAGGTACTGAATAAATGCAGAGGTCATGGGTAGCTAATCTTCCCACCCAGGAGCTCTGGTATTTTCAGTATACAAGCATTATAGTCTAAAATATTACCTGTCCCATTGCAGCCTGGATTTGGTCTCCTTGCCTGTGGGATTAGACATAAGGAATATAAAACAAAATACATGCACAAAACCCTTGTGTTTCCTTTGCAAAATCAGGCTGTGCACATAGCTAATTCTTTTCATGTTAATCTACACTTACAACCCAATAACAAGCTAGAGCTTTCTTCTAACCAGGCTTGATTAAATTTGGAAGATTTCTTCCCAACAGGAGAACCCTTTCTGCTTTCATGCAGTAAACATGATTTTGTGCTTTCTGTATTTCCCTTTTTTATTTTTATTTCAGGAATTCTTTTTTTTTCATTATTATTATTATTATGAATAAGCTAGTTTTAAATCAATTTCAACAGCTGGAATTAATTTTCCTGTTACTGACTCTTCACTTGGGCCTGTCACAGAGCGGGAGGCTTTCTATTAGCATAAACATAACTGAAAGCTCTGGAATTTGCATTAATGTACTTTTAACAAGTTGACAGTCTTTTGGCACACGCTCCTGAGATCTGAGAAGCAAGGGAAAAAAAAGACTGTATTATACCTTACACTGGGTGGATTGTAAGAAGCTGTCAGGTAAAACCTCAGGTTTCTTTCCCTACTACAAAAATATGGGACAAAATATCCACTCATAAGCAGGTGCATATATCTGACAATTTTGCAAAGTCCTTACTGCTTGTCTCCTAGCCTCTGAAAGAGCATGCTCACAACTTGGGAGCAAGCTGTTTTATTGTTATTTAATGGATGTGGAACTCACACAAGGGCTGGAGGTGCTGAGGTGCAAAATATTTTACCAAGTTTTAAAGGGTCTCAGGAAATGTATATTTCAGCGACAGGGCTATGGGCCCTTCGAAAAGTGATCCAAACCCTGCTAAATAAGTTGGAAGGTTTGTCAAATAAAGAGCTGGTCCTGCAAGCTCCTTATCACCACAAGGTAGAAATTTAAGAGGGCTCAGTGTGGCAGTTTTGCCAGCAGATGACAAAATCATAAGTGAAGACCCAAAAACTCAGACGATGGTTTTGTACATCTCTGTTTAAATCAAATAAGTGAAGTGAGGGTCTTTCCATTTGCTTCTGGCTCCTAAGTGGCAAGTGAATTATGGTTGAACCTGACCCTCATTAGCCACAGGACCAGAACCCAATTTGTGGATAAACAGAAGCTGATGTTCCCACCAAATGACGTGGCTGTAGCAGCAAGGCCTTGAAGGAGGATGATTATTAGGAAAGCTGATGTCAGTGACATTTGGCTGAACTCTGCTGGCTTTGCAGTCAGTATGTAGAAGTAGCTGGGCTACTGCTGAGCCAGCGTGGGCAACCAACAGGCTGGGCTGCACCACCGTCTGCGTGAATGGGCTCTGCCATGGCTGGAACCTAAGGGTTAACTGAGCCCCTGCACTGCAGGCGTCAGCTGCAGGATGGCAAGTGTTGGGTAGCTCTGGATCCCTCAGCTATGTAGATGGTTCTGCCCGCGTGCCAGTGGGGTTGATGTGTGTATTTAAAGAATGCAATGTGTTTTCACCAATTATTAGGATAAAGGTGTTACAGGATTTGCAAAAAAATGTACAAGCCAACATCAAATTTGTATGTATATGTGTATGTGTTTCCAGTTATACTAGAGAAGTAGGCAGGAGAAAATACTTGGGCTGCAGATCAGACTCATATCAGTTGCCATGGGAATAAAAGGAATACTGAGAATTGAGGGAATCCTTTAAACTACAGGATTTTTTAAATTGAGTTCTTATTTGGCTGTTTATTTAGGCCCTACATTAAGACAAAAATGTGGTTTAGCCAGCTCCTCCTGCTGGATCCAGAGCAACTACTAAAGCTTATTTCCATAGAGATATTGCTGATCCTGGCCCCAGAACAGAGAAGAAAGAGGCCCGGGAGAGCTGCTGTGCTTAGTGGCACTCGGCTCGCTCTGCGGCCGGGGGCTTGCACAGCCCCCTCTCAGCGTGGCAAATACAGGCTGGCTTTATGCTTACATGGTAAAGCAGCTGCCAGTGGTTTGGCAAGGCTGTGGTATTCGTCTGCTCCAGGCTTTGCTCCTGGGTTTGCCTCTTGAGTTTGGAGAGACCAAGATGGTACCTCTTTGGTCTGGAAACTATGACTTGACCTGGCTGGTATGGGAGCGATATGACGTTGCTTACCGTCAGTCATATGGGAATAGTCTCACTGCTGGGAAGAGTCACTGAAAGGTCTGCTAGTTAATTAGCAGAGGGATTGTAAATAGCTAAAACCTGACTGAATTCCTCTGTCAGCTCAGGACGGGATCCTCCTGCCACTCCTCTTCCTGCCTCTTCGCTATTTGACCACAATCGGTTATTCCAGAGATAATTTTTCCTCTCACAGCTTCTGTTCCAGTCACTACCATGAAACTTACTGTGGCTGTTAGTCGTTGCCCTTAGGAAAAGGAGCAACTCAGTGCCGTGGAAGAGCGGTATCCCATCAGTGCCCTTCACGTCCTTTGTAGTCTTTCCCTTTCCCAGGGAAAGGCCCCAGGGACGCTGGCTGAGAGCAGAGGCAGCCTGTCCAGCGGTGCTTGGCTCGGGTGCTGCTGTCCTTCCTTGCTTTGACTGATGGAAGGCACTTGAGGTACATCTGCCTAGCTGTGACTGAATCACATAATTTTTCCTGAGCTAATCTGCCTGCATCCTTCTGGCTGCGTGGAGCTCACTGCAGGTTCCTCGTCCAACCAACAACCGCGTGTTTGTGCACAGCCTGTGCCAGACTGGATGGTATAGAGATACCTTGGTGATGTCTTGAGTTACGGTCACTGGTGCACAGGGCCAGTGGGGAACAGGGCACTTCTTCACTCAAGCCTCCAGACCCTATGTTGACAAAGCCAAGAAGCCTTCTAGAAGGTTTATCTCCTCCTTCTTAAGGCACTTAAAAGAGCCCCTGGAAGAAGAAACCAGTTGCGTTGGTATAGGCAGTGCATCAGGGCTGCAAATGCGTGAGGGCATCACCCATGTGACAACTGTGTGTCCTCCTTTGATAAAAAGGAGACGTTTCTCCTCTTTCACAAAAAGATTTTTTTCCCTACCTGCCAACCCAATCCCTTCCAATTGCATGAGCCCAGAAATTGTTCCAAATGCGGGAGTGGTGAAAGGATAACAGTAACGATGGAAGGCAGGGATCAGCAACTGTGCTTGTGGTGAGGGAAGCTCTCCAAAGCCTAGGGCCTAGTGCCTACACCAGCGCTGACTTCATCAGCATCAACAGAGGGCGTTGCGTGAGCCAACGCTGACAGCATCAGGCCCCTGGTCAGGGTTCGTGTGTGCGAGCGGTGGGCAGAGGAGCTGTGGGCTGGGAGAGCTTTGCAATGATGGGAAGAAGAGTGTGGGAGGGGAAAAAGGGAAGAGTAGTTTGGTTTAGAGATACTGTCCGCAGCGCTGATTCACTGGGCTAATCGGATCTTGGTGGCGTTTTTCCTCTGGTATCTGCTCTGGGCGTCTGTCACTGTTTTTGAGAATTTATCTTTCTCATCAGAGCTTGGGTTTTCTGTTGGTTTTTTTTCCTCTCTTCATTCAATGCCTGTAAGAGGAAAACATTTGAAAACAAAATGTCCTTTTTTTCAGAGCTCTGTTCAGTAGGCCTGAGCTGTGATAAAGTTTCTTCTCATGTTGATTGTCAAGGAAAGTGGGTGCCCCATAGGCAGTGGCCAGCCAGGACTACCTCAGCCTCTGCTGAATTCTTCCATTTTTGGTAGGAGTTCTCAGTTACTCCCAGTCTCAAAACCGTACTTCAGGACCATGCAGCAAAGGCTGCAGTATAGTCATTTTTTGTTGAAGCATGCCCTATGGCATAGATCCTGTGGGTGAGGGTCTGGGGCCTTTGCCTGAGTCACCCTCTTTCAGGCAAGTGTGAGAAATGGCAGACTGTGATTTAAACTGGCAGCCCTAATGGGCAGTGATGGAGAGGAGCACTGTCTTGCCTAGTGGGTCCTTGTCTATATCCTCCTACAGAAAAAGCCTAATTAAAAATAGTTCAGAAGCTTTTATTATAGCTCAGGTTCTGGTTCTGTCACTGAAGGGGTCTGAGCAACTGTTGTGGAGCTCCACTCTGTCCTGTGCAATCTGGCCTGCACAGATTGAGGTGAATCCATGAGCTAAGTGGAGCTTGTGATGACCAGTGTGCCAAACCTCCTAACTCTGCCGCGCACAGAAAAGGGGGTTCAAGTATTAGTTATTATCTGGCAGCTGAAACCTTCCCTCCAACAGATACAACCCCTGTTGTATCTGTTAAGCTGAGCACAGCATGAGAGGGGGGCTGTTTGGGGAACATCTGATAAAAGAACTTTAGCTATGCAAAGCTCCATTGGTGAGACTTCTCCGTAAAGATCATCTGTTGTTAATTCAGCCTTGCATGCTTACAGACAGACATTTGTGTTGATTATGTGTGTTTTCTGGAGGAGACGTTTTTAAATATGGAAATGAATGGAGATACTTGCACAACCAGTTAGCATCCATTTCATATTATTATTGAATATACATATTATGGAAGTGCCTAGAGACCTTAGATTATAGTAGGGCTTCACTGAACAAGGTACAGAATATGCCTAGGGGAGATATGCCGTGCTACGAATAGCTTGAGACAGTCCTAGCCAAGGCAGACAGTTGGGCAGAGGGAGGGCAAGCACAAGGGATAAGGTGACCTGCTCAGCGCTGTGTGTGCAGGAAGGTAGGAGCAAAGGTGGGCCAGGCTGCAGGTCTTCTGGCTCTGCCAAGTCCTTAAGCACTGCTGTCCCCCCAAGCTTATGTGGGCAAATGACAAATAAGAATACCCATGTAAGCAAGCGACGGTATTGCTATAACTCTCTCTGTGGTGTTTTTACTGTCCTGCTCATGAAATGTCTGGCCTTAGACCCTGAGCTTTTGAGGGGAGAGGTGCTGGTTTTCTTGAGAATAAAGCATGATGCTAATCTTACACTTTTTCTGCATCTGAAGTGCCAGAGATGATAAGAAAAAAGTTCTTGTTGTTTAAGTAATATCAGAATTCAAAGACTGGTCTCAAAAGCATGTATGTTGGCTTATAGGTCTGTATAAATAAATATATTTGCTTGTCTAAATTTGAGAACTTGGGATGAGACAACGAAGGAGATCAAATACAGTTGTAAGTGGCGACATAGGATACTTTGGTTGAGGATTTGGATGTGAGAATTGGAATCCTCCTTCGCTGGAGCTGATGTTTTGTGCATTTGAATTTCTACCATCTTGAACGTGGGGAGCCTCAGAAGATCAGCTGAAGGTGATAGCCATCATAACTGCATCCCAAACTGGGCTGGTGTGGGACCAATCCCAACCTGTTTCTTGCAGACAGGCTCCAACCTAGAGAGTTGTCATTATTTCCAGACACCAAAAATGTAGAAATGCCAGTTGGCTGGTGTGTTCTACTGTCATGGAGTGGCACTTGTTATGCCTCTGTTCTTGCTGAGTAGCACCATAACCCAAAAGGCTCATACTAGTTTCCAGAGGCTATTCTTGGAGTAAAGTGTGATTTGCATTGCATGCCTTGTCCTAAGCTATTGCTGTCATCCTTCTTACCCACTGGTGCCTTTGGTGTGATCTCTTATGTCCCAGAATCAAGTAATTCTGTGGTTGTTCTTTTTGTCCTTTAGTGAAGGATTTCCAATACCATTCAGGATTGGCCAAACCCCGCTCCTACTGAAACCAAAAGGTGTTTTTCCACTGACTTCACTGGGAGCTGTTAGAGCAGGACTTAGTGCTGTTGGAAATCCCATGTGAGCTGACTGAGCAGGTGGGGAGGGGGCTCAAAGGATCTGACGTGTTTCATGGCAGAAGCAGTATTTTGCAGGGCTGTTGAGAAAACTGTCACAAAAGGGAATTTTTCTGTGATGGGGTAGGTTACCTTGCTTAGAGTGTTGTGGTGGGCATAGGACACATAGCCCAGTGCAACTGGAAGACGTGGCATCAGTGGGGGTATATGGGAGCATTTGCTCCTGAAAGGAGCTTGCACGTTTCCTTCTGCCTGGTCCATAACATTCCTCTGACTGACTTTTTTTTACCCTTCAGACTACAGTGATTCTTCTCTTAACACTGCAATGTTTTCTTGAATACTCATTCCCACAAGTCTTAAAGCTGCACCAGCCCTACAGGGACCGGAACAATCATTGCAATGCACAGGACATGTGCCAAGCCTTTATTTTCTGGAACTGACAGTAGGCCACAACCAAGAGCCCTCTCCCATTTTGGGGTGAGTACTTTGCACTGATGCAGCCGGCATACTGGCAGCAGGATCCCAAATTGAGCTTTGAGTGCATGGGGAAGCTATACAGAGGGACCCCAGGTTAACATGGCTTCAAGGAAACCTGTCCTCAGCCCCCATTTCATTGTCATCAACCAAAACTTCAGAACCTTCCTGTGATACCGGGATGGCCATTTGTTATGGTTATCACAACGGTAAAATTGTCATGGGTAAAACCATCCCATTGTCCAGAAATGCAAGACAATAGCGTTGGCAAAGAGGGCCCATCCTCCACGCCCCCCTTCCCCTCGCGACTCCTCCACACTCAGGAAGTGGCAAGGCTGTACTGTGTGACCAAAAACAAGGCAGAAAAACTCTAGTGAAAAAGGGAGTTAGAGCTGATTGGTAAGCCAGGCATGGGCGCTGAACATCTCTCAAGAGATAAGTCTCTGACGCTTGATTCTTTTCAGTCCTTTTGGAGACCGTGATAAGGAGGCGGCAGTTGCTTTGTCAGGGTTGCTCACGCTCTTTTGTGCAGTGTGTTCAGTCACTGAACTTGTTCAGATAAGACAAACATCTAAACTCCATTTCCGGAGACACATACCAGTCTTTGCACTCAGGCAATGGTTATACCAGGGGTGGGCGAGTAGAGGCAGGACTGATGTTGAACGCCTGTGAGAAGGATGCTCCATTGTAGCTGGTGGTTCTGTGTCTCCTTTGCTTCCCCAGAGCTCCAAAACTGGAGTCCAGACTTTCCAAGTGGTCCAAAGATCTGGGGTATTTAGCTAAGGTGGCCACAAGCATCCCAGCAGTGCAGGGGGAAGTACTTCTGAAAAACTCACCAAAATTCTGGGTGCTTTGGGCCGAACAAAGCTGGGCCCTCCCGAAGTCTGGTTGCATCCAGACCAGTGTGTATCCCCTCCGCAGGATTTGCGAGTCCTCAGCCATCAGAAGAAAACTTGTAGTTAACGAGTGCTTCAGTCACTGCTGAAAGGCAGCCACAAGGGAATGGAAACGTGATTGATTAAAGCAATGTCTGGACACAATTGTTCAGGATAGACAGTGCAGGAAAATAACGTAGGCAAATGGAAATCTGCAGAGAATTCTGTAAGGTGTCAGGATGTGATAAATGTCCGAGGTAGAAATCAGTTTGGGTGTTACTTAGCACCCCTGCTGCAAAAAGTACTGGGGCAGCTTTTGTAATGGCAGTTGGGTAGAGTTTCTTTCTAAAATCTCATGCAAAGTAAGAGATTTGCTTTGGGAGCAGTCCTAACTAGGACCAGAAGGAAGAAGTACTCCCTGTTCAGTTGCCCTAGTTTTTTCAGCTTCTATTCTTTCTGTAGAGGGCTCCCAAATAACTGCTCATCTTGCTTTTACCTGTGAGCTCTGAGAAGTCTTTGCCCGAGTTGGTATGGGCAGATATTCATCAAATGGCTAGAGCTGTCCCTGCTTTAGCAGGAGAAGCAGGCTCAGAACGGCCATGCTGTCTGGGCAACCAAGGTTATGGGAAGCTGTGTCTGTGGGTGTTGTATTTTCTATTTTGAGACTCAACATGAAAAAGCTGAGATACAGTTTGTGTAGAGACCTGGGGGTTTTGGAGACACTGTAATATGTCTGAATACATTTTGCTTGTATGATTTCTGGCATCTCCCAGTCTGGCAAGAAGCAATCAAGCTTTTGCCTTCTCTTGGCCAGCTGGGGAAGTAAATATATCTAACAAACCTTCACACCCCAGAAAAGACTCAATTTATCAGCAAGGGGACGATTCCTCAAGTTGAACAGTGGCAACCTGAAAAATGCCTGTCTTGTTCTCCTGGCCTGGGATGAGGCATATCCTTGCTGCATGCTACCCACCATGAGTGACCATCTGAGGTCCCTTATCCCCACAAAAGCTCCATTTTATAACTCGTGGTATTAGTCTGCAGGTCTGTGTTCAGCCTAATGGGAGGCTGATCCAGTTAGCCTTGGAGAAGATGAGAAAAGATGTCAATATTGGAAGGGAGGGACTGCAGGAAGAAAGTGGCATCGTTTAACATTTGTGGGAGGGATTTCCTGGTGGTTTTGTTTTTCAGAATGAAAATAATGGGGCTAAACTTAGTTACACAGTGGTGTACATCCCTGCCTCCTAACTCAGGACTAGCCCCTTGCAACCTCCTGAGACCTGGGCTTGGTAGAGCTGAGCATACAGCCTAAGGAGCAAAAAGAGCCATGACCGCTTCTGAGGAGATCCCTCATGAAACTGCCACCTCACAGAGGGTCAGTTTATACACCAGGATACCAGTAGCAGACTGGTGTTGGCTTGTCCTAAACTGGGTGCCTAATTTTGCTGATGTTCTACACTGAAAATGGATGTACTTTAGATACCTCTTAGGAGTCCTGGAAGGAGAGGGACTGCTGAAACATTGAGAACTGGCTTCATTATTCTGTCTGAACCTCCTCCAAGATCCCTATGTGAAGGGATTTAACAGAAAAAAATCTTCTTTTCCGCCCTCAGACGGATTTCAACTAAAAGCCATCAAGAGAGCTGGGGATCTTCAGCACTCAAAGGATTTGGTCCCCATTGAAAGCAGTCACCACTATGTCCCCGGGGAATGTTCCTCCTTGTGACCCTGCACAGTGCTCAGCTTAACCCTCGTGTGAGCAGCAGTTGCATCACTTAAGCATCTAATTCCATTTATAACCCGAGATACCGGTTACAAGATGCCAATAAATTTTAAACCCTACAATGGAAAGCCCAATTATTGGGCCATCTAGGATGCAGTTCTGTCAGCATAGGGTTATTCAATTAACTGGGATCCAAGTCATTAGTATGGCAGAGGTTTTTTTGTTAATTGCTACTACCAGAGCCATGATTTAAAGCATTTCTGAATTTCACTGACATTTCCGTTCACTGCCAGTTACCCAGGGTCAAATATTGGGCCTAAGGCATGTGATGGTGTCCTCCTGTTGTGAACAGCGACAGGAAACCCTGTCCTGAGAGGTGCTCTTTCTGGAAGGAATGGATGCACACAGACCTCCTCTCCTTTCTCATGCTGCGTTGGATTCTGTTTTACAGGTCACTCTGAAGTGCTGTGTAATGGTGTGGATTTCCCAGCTTTTCCCAGGCTGTTTTCTTCAGGGGCTGGGAGCAGTTTTGGCAGGCAGCGACCTGGTCGTGGTGCCAGGGACCGAGTGAATTCATGACCTCGTGCTTCACAGTTCTTTCCCTGTGTTCTGCTGACGTGCCGTTGAAACTGGAATAACGCATTCTCCCTACAGGCAAACCCACCAGGTCCCACTGTCTTACGGCAGCGTTTCCCGGATGGAAATGCTTCTCTTGCTTTATCTGAATATACCTGTCCGTGTCCAAGGTAGGATGTACCTGCTGTGCACATATTCCCCCTCAGGTGCCACTCCATCCTGGTGCTCTCTGCTTACTCCAAGCTTTCATTTCCTTCTTGCTTTTCCCATCCCCGGACCAGCTGCCTGCCCTGACAGAAAGGCTGCCTGTGCCCTTCTTGTGGAAGGCAGCTGCCTGCATCAGGAAACTCCAAGAGCTGCCCAAGTCCTGAGCAGTGAAACTTTGTTGTTTCAAAGTCACATTGACCTGAGTGCTGCAGCAAACGTGTATAGCGTCTGCTGCCGTTGTTTCGCATGAGGGAGCTGCAGTCAAATATTAAAAAGGCAGCAAGAGCATTAAATTATTCGGCAACGGAACATTGTCATTCCTCCATAAAACTATTTTGACCTGTAGTTTTCTATGGAGTCCATTGCTCTTAAATGTGCAGTGAGAAAGGAAATTAAAAATTAATCTTTATTTCCATCTCAGAAGAAAACCTTAATTCTCTGCATTGAAATTATACTCGTAATCCAGGGTAATAAATTATAGTTTTTAATTGCAGCTAGTCACAGCCAATCAAATGGGAACGTGTCTCTCTCGCTTGCTTTAACTTTGCTATACGGAAGAACTCATGGAGCGCTGGAAAAAAATGACATACGTTGACCCAGGCTCTTAACATCATGTAGAATAAGCCCAGGACATATTAAAACAGTCAGGCTCTGCTCTTGTCTGGCACCCTTGAGCCAATGACCTGAAAGTACCTTACGGGCAGCAATTGCACCATACACACAAGCACGGGGAACTGGGTAAACTCTACCATTTCCATGTGGAGAAGGTGTGGTGTAGCATCTTGTTCAAGGTTATGTAGCGAGTTGATGCTGAATGAGGAACAAAATCTTGATTCTGGTTCACCTGCTTCTGACTATCAGACGACACCCTCCTGAGCAGGGAATAGGAGCCAGGATGCCCTGCTCTGGCCCACTGACCCACTTGGCTGACCTTCAAACATCTGAGCTCTGACGTTGTACCTCATCTGACAAAAAGGACAGCTGGTTAAAGCAGATACTTGTTTATGCCTGGTGTCTGGTGCAAGTAACTTCTCTGTTGTTTCACATTACAGTATGTTGCAGGCAAGTGAAATGTTTCTTAGGATTTGATATTGCTGTATAGTGTGTGACAAAAGCTACCTTGGAAATAGGCTTAATAAGGTACAGCATGCTTTAGCACAGCCAAGGAGGTGTCTCTGTTCCCGAATAACTGATGCTCTGCGTGTGCCTTGCTCTTTCTGTTGCTATCCCATAATGTTATCTGAGTACTTGCATACTCGCCATACTGGTAGATCGTCCTGGCTGGCTGTCATCTCACCACTTGCATAGTGGCACGTAGCCAGGGGTGGTTGTCTCTGATCGAGAGCAGCCCATAAGGTGTTCAAATACCTGTGCAGTGCAGGTACCTGAAATGTGTATGTAGCACCCTTCTCAAGAAACCCAGCCTTGGCTTTTTTTTTTTTACCCTGTCCTAGCCCAAACAATGTGATAGACCTGTGCTAACAAGCAGGATTTTAAAGGTGTCTTAGCACTTCCAAGCTCAGCTAGGAAAAGGGAGAGCCGACAGAAATGCAATCCTCAGTTGGAGGGAGAAGCAGTGGTGGTTGGAGTCTCAATTCTGATATAGCTCCTAGCTTTTTTCCTTTTTTTCTTAATTGTACCAGTATGTGGAAGAGTGGACAAGAAGGAAAAGGATGGAGAAGTGGCTAAAATATCAAGACACAGCTGTGGGAGTGAAATGAGGTCCACCTGACAAAAAGCCTTAAGTGGTTATTATCAATATAATCACAGTGAAGGTGTTTGTTACTAATCAGGATTAGCTTGGCATGTCTGTAGTCATTGATTTGAAAAAGACTGTAAAATCTCTGCAGTCAGGGTCTTCAGTCTGTGACCATTCCTCCTCAGGAGCTCAGTACTGTTAGTTGCAATCAGAATAGTGTGGTGAAATCCTTACCCTGGGATGCATAAAAAAATACAGACCAAAAAAAATAAATCTAACAACGGTTTTGCCCAAGAGCACTTAAGTTCTCAATGAATAGCCCCTAGATACCAGACAGGAGGTTTTATGGGGTCTTACTCTGCGCTTGTTAATACTGGCTGTTTCTAGAGAGCTTTAGGTGGACGAAAAGAAGCGTTAGCATGGGCAAAACATCCCTTTGCCATTATGACAGATTCATGCCCTCAGAAATCCTGCTGCCCACCCCACATCGCTGGCGGTGAGCTGCTGTCTGTGGAGGTCTCTGAGCCCTGTGCTGGTGGGGCGAGGGGCCACGCGCGTGCCCTGCTGAGGGCCCTGGTGCAAACCCAAACAGTGCGAGCCCTTTACCGGGTGGCTGTCTTTCCTGCTCGGGTGATCAGCAGCTCCACGTTAGCAGGACACGTGTGCTGCAGCAGTTGTGCAAAAAGGCTGATTTACCGGTCTGAAATTTCACAAGGGAACACAAGTGGTCTGGGTGGGAATGGCTGTCCTGTGTGCTGTGGGGAGCGTGTTCACATGCTCTGCTGCCTCAGCCCTAGGGCGAGCTTGGAAGTGAATTAGATGGTTACAAGGAGATAAATTTTGACATCCTGGAGTTGTTCTGCCATCTCTGGACATCTCAGCTCTCTCATGCGTTTTGTTACACAGAACTCTCACAGAAATGTGTGTATCGGCAAGGGCTGCTTCTGTCTGAAGTCACGGAGATGTAGATGAGCAGTTTGCACCGACATATTCTGCCTGTCTGCTGCTATCAGTGTGCAAGTTTTAGCTAGATTAAAGGTAACTTATGTGTGCTCATATAGGGTAAGCACACCTCTGACTTGTTTTATCTGAGCTGCTTTTAAATGTGAATTCTATCCCTTTCCTAGGCAGGATTCACCATGGTATAAGAAATTGAACTGCTTGGACACTTTTCCTGGTGTAAACTTACTTCCTTCTCTCCTGGTTCTACAACTGGATTTACCTCTAAGTAATTCTCCCTTCTTGGAGCATTTAAACATGAGTCAAAGCTGCGTAGCTTTTCCACTCTTCCATTGTTTTCCCTCCTGAATCAGTTCCTCATAGTTCTTGGTAATTTTTTATTCTATCTTTATTTCCCACTTTCCCTCTTAGTTTCCTACAAATAATGCAGCGGTAAAACAATTGTTGGGCCTCTTCTAGTTGTTCAAACTGTAGAACAGCATACTCGGATTGCTGCTGAGGTAACAAATACAATTTCTTATGGCTCATGAAAGTGATTCTTAAATTTTGAATGAGACAAATTTGTGATGCAGAAAGCAGAGACTGCCAGTTATGTACTCACCCAAAACCTCTGCTTCCCAACAGGGAGCAATCAGGGAGAACAGAACACCCGGCGGACTATAACTTGTAGGTGTATACAGACAAGGCTCTTTCTGGAAATTAAATGGTTTACCTAAAGTTATCAGACTGCTGACTGCTCTTTAAAAGACATACTTCAGAGCTGGGGAAATAACTACAGTTCTATTTGTCAAATCCAAAGGAAGAATGATCCTGGAATTTATTATCCTGTATGCGTAACTTTTGTTTTTAGCAAAATATTGAAACGAGGATTTATGCACTAAACAAACATGTTTCCGGAAGATGATGGCAGCTGTATGCCTTTAGCAGTAGTGGCAGCATGGTGAATATATCTCATCAGAAAATCTTTTATTTTATAGGACAATAAAATTAGTGAACGAAAGCAAAAAGAGAGGTATAATGGATCTCGATTTTAACAAGCATATGAATCAGTATCTCATGAGATCTTGCCTGAAAAAAGTGTAATAGTATTTGAGCAAGGACATGCAGAAAATATAGGAAAGAGAAAATAGGGGGAAAGAATAGGAGGGCTAATCTTGTGACCACTGTTGGAGACTAAAATAGGGTGGCCTGGTTTTCAGGGTCTCAGCCAGTGCGTTTAATTCCTTGCTCTGCAAAGGACTTTACAAGGGCACATCATGTCTTTTTTTTGTGGGTCTTGGTTTGCCAACATTAAATGAACAGTACTATGGCCCTTCTTGCTTGTGAGAATGATGGCATTTAAAATTGAGAGGTTCCATGAACCGTGGGAGTGGAGACCATGTAACAATGTCAGATTTTTCCACCCTGCCATATGAGCAATTATAAGAAATTATCCATTTCTCATCATTTCATGCTTCACGCACAAGGGGGGCAGACTCTGGTTCCTATTAGAATAGTAGCATTTCATACACGTTTTCCATCGGTGCAGTTATTGACGCAAGCTGCAGAAACAAGAAAAATAAGGCAAAAGGTCTTTGTGGCTGTAGGACAACCCCTTCCCCACAAGTAACTGTTACACTTCTGTTACAGGCAGTTGATTTGTAATTTTTTTTCCTTTGATTTGACTAGGATTGTGTGGGAAGAGGAAAAAGATTTATCTGGTGTTTGGAAATTTCCTGTCATGACAGCAGGAGAGAAAAAAAAGTCTTTTGTTTTTCCTCTATCCTGGGAATATGTTAGAAGAGCTCCTCACTGGGGCTACACAGTGATCGTTCAGGCTCATGGCCATGTCATTCGGTGTTTGCTTGGCTTCCTGGTGATTGGGAAGGAAGGGGATTGCTTTCTCTGTCCCCCTGCAGCCTGGGGACACTGCTGTTCCGTGGGCCAGGAGCATTTGCTTTTGCCTACTCCCCCGAACACGTGTGCTAGCCAGAGAGATTGTCTCTAACGTAGGCTGAGCAGCTCTTCCTCACGCGCTCTTCTGTATCAAACACTTCCCACCTTGAAAACTTCCTTGGTTAACTGCTCATTTCAAAATCATTATTAATGTATTTGCACAGGGATTTTGGAATTTAATTAGCCTCTTTTGAACTGCTCTTAGTGTGTTTGTCTAGAGAAACAGAAAATCCCTCCATGACTTGTTTGCTTTCTTCATTCGTTGGTTTTCACTGGAAGGGAAAGATACCGATGGGTTTTGCAGGGTTGCATCCTCCTGATGCGACTGGCGCTGCATCTGAGGATAAGCCGCGGGGCTCTGCGAAGGAAGCTGCTGCTTCTGCGGTGCATCAGGGAGGTCTCTGCTGTCCAGGGGAGGGAGCGGGAGCGTTGGCACAGGCTGGGCTGCTGAGCACAGTAGGACTCGGTCAACTGGTGATAAGGATCTGTGCGACGTCCAAGCACACGGCTCGCTTTTACTCCTGACCTAGACATGTTTGCGCCGTGGCAGCTGTGCTGGCTGAACTGGGCTCCCATTTCCCTCTTCGTTAATTTCCCTTGGGAAATTCAAATCCCTGACTGTGATTTGAAGGTACCCCACTCCAGCAGCCAGAGGCCAATTGGTACAATGTGGTTTTCACCTCATTTCTTGAAAGCGCGTGTTCAGGGCAGCGGTTCTGCTACACCGCATCCAGAGCGTGTTGCAGGCTGTGCGGGTACACACATGCAGGTCTGCAGGCGCTCGGTGTTCATTTGAAGGCTGTTTTAAGGTTTGGGTTTTTTTTTTTCCTTTTGTCCGATCCTGCTTTGAAAAACAAGGCTGGGCAGAGCAGGATGGGGTTTCTGGTGTTCCCTGCCGCTGCAGGAGCACACACATACATTCTCTTTCTCTCTCGCAAACTACAGTGGTTATGATCACTGCCTCTGGTACTGTTGTATTGCTCCCAAATTGGGGAATGATGACTAACTTAATCACTTGATAGTTTTGATTTCTAAAATTAAACAGCCTGCCATATGTGCAACACTGTTGCTATATTTATGCCAGCAGTTAGCAGACAGCATCAGCCCAGTTAGAGGGGCTTCGCAGCTGCAGCTTGTGCCTGTGCTGCTGTTGTGTGTACACAGATGTTTCTTCGCCCTTTTCCTAATCGCAGCCCTGTAGACATTCCTCTTGTAAAAACAAAAGCACTTGTGCTCATAGAGCTTTCTGGACAAACTCTCAGCCATCGCTTTGTAAACATGTCCTGATGCTCCTTGGTGCATCTCAGCTCCAAAGAACGGGTGGAAGGGTTGAGGGACTGGATCAAACCCAGGAGACAGTGCAGCAAGCCAGAATTGAAGGCTCCAGCCTCAGCCCTAAAGCAGCTGCTCTCTGAAGTATCAGGGGGAGCGAGTGAGCTGCAGAATGGGGGAAACGGTGCGTGCTCCCCCCGAGGAGTCACCTCGAGAGCCGTGCGTGGCCCCAGGGGACGCGTGGCAGCACGCTGTCCCAGGCTGCCCGAGCTGTTCAGTGAATGAGGGGATGAGACGCCTTTCTTCCACCGTTTGCTTTGTAGGAGCTCAGTTAGCACCACGCAGATTTATTTGGATTCTAGGAGAGAGAAAATAAGAGGAATAAGCAGTGGATAAAAGCCAAGGTGAAATGTACTGAAGTGGAAGGAGTGGAGCCTTGTTCTTTGGAGGAGGACGGACTGAGGGATGAGTTGTTAGTTATTATTTCGGTTCAGGCAACATTCCTCTGTGATCTTAGACGTGTTACTTAACTTTGTTTTCTAGCAGGAAATCTGGCTTGCCTGGCAGAAGGATTAAGAGATGGAATGAATATTTAGCACTAACTAAGAGTGTTTGGGTGAAACTGAAATATTTTGACATATTAGATCTGATTTTACCAACTGACTTGGTGATTTATATGTGCTTTTGTTTTTGGCGTTGAGCAAGTGTTGCTGCAAAGCATTAGCAGCAGTGTGTTTTGGTAGGGTTGCATGTGCTTGTTGAGTAGGTGGCAGGAGAGGGTTTGTTTTTCATTTGCTTAGGCTTTTTATTTAAAACAATTGGAATCCTTGGGGATTTCTTTCTTGCAGAATAGAGCTATATGGATCTGGCAAGTGTATGTCATGGAAGCAGAGAGTATCTCTGTCCCTTAGGACAATGTCAAATTGAGAAACCCATATCAATTAGATCAGAAAAAAAACAAATTATAGACAAGTTTCTGTGCCTGCTGCACACTCTCCTCTAAGGATGCATGAATGATTCTGGGGTACAGGGGCACCTCAGAGCACCCAAGGGTGACCCATGCACTTCATAACACTGTGCACTAACCTGTCATTTGTCCCTGCAACTTTTGGAGATCATCTTCTGTACCTGAACATCATTCCAGTGTCTATAGCTAGTTCTTCTTTGACTGAGTTGCATGAGGCTTGTATGCATGGACCAGTTTTCATTTTGGAATTTCGCCACAACGTGCAAATTCTTTCAAATTTCATGAAGATATAGGGGCAAAATGAAACACTGACAGGTCTCTTCTTCAAAAATCTTCCCTCTAGTATTTTTTGGGGGTGGTGGTGGTGGTTTTTTTTGATCCACTTCCTTCTGCTCCTTGTTTATTGGGAGCCAAGGAGGAGGCCTGTTGGACTGTTTGCTTTTGTTTATTAAGCTTGCTTCCTTTAGGAAGATTTTCAAGCCCACTGTGGCCAAGGCAGGGAAATGCCTTCCTATGTTCCACCTCTGCTCAGAGAGCAGCAGTCTGGCATACAAAAACAAACAAGCAAACCTTGGGAATAATCCTTTCTTAAAGACAGACAGGCCAGGTTCACAGCATTTGAAGTTTTCTTCTGAAACCAGGGATCAGCATTTCCATGGATTCACAGAACTGCTTTTATACCTTGAAACAGTGTTTGCCTTTGGAGGCAAAAGGAGCCTTTATGATTTACTGTTTTGCCTGTGGATAATTCCAGGTAAACTACTTACAATTCTCAGGTGTCTGGAAAGCATGGAGCGTTGGGAAAGGAGGAGGGATGCTTCTGTGCCAAAGGCAGCATGGGCAGCAGGCAGGTGAGCTGGCTTCTCTCTCTGGCTTGTCACCTTGGGTAGCTCAGCCTCCCTCCTCAGTTTCTGCATCCGAACAGTACTGTTTACCAGTATTATTAGTAATGATACATGATAAATTATTAACATTTGGAAAAGGCTTGAATTTATTTGCAGAGAGCTGCTCTGGAGATGCAAGGGTGACTAGTCTCTTCTTGCCCCCCCCCCCCTTTTTTTTTATTTCATTTAGTTAACTAACTTTGAGTCCATACTTGGACTTATATTTTAAATGGTAAAACTGCAGCGTCAAGGAACTTGCTGTTTATGCCAGCAGGGCATTTGGCCCTCTCCTTTTTGCTGTGCTCTCTTTGCCTCAGATCTGAAAGACAATGTGGGATATATTGATCCTAGCTTTTAGGACTTGTTCTATTTATGAAGCCAGATTTGTGGTATAAAGGTACGAACGCCATTTCAAAAGGGAAGATCTATATTAGAATGACAAAGAGAATAAATTAAAGCAGCCTCCCCTCTCTAATGGTCTGCCGGGTTGCCGTTACCCAAGGGAATGCCCCAGTGCCGTCTACCTGAATGATGCTTTAAAGTCTCCAGTATCAGGGGATTTTCTTGAGCACAGTATTGATTTTTGTTACTACATGAAGCTTTTAGCTTTGCAAATGGTTTTCTTTGAAATCATTAATATTGCGATGTGCAGCATGAGGGGTGACATAGCCCTGCTGTGGTGTGTGGGTACCGACTGTGATCACTTCCTTCTTCCCTTCCTCTGCTGAAGCCCCATTCAGCTGATGCACCGGGAGGAGAGCAAGGAGAAAAGGAAGTAAAGTTGCAAGCCAGGATGGCCTCTGAACTGGGTGAGGAAGACCAATTTTTCAATAAATTGAAGGCAATGGTTTAAGCTTTCCTAGGGGTTGTGAGTCTGGGGTGGGGGGGTGAGAGCACAGCCTAGGGCTGTGGTTGGGGTCCTCTGGGTGGGTATGTGGTCGCTTAGGCTGGATGTGGGGAGGCTGTAAAAGCTCCATGGGAGCTGAGACCTGTCATCAGCATGTTTATTCCTGCTTGAACAAGGAATCTTAGATAAACTCAGTTATCAGGTAAACTCAGATTTTCCCACCTCAAGGCTGAAGATAGTTAACAGTAAGTGGTGACAGGCCAGGATTGGAGGGCTGTTACTAGCATTGGACTGAGGTTTAGACCAGGTCCCAGGTTCGTTACTGTTTGAGAGATTAGCACAGCAGAATCAGTAATTCCAGATGGTTATGGTTGTGTCAAATCTATCCAGCTCCCTGTTTGACAGGAACTGCTTGCAGACAGGAGCATGTTACTGCAGATGCAGGTATGCTGTTTGAAGCAGCTCATTCCCTCCATCCCCTGTCTCCTCTCTGTCACTATTCCTTCTCCATGCCCTGCTTCCTAGCCTGGCTTCCTGCTTTCAGGGTTGTCCCTCACCCCAGGGGAGTGGGAGGGATACTGCAACATAGGTGGATGCTGTGAAACTGTCATCCTCTGCCAAAGATTGCAAACACCCACTGGGATGCCCGGGCAGGGTGGGGGTTTTCCACGGTGGGAATGGTCTCCTTTTGCAGTGGTGTTGCGGGGGGGAGGATGTTAGTACCAGCTCTTTTGCTCTGGAGGAAAGAAGGGAGGGAGGGTTGGCTTGCCTCTTGGCTGTTTCTATTTGCTGCTAGCTGTTTGTCAACCCCTGTGCAGCATCACTGCTGTCTCTAAATGACTTTGTCCCAGGAGCTTGAAGGGCTTTAAGACTCCTGTGTGCCAGTCTTCCTGCTGCTTCCCAGTGGAAGGATATGGGCCTTCTCTGTTCTCCATGGACTAACCGAGTTCTCACATGAGCCAGGCAACCATCTAGCAGTGCACATCTGACCTTGACATAGTTATCCTTGACTCTAGATGTTATATGGTGTAATGGGCCACTACCCCCTACCTGACAGTACTGCCCCCTTTGCCAAAGCATGTAAAAGCCCATTTAGACAGGACTGCCAGTTTCTGGGTGTTTCCTACTGGCTGGGGCAGGACCCAACCCCATGCTGTTCCTGCCCATCCATAGTTGCAGGAAATCCAAAGGCTGCTAAAGGCATTCCCTTTCAGATTGCGTGCAACACCGCCTCCTCTTTGCTGCCCAGCAGTTGATAAAGTTGATGAAGTCCTCTATGCTTTATTACAAGGGATGAAGCAATGATATAGGACAAAAAATAATCTTCCAGGTCCAGAAATAAATCACTGCTTTCCTAGGCTGTGATTAGTCATTCTTGGATCAGTCTGGCTCCCTGGTGCTCAGGGTCTGCGTGCATGAGCCCAATGACCTGGGTCCTTCAGGTCTAATAATATTGCTTCATTTCAGGACAGGGCAAGGAGCTTTTTGCCCTTAACAATCCTGACTTCACTGCTGTGGTGAGTTCCTGGGAGACATGGAGGTCTGCCTCTCCTGTTACAGAAAGGAGAGATGTTGTGATGCGGTCACAGAAACGATAAGTGCTAAAGGCTTAGTGGCTTCAGTGTCATCTGGTCCCTACAGTTATTTTAATGATAGTCCTTCATGGGACAGAAGGCTGGAAGGGACCTGGAGAAATTGTCTAGTCCCTTCCACTGCCCCAAGATGGAGTCAACTCACTCAAAGATTTGTTTTGGTGCAGCGTAGCATCCTTCACCTAAAACCAGTAACTCACGCACACAATTTGTATATGTAAAGCTGGAGCATTAGTTACAACTCTGTGTTTTGATTTAGTTTTTAGTATTTTGTTCTCTATCATGTCTATATCCAGACAGCTCAAATAAGAGGCAGTCATTGTCATCACTAGAAAGAGTTTCCCAGGTTTGCTGACAGTGTGTGTGCTTTGGGAAGCGATGAGCCTCCTACCTTAGCAAGCAGCAGAGAAAATTTTTCTTTCCTGCGATCTTCCCCCTCCCCCAGTCCACTAGTGTGTCAAAACCTTGAGTTTTGTGTAAAGTTGTTAAATAAGCTTCTAGGCAAAATAAAAGATCAAAAGGGGTCTAATTAGCTGCAGTCTGCTTAGGAATTGTGGATGTTCACCTAGTTTTATAAATTGACACTTTTAACATTAGAACTCAAAGCAAAAAACGATGTAATTATTCCCTTTTTTTGAAGCTTAAGTTTAATGTCTTTACTGAAAATTGGGTACTTCTATGGCATCTCAAGATGCTTTATTCTATCAAATCTGGAGCAAGTAATTTTTCATTTTGGATTGTAATGTGGTATAAATGATAAGGGCCTGATTCAGAAAGCTCACCCCCCTGCACTGGCAGCCCGACAAGAAAGCTTCATAGTCACATCACAGTAACCCTGAAGATAATCTATGGTTTGAGTCTTTGTGAAGCTGCTCACTTTAATACAGGGGAAAGAGTGAGATTTTGAGCTCTTAGTTAGGGTGCCCGAACCTTGCTTGTCATCACAGGATAATTAGTTCTTTTTGTATTTTTTTACCAGACATAGGATGCCAAGGCAAAAGTATATTTATCCTACAACCTTTCTGTGCTGCGATCATGTCTCTGGCAGTACTTCGGGTCTAATTTAATTCTCAGAGAAGGTAGCAGGTAATTGAATGGAGAACATCTGGTGGTTAAAGCAAAGGAGGAATGAGAGATAGATTAGCTTTGTTACGAGTTTTTCAATTTTGTTCTGATATGAGCTGATCACGTGTCTCGTTTCCCAGTCTCTGATCATTTGGGCATACCATGTATGATTCACTTTCACATGTTAAACCTCGCTAAGTTTGACCTCAGTAAACTAGAGTAGCATGGATAGATGAGGGGAGGGTCATCGTGAAGTTACATGTTAGAGCTGGATGCGTTACGAATTTTATTTATGCTGTGGCAGGACACACAGGCTCCATTTAGAACCAGAGGTTGATGGGGCTGGCATTTTACTAATGCATAGGAAGTCCTGGTGCCTGCCCTAAAGACCTTACCACCCATAAAGACAAATGGCAAATACAGGATTTGTGTGAGGGTGACTGCAGAAAAGGGTCAGTCCCTCAGTGAACTTTAAACTTTTTTTGGATGTTTATCTAAAAGTTCATGCAAATGGAGGTGGGTTTCTTTGATGTGAGATTCTCATGAGAACTGTCTTTTGTAATTTCAACTGCTCCCTGGCTTGTGTCAGAAATACCGTAAGTGGGGTCTCCCTTGGGATTTGGCATAGCCCAGGTTTTAGCTGGGCTGGAGGGGAAGGTGGGGCAAGATTTATGCATCAGAACAGTAAAGAAATTTTTATTGGCATCTTTTATGTTGTCCTAATTCAAAAGTTTCAATTCTTGTTGATCATGCTGGGCATAGGTTCAAGGTTTCATTTGCACTTGGCTCAGCTCAGATGCTGGAGGAAACTTCCGTGATGGGAGACAGTTCCTTTTCCTTCAAAAACATAATTTCTCAGTAGACGGTAGGATCAGATTAGAGCTTACTTTAAGAATCCAGTAGGGATTTGCTTGAATTTTTCCAACTCTGCGTCTCTGATGCAGCGTGGTGATTAAAGGAGAGCTTTTCAGGTGTCCCTCTGAGAGCAGTCTGGCTACTTGTTTCTGTGGGTTCTTCAGTAATTAGAGCTCACTGAATGAAAAGCTTGGTACATCCATGTATTATTGATTCATAAAGGTTTTCCTGAGAGAATGGGTGTTCATTCTTTATTGCTCCTAAATTATTTTATTGGCTAACTAGTAAACAGACATTGCTTTCTAACCCTGAGACAGCTGCTTTCTGGGAAAGGTTCAGTTATTCTTTCTTTGTGCATACTCTATATGGACTTTGCTGCCATACAGCATATGTATGGTCCAAGGCCTTTTCCCATTTGCTACTTAAGCAAGATGCCCAGTGGCTTTGGCAGGAAGAGACAGAGCCCAAAAGCAGCTCTGAGAGCCACTGCAGTTTGATGCAATGAGCAGCTGATGCAATTTAGTGGCTGATGTAACATAAGGCTGCTTTTGTTAAGGAATTAATGAAGGGGAGTTTCGGTCCCGCTGTCCCACCCAGAGCAAGAGGAGATGGATGTTCTCTCTGGCTGTACATTGGGTCGAGGACTTGACCTCCAGTCAAAAGACAAACGTTGTGGAGCTACTCCGTGCTGTCGGACTGGTTGCTGGAAGGGTTTGTGTCATGCAGAGCATCACTCCTGGGAAGCTGAGCTTGGACAGCACAGAGCAGCTTGCATCTGGCTCTCATACTGCCATAATGGTCATTAAATAACACTTTAATGTTTTAGAGCTCAATGTTTTTGTTTAAGTATTAAATAAAGATTTTCTTTTAAGGGAATTTAGTTTAATCATCTGGTTGCATGGCTGACTTGAGTAGGAGCGCTGAAAGTCTGCAAAATTCCCCAGATACACCAGAGAACCTAAGTCCTTACAATTTCATAAACTATACAAGACAAAGTAAGTGGACTAATAGGTTTGTGATCTGTAACTGAGGGACATGAATGTGTGCACATATTAGAGGTAGGAAACCAACACTTCCACCAGAATACTCAGCTGCTATCTTAGGTGAACACACTCTTTGGTTTTTCTTTGTCTTTTCCTGGGTTGCTTATACCAACCTGCCTACTCTAAGGGCTTCCTTCAGAAGTATGTGATTTTTCCCTTTTTTCTCACTTCTCAGGAACATGCAAGTCTTGTAAATTCCAATTATTGTTTAACCCTTTAGAAAGTCACCCAAGTTGGCCAATACACTGTACAGCTGCCCCTCAAATCAACTGTATTGCCTCTAGATAATGCCTGGTGCTTTAGTGCCAATCCAAAAATTCCCAGAGTGTACATCACCAGTTAGGTAATAAAGAGAGAAATTCTTACCTGAAGAGGAGGTTATAAGTACACATTAAAGAGCTGGATTAGACGGATTATTATGTGTATTATTACTAGGTTTTGACTACCTACAAACTAGGGCATCAATCATGTAATCATGTAACTTATGATTACATAAAAATGCTCCCTCTTCAAATAGCCATTGCAAACTTGATCTTTCCTCTGCTGAAGTGACCTGTCAGCTGCTCATTGTGATTCATTAAATATGTTGCAACTGAGTTACAATCATCATTAGTTTTACAGAATGCATCCAAAACCAAGGATAACCTTTTTTGTTTTCACTGAAACAAGCTGTCATGGGTGTTGATGTGTGTCTCCCTCACCTAGAGAAGTCTTGGTCCTAAAGTTCACTTCCAATGTTTTTGGTTCCTGAGAGTTTCTTAGGAGTTTTCAAGAATAAGGCGACCTCTTGAGAGTAACATATCAGCATACAGAAAACAGAAATTTGTAAAATAATATTAACTTCAATAATTTCTTGGGCTTTATAAACTTAATTTCAGATTACTTTCTTCTGACCATTTTGTTTTCAAAAGCATTCATCAGAGCACTGGGGTTTCATTTCCTTTCAACTGACAAATTTTGGAATCAGACAAGATACATCTCTCTGATTACTGCAGGACAAGGCTTATAGGTAGAGATAACGTCTTTTATTACACAAACTAGTATGGCTGAAGAGCTTAGGTAAACTTTGAGGCATATGAGCCCTTCAAGTCTGAAACAGAAGCTTTCAATGCTAAGCACATGCTGAATAAGCAGTTGCTTGAGGTTTAGTTAGGTACGTGGCAATTAGACCATCTCAGCATGGCAGGCGGGGAAGATGGTGAGTGCAGGTATCTCTAGGTCATAAGAGTGACTACAAAATATTGCTAGATTTGTAAGCATCATCTGGGACACAGGTGAAGGGTGGCAGAATTTTATGAGGAAGAGTCTTTCTGTGTCTTAGGTGTGGGAAAGATGCATTTCTCTTGAATGATCTAGTAGCAACATATGAATGTGAAAGTTCCTATTTTATGTTTAGGAATGTGTTTCCTCCAGAAAGGACTTAAATGTTCTTCAAATTTTCTTCCCTTTTAATCTCTGCAGGCTTTTGCAGGAAGCTTGAAAATGGCTTTTACATTTACAGCCTTTTCTGCTCTGACACAGGCAGAGTAGTCTTCAACATGGAAGCTGAAACCCCGTCCGTGGTGTAGTGAGTCCATGGAGAAGGTCACATATGACTGACAACGCCGAGCTAGTGAGATCTGCTGTTCTGGTTTTGTCAATGATTACCCCGGCCTGACAAAGGTTCTACCATGAGCATTGTGGTAACTTCTTGAAGTTGATTGGGAGCTATTAAAGAGTGATAAAAATCAGATATTTCTGACCATGGTGATCAAAGAAGGAATTCAGTGATACTACAATAGGTGCTTGGAGTTCTCTGGGCATTGCCATCAGTATTGTTTAATGACCCAAGTGCTATGGCAATGTTGGGTAAATAGCAGCTGTGGCAGGTATATAGAAAAGAAGTTCTTAGGAGACAGGGGTTTCAGAGCGACAACATAACTCACTTGCAAACTGTCTGCTTTCCTTGAACGCTGGCGGTTGTCATGTTGTGACTGTCAGCCAGACGGTTGACCCCACTTCCAGAATCCTGATTTATTCAGAAACCTGCATATTTCCTCTCTCAGGTTTCAAACACGTTGCTTTTGGTCTAAAGGCAACAGTTCTACCGGCTGAGCTGTTGAAGGTTTCTTTCTGGTTGAGGTTACGGACACATGTTAAAAGCTGGTGTCAGGTGAACTTTGCCTAATAGGATTCTGAAATTTTCCTCCTCCTTTAAGAACGAGGGTAATTTAATGCTCCTGCCCTACCTATAGGAATACGCTGCTTTGGGAGCACAAATCCTCCGCTCTGCCATGCTGAAAGATTTTAGCAGCCTGTGCTGAGAAGTTGGGAGGCTCAGTGCATGGAGAGCTCGGTGAGGGTAGCCACCAAGTCCCCTGGTAACCCAGAATGTGTTTTCCCCCATGTTGTCTTTCACTCCAAACTTGTGGGCATCCTCGCACTGCTTGATATGTGGAGCAGTGGCTGGGGGGAGGTTGGCTTGCTGCATCTCACGCCTTTCATGCCTGAATCCCCCAAATTGCGTGAACCCCCCCCATGTTGGAACTTTCTGAATCTCCTTCTTGTTCCTGCTGACCAACAACCAGCAATTTCCCAGGCATCAAGTACATGTGTGTGTAGTATTGAGTCATTTCTTTGGGGCTATTGTTTAATTCTTCAAACCATGGAAGGAAACAGGGAGCCTGTTTAGATGTCACTAAAGGTCACTGGCTATTTTTATAGAATACATTAAAGAAAACCAAAACTGCACAAAAAGAATATTCAGATTGTGAAGTCAGGACTTTGAAAAATATTTTTGCTGCCAAACTATCACAAATTACTACTGAGCATGTGCAAACTGATTTTTCAGGGCTCATAGCTTGGCCAAAGGTGCGTTACTCTCCCTGTAAAAAATTAGGCCCTGGCACCACTGTGACCTTCCTTCCAAATTTTAAAGCAGTGCTCCAAACTATAGCACTGAGACTGTTCAACCAAATGCTTGCAAGAGATATCAGTCGTGTGTTGCTTTTTTTTAACTTGGGTAAAAAGTTTTCCTGTAGTGGATAAACTGCATTAGCTGAAATGTTCACCCCGAATTCCAGCCGGGGCAGACAACCAGCATGGAAAGCTTTAATTCAAAAGATTAAAATACGGCAAAATTCTAAGCAACCAGAGTCTTATAATAGTGAGTTTTGTACAATGTGATTGGCTTATCAAAGGGAAATAATTTTTTCTGTCTGTTTTGGTTTTGATGTCATTCCACCAAACATTTAATTGGGAGACACAGCACTAGCTTCAAACTCATTTTGAAGCAATGAACATGAGTCAGACATAAACAAATGGGCTGGGGGGCAAACTACACAACTGCCAAGTGGTGGGAGAGATTTTAACAAGGGGCTTTGCAAACCGCTTCCCTGAACGAACGAAATTGCCGCAGAGCAGAAAACAGACCTCAGCCTGGGGTCTGATGGAAGGAAGCAGGGCTTGTACGGCAAATGGAAGGCGCCTAAATTGCACAGTCTTGAGCAAGGGATGCGAGTGCTCAGAAAAAGCAGGTCAGGTTGGGAATGCTCTTAGTGTGCAGGCTTGGCACTGGAGTGGTCTGGGCAGGGAGGTGGTGGACTTTGGCAATGTGGTGCAGCTGAGTGGTGGCTTGATCCACAAGCCTGCCAGCCTGCTCTCCTGGGGACAGCAGGGGTAATATTCTGGTGGTTTAGAGGCAATTTATGAGGTTAAACTGCAGGTTATGAGGTTAAATTTGCCCCCATGCAAATGTGGGTCAAAATGCTAATATGTACATATACAAAAACTGTGCAGGCAGCAAGCTTCTTGAAAAATTATACTTGCAGTGACCAGACCTCAGACATCATAAAATAAGGAATAACCTTTGCTAATTGTCAGTCATCGCCACTGCAGAGTATTACAGTTGAGGGACCACAGGCCAGAGAGGCAGGTGGGACTTACTCAAGGTCTTATCTCAAGTCAGAGCACAGCTGAAGGTTCATCCCCAGGTCCATGGTCTTGCCGCTGCCCAGAATTACTGGGAATATGTTTGGTTTTAATCTTTGCACTGTTCTCCTTGCTGACGTGCCTGGAATTTATCTCCAAAATATTTTGGAGGGGAAATGTGATCATAAAGCTAAAGCTTTGGGCTATGCATGCTTCTTTTCAGGCTCCTAACGTCATTGAAAGGGGTAAGTGTTACTAACCTGCCTCCTTTGTTTTTTGACAAGGAGAGTAATTTAAAAAAAAAAAAAAAAATTAATCCCTTATAGTGAGTTCATGTCAGCTTTAACTCAGCCCACTTTGGAGGAATTTTGGGAGGCGTTTTATGTTTGTTAAAATAGATTGGGGTCTTTTATTGCTTTTATGACTCTATCACTAACTGGGGCCAGAGCCTTGTCAGGACTGGCACGTGCAGTGGGTAGAGAAGTCCTGCCCTCGGTGGCATAAGTGAGAGAAAGCTGCTCAACCCTGGGGTGAGGTTTGCTGAGCAAAGTGTGCCCAGCCTTCTGCAGAAAGGCTGAGCCTTCGGTTCCTGTCCAGCTCCTTACAGAAAACCCTGTGCTTCCTCTCCTGTATCTCTGGAGCCTCGTAAGACCCTTCCTCTTCCCAGCATATCAAACTGCAGCTGTCTCAAGCTGACTGGCAGTGAATTGTTGCCACTCCTGAGTCTGCCCTTGTTTTTTCCCAAGCAGAAGGAGAAGGTTGAAAGTTCCCGGTTTCTGTGGTCACCGGCCGACTGTCCCAGCAAGCTCACGACTGACCCAGCGAGCTCATATCTGCCCTGTTGAGAGACGTCTGCGCCCGTCGCAGCAGGGGGAGAGCTTGAACGTGGCCAAGGAACGCCAGTGTCAGGCAGGCATCGTGCCTGCCTTTACCAGGCTGATGGGAACAGACAGGGACAAAGGTAAAGCTTGTGGCATGAAAAGGCTGCTTGTTGCAGTGTTTCATGGCCAGTGAGCGTGACCAGCCTTCAGGGCTAATTACCAAAGGAGAGAGAAGTATGTTCTTGTCAGCAGACCTACAGGGTTACTATTTAATGAAGCAGATATGCAGGTAGCTTGTTCAATGGCATGAGCAAGTGACTGACTTGTGTCCACAAGGATGTAGGTGTGTGTGGCGGGGTTCTTCAGGTGGCTTTCGACCCTTGGTCTTGTCTCTGAGTGTAGTTGGGCACAACACTCCTTCTCTTTGCAGTGATGATCTGCAGCCTGCTTTCCTCTTCTCCAGATTTTCCTCTCTACCTTCTCAGCTCTCCTTTTCTCTTTTTTCCCTACCGTTTTCCCCCTTTTCCTAGCCCAGCACCTCTTGTTTATTCCATTCCATCCTTTCATAGCTTACCACCTTATTTTTCCTCCTCTTTTTCAATTACTGATGTTAAATGGCATTGAACAGCAGTGTCATCACTATTTCATCAGGCCTGCCCCAGTTCCCTGCTAGTGGTCTGTGGAGCATGTGTGAGCCGGGAACAGCCAGTATCCTCCGTGTGCTTGCATCAGGGTCCCCCGCCGATCACAGTTGCTCAGCACATCTGACAAGTGTTACTTGTCCTTTTCTTGGGACTGCCCGTGGAGGTGGGCAGGGGGTTGGTGAGCTGTGCCAAACCCTGGTGGGGTTACAGCGAGTGTGAGGATGCCTCCATGCTACAGGAATCCTTTTGTATTGCTGTGCAGTCGTATGCCCAAAAGTTAGTTGTGTGTTAATCTAGTGCCTGCGCTGGTCTCCAGGGGGGAGACGGGACAAAACACAGGGGAATTAATCAAGTGGTGATTCCGCCCCCACCCTCCCCCAAACCAGTGGGTGTGGGTAGACCCAATGACTCTGACTCTTAAACTCGTACCCTGGATTCATACAATTTATTCCATCCAGTATCACCTTTCAGACTTGTCCTGGCTTCTAGACTGGAGTAGGTATTACTAAGGAATAGCATCTATGGTATGACTCCTCTCAAAGTTTGTTGTGGAAACTACTTATTTACTTCACTGCAACATATGTTTTGACCTGACAGCAGAGCTGTTTGCCAGGGGATCTTTCTAATACAAAAGTTGATTAATATATAGATTAGACAGTTATGGATCTCCTCTAACAATGTCCCTTGTGCATTTACCAGAAATGATAAATTGATTGTCAAAATTTCACCTGAGCTGATGGTCCTCCCATGGTTTTGGAAGGAGCATGCCAGTTGAAAACTTAGCGCGACAGCAGAGATTTCGAAGCACAACAGCCTAAGTGTGTATGGGGAGCACAGACTGCAGCAGGGAGGATGTTGCAGGTCGGAAGTGAGATGCATTGCCGGAAAGTTTGGGAAAAGACACACCGTGCCTGTCTGACTCGAGCCTGCTATTCCCTGCC
This sequence comes from Haliaeetus leucocephalus, assembly GCF_000737465.1. Classification (NCBI taxonomy): domain Eukaryota; kingdom Metazoa; phylum Chordata; class Aves; order Accipitriformes; family Accipitridae; genus Haliaeetus; species Haliaeetus leucocephalus. Next base: position 13,691,986 of record NW_010972438.1, read on the forward strand.
TGTGGGGAATGTCCCTTGAATTCTTTTTGTAGGAGGTTCACCAGGGTATGACAGTTTGAGAAAACACATTTGACTCGTATGTTCCCTAGAATTCATGCTGGGTTTTCTGTGGAGAAAACTTTTTTTCCCCACTGGGATATTAAGCAAACAGATTTTGGGAAAGAGCTAGCCTTCCTTTTATTCTCCTCTTTGTCTCTGAATGCAGCACAAACCACCTGATATGAGGCACTGAAGATGTTTTGGTATACAGTTGTGTGCTTGGCCTCAGTTCAGGCTGTGGAAGTGGCTGCCACCCACAGGAGAACAGGCTGGGATGCGAGAGTCAAAGCTGTGCTACTGCGCGGATGCTCTGGGTCCCAGCCTCTTGCTCCGTGTCTCTACAGAAAAGACAGGCTGTGCAAAAGCAGCCCTTGCCGGCTCCAGGACCTGTCACTGGTCCACTTGCAGCGATGCTAGGAAATGCACTTGTTGATAGTTGTGCTGCTTCACACTCTCCATTTCTACCCACAGGATCCAGGCCAGCTCTCCGACTCTGCCGGCCTGTGCTGTCCCCTGGGAAGGGTCCTCCTGCTACGCTGGCTGCTGGTCACCTTGCAGGGAACAGAGAACCGCTGGCTGTCACAGCACCGGAGGGAGCAGGGAAGGATGCAACAGCATCACGAGCCGAGGTGGAAGGAGTAGAAAAAGCAGCAACAACAGGGGAGGTGGAAAGCCCAGAGGGAGCAGGTCCGGGTGGAAAGGTGGTGACTCCTGAAGGAGCAGCGGCGATAGTGGTGGAAGCATCAGAAAACCCAGACGCAGAAAGAGTTGCTGAAGCATTTGCTCGGGCAGCAGAAAGGATTGCAATATCAGAAGCAGCCAAGGTGTTGCAATCGGCAATAGCTGAGGTAGAGATCTCAGCAGCCTCGGGTTCTTGCTGGGGTGAAGGGGCTGTGGGTGCACGCTCCCCTTGGCTAGGCTCGCTGATACCCGATGGCATGGGAGGCTGCAGCTCCAGCACCGAAGCTAAGCCTGGCCTTTCAGCTTTGCCCTCTGAATGCCTCAGGTGGATGGGACTGTATTTCTGCTTAGCCTTGAGCTGTGGGGAGAGATCTTTATTTTGGAAAAATTGCGAGCGATCAAAAAAAAAAAAGTCCCTGAAATTCCTGCTGAGAGTTTGTGCTCTTTTCCCATCTGGTTTCCCTCTGCCTTCAGATGAGCTTTTTTTTCACGATAGCGGGCACTTTATCACGCCTGGTATAGTTAAGGATACAAAACACTCTCCATTACAGCCACTCTGGCCACATGCTCATCCTGTTCTAAAGCATTCATATTTGGGGATCAAAAAAGGTCCACGTGTGGTGTTTACTCAGCCGAGAATTTTTATTTGACATTTGAGCAATTATGCCTTGTGTTGTTCGTGAGTTTGCTGAGGGTGATAAACGCACTTTTCCCATTTGAAAAACCTGTCTTTTAACATTGACGACGTGGTGACAGATCTTCAGCAGGGCTGGGAGTCGGATTTGCCAGGGCTCAGTGCCCACTCCGAGCACCAGATTTTCAGATGTGTTCAGCACCCAGCAGCTCCCTGTTGGGTGTGAGGCCTTTGGACATGTTTTTGTTCCCATGTGTGGAGCTCATTTGAAAAGCTGCCTGCCTGCAGCACCACCGAGCATCCACCTTCTGCTCACAGGAAAATCTGGATCTCATCTCCCCAGGCTCTGGTTTCGTTTTGGTTTGCAGGGTCAGCTTGCCGCTATCACTGTTTCCTGGGCCCCAGAGCTGTCCTGTCTACATGGCATTTCTGTAGGATATCTTCTTTTAACTTATCCACTAGTTTGGGCAAGTAGCTTCACTCAGGAAGGGCTCTTCAATGTGTGTTTGCGTTGCGGTGTGGTTTTTTGTCTTGTGGACATCAGCTGGATTTAGGTACGTGCCAAAACAATTCTCAAAATCAGCCTGTGAATAGGGACCTTTATTTTTAAATGTCAGCAGCTTACTTTCTAGTGACTTTTCCAGTGCTCATGTATTTATTCTCTTGACTTTTCAGCTCAAAGAGAAGAGGAGGAGCACATGGCTAAAGCCGAGGAATGCCACCCAGCAGGAGGAGGAGGACTGGGTGAAAGAGGGAGAGGTGAAATGAAATGAAGGAGAGGTGACGTTCTGGGTCATACCTAATGGGGGGCTGGTACCCTGACACTGTGACTGCTCCTGGAATGCAATAGGGCTGCCAATTACATCTCTTTTGTGAATGCCTATGCTATTCAAAATAAAGATACGCCATATTCTGCACACAGTAGTGTTCACAGTCTTTCGAAGGCCCTGGTCACCTGGTTTTGTGAAATGGCAGCTCTGCACCTCTTCCTCAAAGATGAGGGAAAGCAAGTGTGCTGTTTGTGTTGGAAAACATGCTACTGGCGTGAAATTATATAAAAAAGGAAATACTTTAAATACGGGGTCAAGTTTTCATGCCTGTAGGCCAAGAAATGGTCCATGGGAGCACAGCTAATGTGAATTACTTTCACATCCTAACAGAGCAGGTGCATTTACCAGTCTATCCAGCTTACTCCAGATCTGAAGTGTGTTTCTTGCCAGATGGGAATAGTAGATATGATCTTTTTTTCCTTTTTTTTTTTTTTTCTAATTCTGCTTATTCATCTGGAGCAGGGAATGGGAAAAGTCTCTCCATCCAGACTGATAATGGTGAAATGCAGAACAGAAGTGCAGCAGAAATTCAAGAAATGGGAAACAACATCTTCAGAACAGTGGTGGACTTGTCAGCATGACTGACATTCCCCAGGCAGTGCAGATTGATCATTAAAACAGGCTTCTGATTTTTGAGAGGAAAAAACATTAAGCTTGTTGTAAGATTGTTTTCTCAGCCTGTGAGGTATAGGTAAGTCTGTGTTGTAGTAAGAGTTGAATGATGGGGCAGTCACCCATAAGAGGTAAATGGTGATAAAGTTTTGCAGAGAGTCTGGGATTAGAACAAAGCTAGTCTTGGTGTGTGTTTCCCAGGTTTTCCTATGAAGGATGATCACAACTTAGAAGTGCCTGATGCCTTCAGCAAATGTCTGCTTCATGAATTCCTTCCAAATACTTCATGGTTTGCTGCTCCAGGCTTGTGTTTAGCAGCCTGGGGAGATGGGGTAAAATCTGTAGCTGGATAGAAAATTTCTGAACCGAATGCAGGTGGTAGTGTGAGTGCCTATGTGTGATTTGTTGCTGCACCCCAGGTGTGGTGTCTAGGCAGTGCCACCAAATACTCTGGGTGAAACAGAAAACAGCTCCCTGACCACAGATGGTTATGAGTGAAGCCGTAGCACTTTTGGAAAGAGTAAAGATCGGGGCCCTGGATTCTGTCCCCAGATCCATATGAGTATTGACAATCTATCTCTAAACTCCTGTGTAGTTGCAGCTGGATGTGATATTCTCCATATACCTTACTTCTAGCTTCCAGTGTTGTTTCTGTGGAAAACACAGCATTTGATCTGGTCCACCCCAGAAGTGGCAGCACGTTGGTAACAGCTACAGTATCATATGGAGCGGTTCTCTGCATGAAATGGGGTTTGTTGGGAGAGACCCCCGATATAACGAGAGGGGAGAGTGTCGAGGATCTGCTGCTACCCTGCACTGAGCTGGCTGCCACTGATCTCTCTCTATCTCCCTCTCGGGAAACGTGTCTTTGTATCGCAGCAAAAGTCAAGGGGTTTCAGTACCAGGCTTGGGTCTTTGCACCTCTGCAGCGCACCCGGCACCCGGTGCACCTCCGCTGGCTTCTCTCTCTGTGTAGTGACAAGCTGGGGAGGAGAGAGGAGGGGAGAACAGCAGCATCTGATTAAAACTCAGCCCCCCTGGCCCTAGATCTGAGGAGACAGAGCCCGCCCTCCCTTCCCTTACCATAATTTTATTTTATTGCAAAAAGAGCCCATATTAAAAAAGCTCATGATTATGTTTTCTGTTCACCAAGACTTTTCCTGTATTCGACCTTTGGATAACCTCCAAGGCTTGCAAACATTTGAAAGGAGTAAAGGAGCTCGTTTTATTGCAGGGCCTCAGCATACATTCTTTCCAGCCTATCTTTAACATCAGTTGACAAGAATTATATAATTGCAGTCTGTGATCCCTTTAAGGCTAAAATGTATTCATTTTCCCTCAAAGAACACTTCAGGTTTCAGAGTTAAATGTATACTTTTTTTTTTTTCCTCCATCTGGGTTATTCTGTAAAAAGCCGTTTTCTCTTAAACTGGCAAGTCTCATTCTACCAAATTGCATGGATTTATTTTTTACTGCGGTTTTAAGCTCACATGTTAACAAGTAGAAGAAATAGTCTCCAAATCCCAACCTGTGTTTCTTCCATTGGAAAATTAGTGGGTTACAGAGAACACGCAGGGGGAATTATCCTCCTTAGGTGGAATCAAATAAAATTTCAACATACTGATTTAATCAAATTAGTGTTTAATGCTAATTGATAGGCAGTCTGGAGATGGACAGGTAGCTGGATTGGATTTGATCTTGCATTTCAGAGGCATGACGTAATCATCTGGGTCAGGAAGGAATTTCTGGTTTCCTATCAGAATGGCATCTGCCACCATGTTTTAGGAAGCCATGGCCATCGGATACTTGGATAGGAGCTGGGGAATGATGCCAAAAAAGAAGTCTGAAGATATTACCTGGAATTTAAAAAATGAATTGGCTGTTGCCATGATGACATTCTGTTTGCATGTGTTCCTCGCCGTTCAAGTTTTCACTGGTGTTTGTGCTCCTGGAGAGTAAAAAAAGCACATAAACGCGGGAGTATTCTTGGAAGCTGTTCAAGACAATTGTGTCCGTGTGTCAGGGCCAGCGGGACTCGGATCCTCTGCTTGGAGGGAACAGAAGTGATGCTACCAGGGTGCTCTGAGCACATCCACAGTGCTCCTCGAGAATGGAGTGAGAAGTTCAAAGAAACTGCAAAAAACCTCACCCCTCTGGGTATTTCTGGACAATGAAAAATGGAGGGAGCAGCAGGCTGGTCATGGGTATCTGCATGTAAGAAGGGAAATTAAATTTGTCTGGTAAATTGGCTATTAGGGGTGATTTAGCTGGTTGAAGCTGGACAGGAGACTGGGTTCAGTGGGCCAGTTGTCTGCCCTGGTGCAGCAGAGGGGGCTGGGTGGGGTTGAAATCAAGAGGTTTGAGAGGTTGTTCTCAATTTTGCCATGGACTTACCCCAGGCCTCAGTTTTCTTACCTGAAAAGAGGAGGACAGTGGCAGCCAGCGTGCCTGCCTTTGTGCTCTTTTAACTAAGCACTTGAGGAAGTGCAAACTTTTATTCCAAATAATATTTGCCAGTAAAAATGGGTCCCTTCAAATATTTAGTTAATCTAACACTGATTCCCTAAGGGGAGGAGGGGGCAGGGGCAGCATTCCTGGTTTTATAGAGGGGCAGGTTTGAAAGGGCTGTAAATGTATGTCGCGGGGGTTGGATACAATAACCCAAGAGAGGAGCCAGTAACAGAATCCTTTTAATGAACTACAAGCCCACAGTTTATAAACTTGGACACAGATTACGCTCCTGCCTAGTGTATAAAAATAACCGCATTTGGATGCCTTTGTGGCCAAAGGATCTTATAACCTGTTAAGTTTTCGCTGCCTGTTTTTCTAACGTAGGCAGGACCTGTGTAATACCCTGCGTTGCACTGAAAGGGAAAATCTCTGGTCTCTTAAGCTGTTCCCTGCCTTTGGTAGCCTCTCTGTATCAGGATTCACATTCTTGTTTCCGTTTCAAACAGGAGACTAGTTTACAAGGCAAGTTCCTCCTTGGAGATCACAAGAGGCTTTCTTTCCCCTTTCTTTTTCTGAGAGGAAGGATTAGGTCACCAGTAATACCGTTTGCTTTTTATTTTTTTTCTCCTTTGGCTAATCTGCTCTCCAAGATGTCCATGTTACAAGAGAAATAAAAGGCTTTAAGTGAGCGCGGGATTTTTTCCCCTCACCTCGGCACTCCAGCCGAGAAGGGTGATTTACAGGAACTGCCACATGGAAAAGCCTTAAAACAGAATTTCAGATGCTTATAAGACAAAACAGAAAGATAGCAGAGTGGCAGGTGCCATCTCCTTACCTCACAGGGTCGTGTTCCGCCTGCTCTTAAGGAGTTTGGTGGATGGCGATTACAAATATGTCTGTACTGTATCCCGGTGTATTGTATGTGCAGTTACAGCTTTGTGTAGCGAGCTTGTGTAGTCCCTCACCTGCAATCAGGAGGCTTATCGTTATTCAGAGACCTTTATTTTCTATGATCTTTGTGCATTTCGTGCGGTGCAAGCATTAATGGTACCGCATTTTAAGATGTGCTTTTTGAGCCTGGCACCCTTCCTGGTAACGGCATGCAGCGCGCTCTGCATCGCTTGGCTTCACCCGAGAGGAGGACGCATGCTAATGCCGATTCTTCTGTGCAGAAAGTTTTGGGACTCTAAACAAAATTACTTTGGTCAGAGCATACTGAGCACAAACAGATTATTGCTTTAGTGAAATCTATATTATTCTTGTTCAAATACCGAGTACTGGTACCCGTTTGTGGTAAGGCGTAAAGACTTTGCAGCAGTAAGTATGAATCTGCATTGGGTAGTTTGTACCTAGCACAGGTACAGCTTGTTCATACTGGTCACATTACATTTGGCAAACTATGTTTAAAGGGCCAGGTCTGCCTTGATTTAAATCAGCACAGCTCTGCTGAACTCCCTGCCAGTCTCCACCACCCAAAGTTCTGGCTCTCAAATGGTTTTGGCTATTTTTTTCAGTCCTTTCTTTCTAAAGGTTTTAAAAATGCAATTAAATGGACAGTAATACTCAGCAGTTACACATAAAAAGCTGTTTATCTGAGGGTATCAAAATACTTGACAAAGGTGGGTAATTCTCACAGTGGCCTTTTTTTGCCAGCGTCCCACCCTGCATGCAGAGACAGCAAGCGGTTTATCTGAGTAACAGAGTCGGTAGCAGAGGTAGTAATTAAAACTTTGGTCTCATGACACCCAACTCTGTACTGCAACCACTAGACAAACTGCCTCCCGGAACCGTATCTCATCTCTATCTCCCTACATATGCACAATAAAGCCTTTGTAGTATATGCTGTACACTTGCTATTGATAGTTGTATCAGCTGAAAGATAATGCTTGCTCTTCTAACTGGCTGTGAGTGTGCTCCATACAACCTCAATTATCTGAACATAATGGGGGAGAAGCAGAGAATTTTGGATGATCAAGGTTTCAAATAATTGAAGGAGTTTTCAGTGTAATTAATAGACGTGGTGGGGACACAGCATGTTTTTGGAGAGCAGGTTCGGATAACTGGTGTCAAACTGTGCAGTCAGCTAATAACCAACATGCTGCTGTTTGGGATATGTTTTTCGTTTTCTTTTTTCTGAAAGGAGGTGTGTCTCTTCCTCGCTTTGTTTCAGAGAAAAAAGGACAAACGCATTTCGGACGTGTTGCTGGTATCCCTTTAAGGTTGGTGAAGACCAACAGCCGTCCTGTTGCTTAATGGGAAGCCGCTTATAGACGTGGGCAGTTTAAAAATACCGATCGATAGGCATTACGCAGCCCGGATGGCGGCGGGGTGTGGGCTATGTGGGTGGCTCTGAATGCCTGCAGAGAAGTAGGACCAGAGATCATCTGAAAAATAATTTCCCCTGCATATGCCGTAAACTCTAGGATTTCAAGTATGACCTAGCTATTAATGAGCTCCATACAGGCAAACAAATGTACGGTTACTGTAGAGACGCATTCATTTATGAAGATAAAACATGATCCGCAGGACCTGGTAACTGTTCACATAGTGTCTTTACGCTGAAAGCTGACCTCCCTGTGACGGCAACCTTTACTAGTGTGACTTTATAATAAATTTCACCATGCCATCTAGGCAAGCCTCACATCACTGCCTACTTTCTCTACAAGCTAATTTGCTTCTAAAAACAACAGAGTAAAAAGATGGGATAAAGTTTGCAAAGCGTAGCACGAAGCGTTACTGACCCTGTTCAGCTTTCATCGCACCGTACGTTCTCACCACAGCTTGCTTTTTAAAACCAGCTCTGTCTGCCTCACACCAGACACAGAAGTTAAGCCTTTGCACTTGAAGCTGTTAGGAACTAACAGATGAGTGCAGGTAAGGCTGAAAGACCTTCAGGAAGGCATTAACTTGGTTTGGGTTTTATGAAATACAGTGTTAGGTAGAGGATGGCTATTCAGCATGGACCAGCATCGTAGTTCATCCTGAAGCATTCATCTATTCTGAGACCATGGCAGTTACGTGCTCCCCATCAGACAAGCACACGCACATGTTCAGAGTAGTACCAAAACCACAGTTTGGTTTATTTTTCTCAGCTATTACCTGAGACACAGGATATGTTGACATCTGGGAGCTGATGTCTGACTTCTTTTCTGAAAAGATCAGTCCAATCTTAGTTGCTTTAAATTATAATCTTAACTTTTTCCCTGTAAGTTTACAGTGCCTGGTCTCATCAGCTACTTTAAATGCCCGAAAAATAAACATATTTTTTTGTGTGCTTCAGTGCTTACCCCAATATGTGTGTTTGTGCAGAGAGAATGTGCATATTTATTATCTTTAGTACAGTCTGGATGTATGCGCACTTATATAATTTTCTATTTAGACACCAATCTGTATATGTGCATTTATGAGGGCTTCAGTGGAAACAGGACTGACCCCAACATTTTATACATTATTAGGAGGAGCAACAGTTCACGCTTTAAAATGACTATATTTGGAAATCTGATTCTAAACTCACGCTGGTTTAACTTAATTTTGTGGCTTTTCTCCAGATTTTCGTAAGCAGTGGAAGTGAGGACAGGATCGAGAGGAACATTTGTGCTCCTTGAAGGTGAGCGTTCGTGTAGACACACTTGCGTGTTAGCTGCTGTAAGGGACCCGGTAAGCGCGCAGCTTTCAGCCCCAGCGTGGGAAATGACTGCACGAAAGCATGGTGCTTTTACAGTTCAATTTTTGTATCTTTTCTCTTGCTAAGCTCTTTTTTTTCCCACTACTTTGGTTGTGGCTAGTCCCCGTCCCCCCCTTTTTTTAATATCTGGTCGGCTGCTTTTGTGGGAATCTTGTGCTCCCTCTTCTTTTCCCGGATTGTCTTGATCCCTTTTTGGGATCATTCTGTAGCACGTAAAGTAGTGAGATAAAGCACAAAGGGCCCGTGATAAAGCCCGGGGTTTTGTTTAACAGTTCAGATAGTGAAAGTTTACAAGAGCTGTACTGGGAAAGCGGTTCTGTGAATAGAGCTCTCATTGCCATTATCCCATTGTTTAGACTGGTGGGCCAAAACGCGGGCATTTCGTATTTGTTTAACAGCCTCATCGAGCTGTATATTTGTATTGTCCTTTGGGGCCGTCTTGTCAGAGGGCCGCAAACGACAGGAGCAGCAGCACCGGCCGTTCCTTGGGGGGATCTGACAGCCCAAGAAGTCGTTCGTTACCGAGCAGCAGAGGCGAGGCGGAGGGGAGGATTTGGCTCTCCCCGACGGGCAGCCGGCTGCCGGGCTCTGGGGGCCGATAGAGGGCAGCAGCCTCCTGCCGCTGGGGCTGCCTGCGACCGGGCAGGGCTGGCTCTGCGGGCAGCGATCGGGCAGGGCTGGCTCTGCGGGCAGGGATCGGGCAGGGCTGGCTGCCCGGGCAGGGATCGGGCAGGGCTGGCTCTGCGGGCAGCGCAGCGCCGCCGCCCCGGGACCCGCTGAGGGGTTTTAGTGCTCGAAGCCTTTGCCCTTCGCACAGGCAACCGAAGTCCCGCACGTCTGTCGTCTTTGTGGTAGCAGACCTCTGCAATAAGGAGGGTTTCTGGGGTGGGTTTTTGGTTTGGGGTTTTTTCGTGTTGGGTTTTTTTTTTTTTTCCTTTTGTGTGTACAATTGCAGATGCATAGCGGGGAGGCTTCTGGCGTGGTTTCCTAGATAACTTTCCCTATAATTAAAAAAAAAAAACAAACCACCAACAAAAAACACCTAGAAACCATATTGCGTTGCTTGTGCAAAAATACTCCCTGAAGAACATCCGAGTGAACGCATACAGAGAACATATAAGTTCCTGTAAAAGTAGCTTTTTATTTGTGTGGGGGTATGTATGAAACCCAAGATGATATATCGTGTTATGCTTAGATCTTTGTTTCAAGATATAGCTATGGGTAGATTACATGATGGATTATCTTTTAGTTGTCATTTCAGCACTTCTTACTCACCTACTTTCAGTACGTGCACGCTTAGTATTAAAAGCGCGCGATTACTACTTTTTTCAACTCTCTTTGCCTGTTAACAAGATCCCTTAAAAAAACAAAGCAAAGCAAAAACCTTCTAGATCCCACGTGGATTTGTTACTCCAACGTCGGTAGCATCAGTGCCCGGCTCTGAACTTTACAGGCAAGTACAAGGGCGAGCTGCTTGCCCCGGCAAGTCTGCAGTCCAACCCGATGCTGCACAAGCACACCCAGGCGAGCAGCAGAAAGCACGGAGCAAATGGTTACAAACGAGCGCTGCTCCTCGGTTCCACAATTTTCTGTTTGTCTTAAATGCACTTTATTGCACCTTTTCTGCAGTTCGTTCCGAGGACAGCCACACTAATAATCCTTATCCGACACAGAGGAATCCCCCTCCTGGCTCTCAGCTTGAAGCCGCAGCTGGCATTCTGCTGCTCCGATTTGTTGACTTTGATATTTTTTAATTATTATTCCATATTAGCTCTTGCTCGAGTTTCTGGTGCAGCTTACCTCCGACCACAATCTAAGACTGAGTAACAGTTGCTATAATCTAGCTTCAGCGTTTTCCATCACTATATTTTCAGGGCTTGCGATTTCAGTAGAATATATGGCTTGTCATTTCAGCGGGGGCTCTCAAACTGCACGACAGCCGTGAATTCCAAGTGAAGAATCCGTGAGAGAGGCTGCGTGCATGTGTGGCGCTGGGGGTGTTAGACATGGGAAGATTCTTTAATACACTGAAAACATTATTTTTGATCATTGGTGCTCTGGAAGCTTTTTGTGCTATTTTTTGATGATGGCTTGAACTATTCCCCAAACTGAAAGTAGCTGCTTTTCCTATATTTTGACAGCAGCTTCTAATAAATGGAAGCCCTTCCCGGTGTTTAGAAAATCAGTGTATTGAATACATGCTGAGTAGCAAGCACGATTCTTTTTGAAGTTCTTCTGTATTGTGAAGTATCAATGTCTTATATGTTAAAAACAGTATGTGCAATTCCTCACAAGTATTACGTTTGCTTTAAACAATGAAGTCTTTGCTCGGGAATGGTCCTGTGTTCATTAGAGAATAAGTGCAGCACTGGCCCCAATCAATAAATGAAGTTTGCGTGTGACAGGACTGATGAAGCCATTGTATAAGAGGGGAGTCCATGTAAGTATTTGATTTTTCTGGTGTTTTTATTTTCTTGTTTTCAGGCAAAATAGTGTCACTTACAGCAAGCAATTAATCTTTTTTTTTTTCCTTTTTTCTTTAAAAAAAAGCAAACAAAACAAAACCCCAAGTAACTGTGCAAACGACACTGAAAACTTAGCACTGAACCTTGATCTTACAGGATTAGTTCCTATCAACTTCACTGACTCCATTCACAGGAGTAAAGGCCACAGGAGAAATCCCACACAGGAAAACGCAGTCTTTGCCCTGGAAACCTTGTTACCTTATATGATCCAGGTATAAACTGTTGGTTCATTCCTGATGCACAAAGGGCGAACTCCTGCCTTTCTTACTCTGGCAGGGTTTTGCCAGGGCAAATTTACTCCTGGCTTACACCGTCCGTAACCTCAGTGGGAGCAAAATTCAGCCCTTTAGCTCTAATGGGAGCCTGTTTGATCTAGTCCTTTATTGCCAAGTGGTATCAGGAAGAGAGCTGAGCGCAGAAACACGACTACCACCGAGCTGCTATTTGTTGCACTGCATTATCTGTAGTATCCTTGTTATTCTAGAAACTTTTTTTTCCCCTGCCTGGAACATTTTGCTGCAGCGAATGAAGAAGAGGAGGGGGGAAAAAAAATGAAGAGACCTTCATTTGGTGGCATAGAAAATTTGCATAAAATATCGCTCTAAGCATTGAAGGATCTTATTACATAGGGTTTTGATGATAATCTTTGTTGAAATAATATTTAACACATGCTGCACTTTTAATTAAGTATCTGAATAATCTCAAATTAATACCAGAGGTTTAAAAATAAGTTTTCATTTTAGTGAACTGTAACATAATAGCAAGCTGCATGGCAACCCCCTCGTTTACCCTTTGATTTAATTAAATGCCCTTCTGTGTGCTTCTTCTCACTTCAGAAATGCACATAAAGAAATCGGACCCAGACATTTTATTTAGGATTTTGCCACTTTCCTTTTCCCTATGTCTTTACTTATTTATTTGCCCTGCTTTCTCCAGGGCTTTGATGAAGGTGTTTCTTTGGGGATCGGCTCATCTGGGGCTTCGCAAACTGGCCTGCGTGTTTGAAAAGGGCAATTACAGCGTGTCACGTTTGTGTTGGTGTTTCGGTGCTGTGGTGCTGACACACAGGTCCCTGTTTGGAAGCAGCAGGCTGTGGCAGGGAAGTGTTGGGTCGCGTACAGTGCGTGCGTGTGTGTGTGTGTGCAGTGGGGAGGATGCAGCCTGTTAAATCCCGGGGCAGCTCGCACGGCGCGGTGACACGCTGGAGTGTGTTATGCTCCTGGAGTTTGATTATAAGGTAAAAGGAACTTAACAGGGTAATGGTTTCAGAGAGCAATCAAACCATTGCAAATAAATTCACGTTTATTCTATTTATTTTTTCAAATTAAAAAGGCCTGATCCGGCCAATTTGTTTGCTTTCCAGTTAGGCGTGTTTGACAATCACTGCTTCATTATTCCATCTTAAGAAATTTCATTAACCAAAGGAGAAAAAAAAACCCAACCAACCTCGCTCAGATCCATGTCAGCGAAATTGTGTTGCCGAAGCCACCTCGCTCGGCGAGCCTGGGTGCGGGCTGGGGGGAGGCTGTTTACTGCCTTTATGAAAACGTATTCGCAATTTGGGAGCACGAGGATGTGAAGCAGGCTGGCTTTGAAGGCTTTCTGTTAGATTTCCCCCTTTATCCCTTACCATCTATCATTGTAAAGGAGACATATATAACCGCTGCACTTTGTATATTAAGGCGAGCTGCCTGCTTTTTCCCTTTGCTGAGATAATGACGCTGAGGGTTGTTGACTGCTGTTATCTCTGATGACAGCCTTATCTGCATGGCTCTGATTCCCGCTCCCGGAGTCGGAGATATCCAGTCCTTCGGAAACTGACCACTGCTCCCATTACGGCTGGGCAGGCTGGAAAGCAAATATTCAGGGGCAGTAGAGTTCTTAATCAGTCGTCCTGTTTGCTGTGTTCCCTCCCTCCCACAATACAAAGTACTGAAGGGAAATGCTGGGGGTAAGGAGAAATGAGAGCCTCAAAATAAGGTTGGATAAAAGGCAAACGCCCCCAGCCCTCCCCAGACAGCCTCTGGTGGGGACAAAAAAAGGTGATAACCAATTGTTGAATGGTGCTGGTGCGTGGCTCGGCTTCTCCGCGCCACAAGGACCCCTCGCTAATGGACCTAGGAATGATATTTACACAGTGGCGGGACCGTTACACCCTCCTGGCTGCACCGAGTAAGAATCTGGGAGTTTATTTTAATTCCTCTAAACATAATAATCTGCAGTTAATTGGCTAACGTTCACCGTGCCTCCAAGGTGCGCAGCGCTGCCATGGTTTGGCATGCCGCATTCCTGTCCCTCGGAGATCTCAAAGCAAATTTCAAATATTTATGAATTTAGCCTCTTAACGCTCTTGAGAAACAGCCTTGTTTTACTGCTGCGGAAAGTGAGATACAGAGATAGTGTGTGCACTTGGCTGGGATCCCCCCGAGCTGGGAATGCAGCCAGCCATGAAGCCCAGGTCTCCTAACACCTCGCCGGCACCCTGCTCATCAAACCCATCCAGTCACCCAAGTTTTATCATAACAACCCTTAAAAGTAGACAAACGAACCCATTTTCCCCAATGCGGGTTTCTGTTAAACCCCACTGTATTAAAAGCACCTCTCGGTGGAAAAACTCCTGGGTAATTCCACCCGAAAGCAGCGCTGAGCAGGAGCTTGCGGAGCAAACTGCGGGAGAGCCAGGAGCTGCACGAGTCAGGGAGCCCTGCCCGTACTCTGCCTCATCTTCCCTGCGAGATCATCTGCCCTTTCTCAAATATAGGGGGCTGTTAGTAGCTTTTTTCCTCCCTGTCATATCTTAGAATATATGTTTCAATCTGAACACTTAGACCAATTTTATTGATATATGCTCCAGCCTGTCTTTACCAAGTTGCACCTTCTGTCAGTTCTCTGCAATCTAGGCTTGCCTAAGCTGCAGTTCAAGGCTACTGAGGTTAACTACAAAGTGAGCATTACTGGAAATACACATCGCTGAAGTATGCTGATGCTTTTTTTCCCATTTTAAAAATGTGTTGTACTGGAAACTGCAGCGAGGGGGGGAAGATACTAAGTTTGCCCTAAAAGTTTAAAAGGATGTTTATTTTTCCAATGCTTCAGAAGAAGGCAAAGCCAGACTTTTAGTACTGAAGAACAATTATTGATTAAAAACCGGAATTGGTACTGAAAAATCACTCTAAATTTCATTTTTAGTTTCTTGGTTGAAAAGGGAGCAATATATAACTGAAGAGTTTCTGTTTAAAAAGCATTTTTATTTATTTGAAAAGCCATTTTTGTCATGTAAGAAGTTTTTTCCCCCACTCCCAGTAGGGTTTTGTGTGGTGTAATGTGTGACCACCAAGGGCTCCTTCTGTACTTTTCTTGTGGCTAACTTGTGGGGCTGTTTTCCTTAGACATATAAAACAGTACGGATCTATGAACATTCAATTAAGATTGTAGGAAATCTGTTTAGGATATTATTAAATCAGCAGAAAATTCAGCTGCAGACCACAGTGTGGAATATTCTTGCACACACTGTTTGAAGAGGAGCTTGGGTCTTAATAACTTGTCTGTTTTTTCCCCTCCAGTGCTTCCAGCTGGTCTAATAAAAGTGAATACCTCACCCTGTGGATCTTGCTTTGCTGTTGTACGTGAGGACAGAATAGTTCAAGTGCATAACGCTTATTTTCCAAAGTTATGAGGGACTGAAAGGGGTCAGAATGGGATCTCACTGTGACAAAACTGGGATTACAGACTCAGATATAACATTTCCTTTTATCTGGGTCTGTCTAGGGCTTTGGCTCAAACCCGCTGGCTCGGGGGCTTCAGAGACTCACCCCAGGAGGGGCCCTGGCCACCGGTGTCCTGGCTGCTGGCTCCTTGCTCATGTCACCAAAGGCGCATCCTTCCCCATCGAAGTCTCATCGGATGTGCCAGTACTGCTGAGAGCAGAGCTGCACAGCGGTGCCTGCCTGAGCTGAGCTACCCTGTAAGTAGCGTGAAACCCTGTGCTAAAGCTAGACACCATCTCTGCTGGGATTTTAACCCGAGCTCACAGACAGAACAGCAATTTGATCGTTCGAGCGCGCCATTACGCAGCCCTGGTGTTGATAAGGGCGGTTCAATTCCGGCATCTGCAGGATGGAAACTTTTTCCCTGATGGTTTCTCTGTTGTGATTCCCCCGCCCAGTACGTGCCATCCTCGACCACGAATGTGGTCATTTTTCTGTATCGTTTTCAGCCACAGAGCACAGCACCGCTGCAGCGCCGTGGCTCCTTTCCCACGCCACAGCCCCGTGATGGGAGGATGTTTCCCCGTGCATTCAGGATGACGGTGGGAGCGGGTTTTGTGTGTTTGCGAGACTTATCTGTGGCTGTGGGAACATGTTCTGCCAGAAGCCCGCATCTCCTGAGCATTAATTACATAGCCCTGTGTGCTCCTCTGTTCCCAGCTGTAAAGTGGAGATACCCTTCTTAACCCACGCCATCGCTTTAGTTCACTGCAGCTCGCAAAGTGCTTCTGGATCCACAGATGGGAGGCACTGGGGAAGTGACAAAGATGATTAATAAGGAGATTATTAACAAATGCCGTGGGTCAAATTCTGCACCGGTTCCCAAGTTTGTGCTTGACACGGAGGTCAGTGTCATGAATGACTCCCATGTGGCTGGGAGCTGGACTTGACACTTGGATGTAAAGCCAGGATAGGTAAAAATTAGGTTAAATAGATTTGACCTGCACCTGACAGGAACGTTTCTGAGGGAATGAGGTGGTATTACTGGAGTATAAAACCATCTCCCAGGTGAGTTATGAGTGGTTCCACAGACTGGTGTAGCTGTTTTGCAAGCTGGTTTGTCTAAACTTTTGTGATTTGAGGGGCTGTTGACACACTTAAACAAAATCTCTGAATCTCTGATGGTGTTGGGGAGGCAGCAAAGTGTGTACTTGCTGTGGGGGGAAAAGCACTGCTCTTCTGAAGCGTGGTTTCCATTTAAACTTTCGGAAGGCTCCTAGCTCTGGCCTGCCTGTGTTTATCTGTGCCAAGTGTGAATAGGAATTGGAAAAGGGGAAAGAGAGAATGGCTGCTTTTTAAAAAGCTAATTTAAAAGCAGGCGCAGTCTTCTGTAAAGATGATTCCGATTGTCCAGAGCTCTTTTAAAGGGACAAGGTTAAATGCATTTGTATTGAGAATGTGGGATTAGACACACGCACAAAATGAACAACATCATCTTTATTTATTTCATACTTAAATGGCCAAGAGTGTAAGTCAGTCAATTCCTGATGATTCGGGAATGCAAGGGGATTTTCTGTATTGTTTTTTTTATTTTGTAAAGCTCTTCGTCTCTGGCTTTGTATATTAGCTATTTCTACATTGCCACCAGCCACCTTCTGACCACTATCCTTGTGTAACCAAAGGGAAAAATATGCATTGACTGTAAATGGCACAATCAGTTGGAAGCTACAGGTAAAATACTTGCGAGCCTATTCCCATGTGCCCTGATTTAATAGTATAAACTGCCTCGCATTGGAAAGGCTGATACTCATACTGCTATTCCATACAAGATCTGAAATGACCAAGGGTTTAAAACAACTCTATGAAGCAGGGAATCGTGGTATTATTTACAAAGTGCTGATGCTTTGGCAAAAAGATGAACAGAGCCAGTTCAAATTGATTGCAGTCTACGTTCAACGCTGTGTCTGGAACAGGACTGCCTTTTCTTGTATATTTTTACTGTGTGATTTTAATCTTGGCTGAGTCTGTTCATTGCCATTGTAAAAGGAAGAAATCATAATAATTTGAAGAAAAAGCCTGGGGAAGTGGGAGTTTCTTTTTTGTCAGCTTTATAGCCAGGGAAACTGAGGCATGGAGAGGTCCTGGAGGTTCACATGGGAAGAAAGCAGCCAAAAACTTCAAGGGCTTTCCACGTGGGCTCTGTGAATGGGAACTCCGGTCTCAAACTGCACACCAGTATCCAGAAAGATATTTCCCATCAGTGGAGAATCTTCCTTTAAAAAAAAAAAAAAAAAAAAAAAAAAAAATTAATTCCATCTTGTCACAGACCCTCAGCCTTGTCTCAGCTGTCTGACTTTACCGTCCCATCCTTATTTTGGTAGCGTCATCTCTCTAGATACTATCTTACCTTTCTGGAGCAAATGCAGTCTCTTGCTTATGTAGATGGGGCCAGGATCTCTGCTGCAGAAAAGCAGTGTGTCACTGTGTGAGTTCAAATGAGCTGTATTGACTCATGCCAGCTGAGGATCCCACTGGTTGGATTTATTGCTAAGAAAAGACCAAAAGTGAATACCCAGCACAAGGGAGGTTCTTTCTTATGTGCCCCATAGGCTTAATTAGCATACAGATTTTTGTTCACTGCTATTTCTTAAAACAAACCACTAACAAGCAAATGATGTGAAGGAGAAGGGCAGAAATGCTGTGTTCATGGCTTCTTACTGTTTATATAGCACCAAAGTTGGGTAAGGCATGCTAAAGGCATTTAGCAGGCATGATGGCATGAAATACTGAACCTAATTAAGCCAGATGGAGCTTTGGTGTTGATTTTAGTGGACTTAGGATTGCCCTTTCCCAAGAAGTTCCTGTTTTAAGGGTAATTCTTGCTTTGAACAGAGTTTCAGCAGGGAACAGGCTGGGTTTGGATCCGCTGGGCAAGGTCTTGGCCTGGAGGAGCCCTAAATAGTGAGAATGAGCCCTAAACACTGCAGAGCTGTGCTGCCTGGGGATGCCCCTCTTCAGTGAGGGCATGTCCCAGTGGACCTATGAGTAATCAGACATGCTGGTTAAACACTTGTTATTCATACTGTTGGAAATATCATAACAAAAAATAGCTTCCTAGAACCAGGACCTGAATTTTCTGTGCGTTCCTACTTATTTCTTTGTTCCAGGTTTAATCTTGGCAGTGAATATTCCAGGATTCCTGTTCAGAAGAGAGCAGACTATGCTTTCTGCAAATCCTCAGGTTGAGTCACTATAAAAATGTGTTATTTCCTTGCTGTGGTGGTGTCCAAGATTTAGAGGTTGCGATCCAACACATCAGCCAAAACAATGACCTTGGCTTGCGAGTGAGAAGGCTTTTGAAAGGTTGATTGAATTGTTGGAGGTTTTTTGCCTGCTTTCTGTGTTTGAAACCATGAGGGTACTTAAAAATTACATTTTTAGGCTTTCCCCAAAGTTATGAAGGCCAGATACTCTTTTTTCCAGCTGAGGAATGTGAGGCTATTTGTACTGTTCACCTTAAGACACCCGTCTTAGGTACCTGAGTGATGAAGCTCCTCTTCCTAATTTGTCTATCCTCCTCGGGAAGGAGCATTTAGAGACCAGCCTCCCAAAGTTAGACACACAGGTCACAGTTTGTGTGAGAGCTCCTCAGCTCCGATTTCATCTCGTTGGTTGTCTCTGGGAACTAGAACTGAAGCTGCAGGGAAAAACCTGATGTAATATAAGCTTCATGACAGCAACGCAAGAGCTGACAGCACTGCAAGCTTGCGCTCTCAAGCCAGCTGTGAAAACCTAGGTGTGGGAGAGAGGGCCCAGCAGAGCTCTTTCCTGGAACATGGAAAATACTATGGCAAGTGTTCTAGGACTGGAAATTTGATTTTTACACCAGCCCCTTTGGCTGCATTCCTGCCCTTATCTGGTTCCCATGTCTGTCTGTGCCAACACATTTCATTGGCATTTACTCTTTGTGCCAAGTAGATTTGACATGGGTGAGTATTCACTCCTTTCCACAGAATTGAGAGGGAGTTCTGCTTATCCAGCTGAGAAGCCATTTCATGTACCTGTGTTGCCCCTGATCATAGCTAAGCAGTACAGCAATAGCCACGGTACAAGTAAGAATCGGAAATAGCCTTAAATAAATTTGATGGAATCACAGTTCACCCATAGATGCTCCATAGCCATAAAGTTGGTGAGAGTTGTTGCATCAATTACTTCTCCCAAGATATTTGATCTACTCTTCTACTTCACGACCACAACAAACATACCCACTGGTTTCTGAGGTTGCAGATCTGTTACTGCAGGCTGCTGCCTTCTGCACCCATGTGGCTCACTGCCACAGGTCAAACTAGCTCTTGAAGTGGGATCTGGATCCAAATCCAGAGTGGCCCTTAAACAGCAGGGCACAGTAACAACATTACCAAAAGGACCAACAGGTTGGCTGAGGCATTTCTCTTTTTGCAAAGCTCTTTGCCTAAAGACTCTGGTATATATGAAAGGAGGTTGTAGCGAGGTGGGTGTTGGTCTCTTTTCCCAAGTAACAAGCGACAGGACGAGAGGAAGTGGCCTCAAGTGCGCCAGGGGAGGTTTAGATTGGATATTGGGAAAAATCTCTTCACTGAAAGGGTTATCAAGCATTGGAATAGGCTGCCCAGGAAAGTGGTTGAGTCACCATCCCTGGAGGTATTTAAAAGGCTTGTAGATGTGGTACTTAAGGACATGGTTTAGTGGTGGACTTGGCAGTGCTAGGTTAATGGTTGGGCTTGATGATCTTAAGGTCTTTTCCAACCTAAGTGATTCTATCATTCTGTATCTCTCGCATACGTCACTCAAGCTGTTCTCTTGCATCTGCAGGTTTATCTGCTGGAGTCCCATCTTATGCTCAGCAAGAGCTGTTGAGTTGAGTGGGATTTGGAAGGACCTAGTGGCTAAGTTTTGCAATGCCCAAATCCCTCCTTTGTTGTTTTAACATCAATGTAACATTTCTTGCTGCTTTTCCCTTCCAGAATAGAAAGACCATTTCCTGGAGCGCAGTGACCTGCCCTGGAGGTCTCTCCCTGGCCTGTGGTTTCATGCTCTGCAATCTCATCCAAGACAACTGCATTTGGAGTTTCCCTTCCAGCTTGTTTCCCACATGAGTGCTTTGGAGGGGGTACGTTTCTGTAGTGCAGGACTGAGCCTGGGGAGCACTGCAGAGCATGTATGGGAAGGTGTCCTGCACAAAGACTGCCCTTATGCACTGCTCCCCAGCCCCATACTGGCAGTTCATGGTGTGTTGTATTTGCATACTGTACATAAATTGAAATAGGTCTTAAACAATTACATTGTCATTAGTGTGTCTTTTTCCCCAGCCAAGCAGCAAAGGCACCATGTCTCCTGCTGCAGAGTGTGCCGACACTTTAAATATGTTCCTGCCAATATCCTACACAAATCATCTCTTATCCAGCCTTCCCCTGTCCTTCTGGAGGTTGCAGTCCTGGAATCCCATTTTGTTCTTTGGTTATCCAGGGAGTTCATTACTTGCTCTCAGGTACAGTTGACATACTAAGACGGGATGTGTCTCAGAGCCTTTCCGCTCCTCCTGCTTCATTGCAAAGGATACATGATGGGTCTGTGCTTCCTTAGAGCATAGTGTAGTGGACAGAGCAATGCATTTGAACTTGCTGTGTGTTTTCATGGTAAGCCACTGTCCAAGACTGTAGTATCTGCTCTCCTTTTCACTATGGGCATGCCTGAGTGTGTGCTGTGATGAATCCTGGCAGAGACTCCTCATGCCTTTAGGACCTGGTTGCCCTGGTCAGCCCAGTGCATGGTGTTTGAGAGATGATGGCCCAACTTGCTGAATGCCACAGAACGTTTTACCTATTAATTGTTTGAGCTTGAAGAACAGATGTTCCTTCAAAGAACAGCCATGTGGGAGGTGAAGCTGCAAGGTGGCTGGGGCTTTGGTAAACCTCTCTTCTGTCTCCAGGACTTCAGTAAGAGAACCTGACCAAATCTCCTTGCCTTTTTAGGCAAGAGGGTTTGTAGTTACCCAGCTAAGTTAATTTGGTTGAGGACCTTCCATACAGCATCTAAGCCTTGCTTCTTTTGACTTTCTTGAATCAGCAAGGTAGCTACATACCATAGAGAAGGGAGGAAACAACATTTTGATGAATTTGGAATGTCTGCATGGGGCTTAGAACATTTTTCACAGAGTTGGTTTCCAAAATACGAAAACCAAGTGGAAGGGGACAGGTTTTCACGTGAACGTTAGGAAAGGCATTAGGAAATTGTTTGGTTTGTGAGATGCAGTTGGGATCCATTGCCACTCCAAGGAGTGGAGAGCACTGCCTTGGTTTGGTGGCACTGCCTTGGTTTGGTGGCACTGCCTTGGTTTGGTGGCACTGCCTTGGTTTGGTGGTGCAGGTACAGGCTCCATCCCATCCCAGCTGGACCCAGCCAAGCAGACCAGGCAAGTACAAGCCAGGGAAACAAGGGGGGTGAGCCTGTGTGCAAGGGCATGAAGCCAGCCCTTGCCACGGGGTTCAGGGCTAGGGCTCTGCTCCTGCTGCTGTCCTTGTGGCACGGGCACATCTCTGCTGTCCCCTGCAGCAAGGGGGTCGGCATCACGGTGAATTGCAGTGTGTGGAAAAGCTCATCAGTTCTGCTTGGTGGCTTGAGGACCGACTGGAGGGCTTTGGGAGAGGACTTTCTCCCTCTCAATGGGCTTTCACTTCCCAGGAGGGAGAGAGCTGAGCAGTGGGGTATTAACCGAAGGGGTTTAGAGGATTGGGCAGTACCTGAAAGGGGGCGATTTGGTGGCAGTTCCTCTGGGCGAGGAACATGGCGTTCAACGCTCGCACGGTCCTCATTGTATCAGGAGGATAAAGCGGGGTGGCTGGAGGGACTTGGGGCTGGGGGGTCCGGTCAGCGCCAGCATGGAAGGAGCCCAGCCCCAGCGGGAGCCCTGCCAGCCTGAATAGCCAGCCCGGCTGCCTTGCAGGCCTCCCGAACACACGTCCCTCCTCACTTTGAAGCCCCCGGTGCTGCGAGAGGGGTGCTTTCTCTGGCTCTTGTTTGCTGATGATCCCTAAATTAAGAAATGCAAATCTATTCAGGGCAGATTCCTTTTCCAAAGGCAACTTGCCTCAGTTGCTAATTCCCCGCGTGGCTTCTATACAGACCCCTCGCAAACACCTGCAGCTTATTTTTTTCCTCTCCCCCTTTTTCCAGGGAGGGGGTGGCAATGGGGAGTTTATTGAAAATCTTTGTTTTCTCTGGTGCAATGAAACTTGCTTTGCTCTTTTGCCTCCTTTTCTTTCCCCTTTTCACAGAATAAATACAGCTGATCCATCTCCAGCCCCTCTGCACGTGCCAGAAGAATAAATCGTCCGCCTTGCCCCCAGCCCCCTCCTTTAATTCTTTCCCCTGCTGCTGTGTTTGCTTATTCTCACTGCAGCTGTAGTGCTGGTCGCAAGCGTGAGTTGACCTATTGGTGGTTTGTTTGGCACTGGCTCTGCAGAGCCACCCCCCAAAAAAGGACTTTGAAATCAACTGTTAGAGCCCTCACTAGGCTTCTTTTTTTTGCTCCCCCCCCTTTCTTATTATCGTAGCACTTGCCTTTTGTTGCCAGCGCAAACACAAACACACACACACACACACACACACACACACACGTGCGAGTGTGAAGAGCAGAGGGGAGCACAGCCCCTGAAATATTGCACTGTCCAAAGTCCACGGGTTAAAACAAACATCAACACTGCGTCAAATAGTTTGCCCGTAAGAGTCTTTTGTTATGAAGATAAGCTTGTTATCTCTTTCATTCAGATTTTAATCTGACAGGTCATTTGCATACTGCCAGCCGACTTCAGGGTGTGCATTAGATCCACTTTGCATTTAAATCCTCTGTCACTCAGGCAAATAAAAAAGGGAGGGGAGGTGGGGGGGGGCAGCAAAGAACCTCTTTCAGATCCTCCCAGTTATTGCTATTACTTTTTTGTGTTGATTGTTGGTGCAATTGATGGCAGAAAAGTTGTCCAGGCTCTTGGGGCTCTGCTTGTTTTCGGGGCAGCTGGGATGCTCCCGGGCCATGAGCTGCATGGCCAGGGTCTTCCCAAAGAGCCCACTGTGACCCCTGGGCCCCTTCCTCACCCAAATCCCTCTTCAAACCCTGCTTGCGCAGACTCTTTCCCCAAACTGACCTCTGTTGCTAGCTAAAACCCAGACCTGCTCAGTGCTTGGTCCTGCCCTCAGTCAAGTTAAGCCTGCCCTGGGCTTGCATGAGAAGGGATCAAGCCCTTGGTAATAATGGGACAAGGAGTAATCAATGTCCTAGCCGCAATGCAGCTAACAAGTCACCTATTTAGCAACGTCCATGTAAACATGTCTCTTCCCTTAGTTATTCCACTTGTCTTCTGGGTCTCTACGTATCTTTTCTTCTCCACCTGAAGCCTGATCCTGCGCCCGTACTCCTTGAGCTTCGTCCCACGTGCTGGAGGGATCCCAGGGGCAAGGCTGCATGTACAGGTAATGGAGATATGTTGTGTGACTGTGAAGGACAGGAGCTGTGGGACACAAGTCACCTCTGGTGCAAACGCAGGTTGGTGGGGGTGTGTTGCACGGTGGGCGCAGGGAGCTACACCAGTTTCTGGTGTCTGTAGGGTACTGTAGGCACAAAAACCAACCAACCAACCAAAAAAATCTCCCCAGCTGGTGAAGGTGTTACCAAAATGCATGGCTACTGTGGATCTGTGGGTCTGATCGCCACCCTGCAGCCTTGCACTTGCCCTTTCCAACCCCATTACAGCCCAGGAGAAGGAGGGGGCCTGGCTAGTGATGGTCCGAGACCACTGACAGCACGCTCTGGGGTCCTGGCTCCCTGCAGGGACGTTGTGTTTGTCTGTGAGGGCACAAAATTGGGGATTTCACCTTCTGGATCCGATTCCTCCCGCATCTTCTATGCTTGGACATAT
The DNA here is from genome assembly GCF_000737465.1 of Haliaeetus leucocephalus. Classification (NCBI taxonomy): domain Eukaryota; kingdom Metazoa; phylum Chordata; class Aves; order Accipitriformes; family Accipitridae; genus Haliaeetus; species Haliaeetus leucocephalus. Next base: position 13,716,101 of record NW_010972438.1, read on the forward strand.
TGCCCATGCTCACTTTTCTCTTCCTGAGACCAGCCCAAACAGCATCGAGAGGCTTGTCCTTGGAGTGCCGAGCCCAGGCTCCAGCCTGCCCTGGTTTTGGGAGACCTTCTACCCGGCTCTCCCCACCGACTGGCCGCGGAGCGCCGGGTCCTGCCTGCTCCTGCCAGCACCTCCCGCCGCTCGCGGTGTTTCCTGCACCTCCTCTGAGATGCTGAAACAATGAACCGGGGACAAGATTAATCCCGGGGCGATTCTTCTCCTCTGCACAGAGGTGTAACCACGGCTCCACTGAAGACCACAGGAATTACCCTGGGGTCAGTGAAAGGTGAAACTATGAGTCTCCTTCCTGAAATACAATGGAGAGCCCATGAGGTAAGGCCACAGTCCCCCTACAGAGAGAGGGATGGCGTCCCTGGGGATTGTGTCCCAAGCCACAGCAAGCAGAGCCACGGGAGAATGTTTCCTTCAGCCCCAATGGGGTTAAAGATTGGATCTGGTGCAATTAGTGTATCCAAAAGCAGGGCAGTGAATAGTTGCAGGACATTTATTCAGCTCTAATGTGACAAGTTCAATTCTTCTGTTCAGAGCCAGTAATTTTCTTACATATATTAATTATTTGAAATAATTCTCTGAATAACATCTAGGAATAATTCAGGCAATATATCTTGATAATGAACCCGTTGCTACTGAATGGTTGAAATCTCAGCTGTGCTGGTGACTTTGGCTTGGGTGAACGTTCACACGGCATTGTTTCTTGTCTTAAATACTAGTACGTGACTTTCAGAACCAGATTCTGGTCTGAATTGCTGTGTTTATGAGGTCTCTATTATTTGCCATTTCGGTAAATGTTCCTGACAGTAAGTGCCTTTGTTAGAATATTATTGGTAAAGCAAACATAAAAGCGTGTGAATGAAGGCAGACCAAATTTGAGCCATTTATTTGAACAGATAGTTGGGGGAAAAAAGTTTCTGAGATATGTAGCCACCTCTAAGCCTTAAAAGAAGCTGCTGGGAGAAGGGTCTCTCTTCCCAGCTGACATCAGATTCGCTCTTTTCCAACTTCTTGTCAAGATTTCTCAGGGCATTAAGAAAAAAAAAGTATTTTGAAAAAAAAAAAGGTTGTATTTTTTTTCTTGTAACCCGTAGTAGCAAAGCTTAACAAGCAAAATCCACATAATGCCCCAGTACTGTAAAAGCAGCAGTGTTCCCAGTCCTCTCGCACTCTGTGATAGACTGCTTTTACTCCACAGTGTCTGCAGTAGGGCAGCAGGGTCTCTGAGCATGGTGTTGTACAGGCAGGAGAGGGGCGTGCTCCCTCCTGCTGGAGCCGTCATCTTTGGACACAACTGGGACAAGGCGATTGAGATGTCCAATACATGCTGGGGCTCTCAGGCGAGTGAGCTGCCCTTTCAGTTATTTATCATCCAGCGACACTGCCAGTATTACCAAGACTAAGGCGGTAAGGAGCAGCATCCAGCGCCGGCTGGCTGAGCGAAGAGCGTGCCTTGCTGATGCTCTCCTGCGACGAGGAGCTGCAGCGGAGCCGTCTCCAGCCAGCAGTGGCAAGAGCTGGCCGGGCACTGCAGGTATGAACGTGCTGCCAGAGCAGGGCCAGCCACCGCTCCGCTCCCTGCTCCAGCCAGCCAGCCCCATATACTCACAAGCATGGGAGCATTGGAGTTTTGGAGGGATTTTCTGTCCAAAATCTGGACCGTTTGGCCAAGGATGGAGTTGGAGGGAAAGGCAGAGATGCCCATATGCAAATAGGGAAGAGCTCCTTTTGCAATCCAGTTTCTCACTCATGCCCTAAAACTGACAACACTTAAGACCCCTGGACTAAGGGCAATGAATGCAAAATGAGAGCTCTGCAAAATCCCTTGGTTCTAGGCCAGGTCTCTCGCTTTGCTTTGGGGCTCCTTGGCATCAGTCTTTCAGCCAAGTGAGCAAGTCAATGGCTAGCTTTATTGCCAAAAAAATCTCCCTAGCTGTTTTCCATATAGCTACTGAGAATGCAAATGTGCTGGGTTTCCAGGCTTGCTTACCACCTCTGCTGATTCCTTTCTATGTACGGTACCTAAGCATCCTTCCTCTTGCCATGAGATCTAAATACATCGCACTGGTTGGCGGGGTTGTCCTCACGTTGCCGATGAGAAATAGAGTGCTTTGGGTGGAACCCCAAAGGAGGAACCAGAGTCTCTCAAACACCTGCTCTGCACTATCCTTCCACATGCTGTCCCTGGAGGGTTAAAGAAAGACCAGTTTAGAATTAGAAAAGTAGGCAAGAAGCAGGTCTTTCTTGGTAGGTTAGATACCACATCAAGGCTGAAGTCGCACATCGTCGGTACCGCAATGAGCCTTTGGCTGGGCAGTGTAGGGCTTCTTTGCTGGGCTTGCCTTGGGAGTTTTCCTCCTTCTCACCAGCACTTATGGTTCTTCTCTTCCATACTTGCAGCAGTAATGTTGCTTTTCTAATCCCCCATAAAAAGGTTTCTCATCAGGCTTGCAATGCAATATCGCTTACAGCTTTGATCCCCACAGAAAGGGAGTGGTAACTCTGAACCTTCCGCTGTGCTTCTCTGTTGAAGAGCAGAGTCTCTCTTGACCAAAACCTCCTGTCACAACTCTGCCTGCGTTCCTCCTCGGGTGTGGTGTCACTCGCCATTATAAAACCAGCCCTGGGTGCTTTCCAGCTAGCCCAGCCTGGACAGAGTCCAGGCAGTGTCCCCAGCCCTGGCTCTCTGGGACACGTTCCTTGCCTGGCTCCCTTTCTGGGGATGTTGGATCAGAGATGAGAGCTCAGTAGCTTATAGGCATTGTCGCGTCCTCTGTCCTGATGGGCACTCCGGACTCTTTGGGGACCGTGGGGACAATTCAATAAAGGGACACAGCGTCTCCATAGGAATTTTTTCCACACAGACACACGCACTTCATCCCTAGACAATGCAGGAGCGCTGCAGAGCAAGGCGAAGCCACCGCCGCCTCCTGAGCGTTGCCCTTTTCTCCGGCTCTCCCGTCTGGTATATGTCTCCAGATTTGCCTCCAGTCTTTGAGGGAGCCCAGGTTCCTCTGGCTGAGCCTTCCCACCCTGGCCACCAAAGGCCTTCCTCCGCCCCAAGAACAAGTCCCTTTTAAAAGCAGCCTGACATCTTTCCTTTGTTCCTGGCTTTCCACTAGGATTTTCCATGATGCAATCCCGTATGGGGTTACTGGCAAAGAGCTGTTAAAAGTCAGTAGCTGTGCCTGGAGCAAACCCATTGTTCTGCCAGCGCAGAGCCCTTCAATGCCGCTGACTCCTGCGTGGCCTCACTCCTGCTCCCCCAGCACTGCTGGCGAGAGGGACGTCCTAATCCACACAGAGCGATACGGCCATAAATGCGAGGCGCAGCACAAAGAGCAATGCGTGATGAGACGCAGACGCGGCCCCTGGACTGTCACACCGACAAGTAGCACCAGGCTCAGCCATGGTTGGGGACCAGGCTGTGACTCACCAGATATATCTCACTTTTCCTGGGGAAGTTCACAGCCTGCTGCTCCAGCCGAGAAGGGTTATTTTGGAGTGGAAAGTGAGAAGCTGTAGCTTTTATCCTTTTGGAGGAGCAATTTGCAAGGAAAACAATGCAGGATTCTCTGGAATAAGGAGTATTAGCTGCATCATCTTTTAAAAATAATTTAGTCAAGTGAATGTTGGCCGGGGATTAACACCCTTGCAGGCACTTGGGTTGCAGTGAGGGGATGTTTGTTGAGATTTATTGATGTTGGGGATTGTTACAAATGCATAGGTGACATCTAATGCCAAAGCAGCTCTCTGACTCACTAATGAGATAAGTCAAAGGCTCTGCGAAGTTTTCAGCAGCGTAGCCATTAACCCCAAGATTACAATATCCTTTGTGTTTTTCCAGCATGTTCTGCCAAGATTTCGCCTTAAGCAGAGCAAAGATGAAAAATGCAGGGCCAGAGAGTCTCTTACAGCTGAAAACCACTGTCTGCTCTGTTGTTCCCTGGGACAGAGAAGAGCCTGTGTATAATCAGCACTGAGCCAGGAAACATCTCTACTGTCCAGCACAGTCGTTTTCTTCAGTGTTGGACAAGTGCAAAAAGGAAAAAAATCACAGAGAATGGTTCTGTCTGGGTAGATGCAGTCTTGTGACCCCTGCTCTCATCTGCTTCTGATGCTTGGATGTGCGGGACTGTTAAACTTCAGAAGGGCTTTCTAGGTAGTTATATTGGATACTTCTTTTGATCCAAGCAGGTCTTCTTATGGGAATTATTTTTTGTGGTGGTAATGAGGTTTTCATCTCTTAACTAAAGACTGCGTACCCGAAATGAGACAGGCTGCAGGTGAATTCCAGTATTAACTTTCCAGGACGGGCGATTGCAAAAATCCCTCAGCTAAAACATTTGTAGGAAATAAACAAATGCAGTTTTAGTAACTTCATCTTAATGTGTCTGAGCTATTGTGTTGGAAGGACCTCAACTTACATTTTCTGTCCTTCTCCCACAAAACATGAAACATTTTTTTTCCTAGAAATTTCCTTCAGTTTTATTTAAGTCATTAAAAGAAAAAAAATTACTTCCCTCAAAAAATAGTCTTGCGTTAAACAAAACCTTTTGTTCTGCTCCAAACTTTTGAAAAATACCAACTACATCAAAATGAGAACCAACATGTTTTGGATGTTTGAAGCAAAATTCTTGTTTCCTTTTACTCTCTGTAGTTCCTTGGTGAAGAATTACTTCCACTTGGGACACTTAGACAATGATTTGCAGATTTTAAAAAAAAAAAAAAAAGGAACAACCCAGGGTTATAGAAGTTTCAGTGTCAGGAGTAGGTGCTGTGGGACTGCTCTCTAAACTTTATTTGGAGAGTTGAAAGAACCAAGGCATTGATTTGGGCATGAGCTAATGAATTACTTTCAACCTTCAAGGAACAAAACCAAATCGCTGCGATAGCAAGATAATATCCACTATGTTATTGCTAGAAGCATACTTCAGTCTCATCTATTTGCTGAACAAACAGCTTTGGCCTCTTTGCAATGGTACAAACATTTTGTATCACCCATTCTCCCATAAAAAAGACTCTCCTGACCACATCTAAGTTTATACTTGGGGTTGTGATTTCAGTGTGGATCTCAGCACTATCTCAAAGGCTGGTGATGGCTGATTCCCCTGTCTGCCAGAGCTATTCTTCACATCCTTTCTTTAGAGGCTGAGAGAGGAGCAGCTCGCCTACCCTTCCAGCCCTCCTGAAGAGGCAAAGCCCTCAGCAAGACCATGATTGTTTCCGTGGTCCCAATATTGTGCCACTTCAGACAGTGGCCAACTTTGCTTGTGCCCAGCTCCAGCTTTGGGTTTCGCAGAATCACTGTTCTCAAAATGCACATGCTCTGTGGCCAAGGATGAGTTGGAGGGATGCTGTTAGTGGTGCGCTGGGTGGTACAAGTTAGTCCTTGTTCATGGGAGTCCATGAGCAATTAAAGGAAGAAAATCGTAATTAATGCCAATCAGCATAAGTTCATGGAAAATAGAATGTGATGTCTCTCTTTGGTTTAGTTGATAAAAGTGATAGTAGTGTACAAGACTTCTGTGAGACGTTTGACTGGGTACTACATGACATTTTGATTAAGGATCTAGAGCAATATAAAATCAAGAGGGTGTGCATTAAATGGATTAAAACCTGGCTCCGTGACAGGTCTCCAAATGTAACTGTAAATCATCTGCCAGCTGTGTTTGTAGCAAAGTCCCTCCAGTATTCTTGCATTTAATATCTTTATCAATGACATGGAAGAAAATGTAAAATCACCACTGATGTGGTCTGCTGATGGTGTAATGAGCCAGGAGGCAGTAAATAATGAAGAGGAGAGGTCACGGATAGGGAGGAATACAGAGCGCGTGGAGAGCCAGGCTCAAGCAAACAACAAATACGGTGATGCAGGTGAATGCAAGAGCAAAGAATAAAAGCTGCATTTGTAGGACAGTGGACTGCAGGAAGCAGGATGCAGAAGAAGCTTTTGGGAAAGCTTCTTCAGTGGGCAAATGTCAGCTGAATGGATGGTCCTGGTGCTGGGCTGTAACTGAGTGGGAGGACACTTGAGGGTAGAAGGAGCAGAAGAGGGTCTCATATATTTGCTCCTGATGGCAGTGCTGCTGTGGTGAGTAAAAATATCAATATGTCGGAGAGGGTTCAGGGAAGAGCCAGGCATGTTTTGGAAGGGTGGCAAAGCCTTGAGTGGCCCTGTGTGTTGAGCCACCAGAGCAAAGTTGAGGACGGAGTTGGTCCCAGTTTGCAGATGTGGGGAGTGAAGTAGATACTAGGATTTTTTTGTCTAGCAGACCACTGTGCAGCAACTGGAAGCAGAGTGTGGAGGTATTCAGATGGAGAGAAAGGAATTATCAGGAATTATCTTGTGTCATCTGGGAGCTTTCGCCAGGCTCAGTAACGCACAGCATACCTGCTTACAGAGTATCAGTATCTCAGCAGGATTAAACCAGCATTGCTACAGTGGCATAGCCAGATCGGTGACTGACATCTATCTGCATGTAAGTGAAAGCTGAAGTGCTGCTCATATTGAAGTCGGTATCAAAAGTACCAATGGTTTAGGGGAGGTAGAACTACCCCTAGAGTTCTTAGACACTTTTATCCTGGTCTGTACACAAAGGAAAAAAAAAAACAAAACAGAAGTGATTTTTAAAACAATATAGTACAACTTCCTGGATGAACATTCAAAATTAATTTAAAACTGCTGTAGGTGACGTTGGTTGCAACTCCAAGGCTTTAGGTAGATGCTCACTATGCAAGCAGCTGTGCTAGCTGAAAAGTTACCTTAGCCATAGCCTTCCCAGCCAAGTGGTTCTTGTCCATCTCAGCCTGAAAAATTATATCCATCAGGGAGGTAGCAATGAGCATCTTGTGGTCATACCATCAGGTAGCACAGCAAGACCTGGAGGACACAGATGTCCACCAGAACTTGTATTCACAGCATGAATTAACATTTAGGACCGATTTAAGCGTGGTTGCACTGGTGTTCCTATGCGTTTAAGTTGTTTGGTAAACAAGATTTAAAGCAGTTCAAGTTTTGTTGAAAAGAACAGACTATTGTCAGGGATGGGTTTACTGCAGCTTGACAGTAGCTTAGGCTAATGCATTTATTTTGCAGGATCAGGCTAGGAGAATGCATTGACAAGTGGCAGACTGGTTGTTTCCAACTGTTATATCCTGTGAGTAGAGGAATGCCTCAGATGGTTCCATTTGGATGTTTTCATGCCAATACAATGAGGTCCAAGGGAGTCTACAACGACGTAATTTACACACCATAGAGTCGGAAGACATTGAATGCTGTATCCAAAAGGGACCTATTTTAACTCACGTTTGCTTACAAGGCTTTTGGGAACAAAATCATGTTTTGGCTAACCTATCTAGCTGGGCCCTGCATCCAAAAGGGGCAGCATTGCTCTTCCCCTTCCTGCCCCATCTTGTCTCTTGTGTCAGATGAATTGACCACGCAACCGGTTGAGGAGCTGGATTTGCTTGGTGCTTGGGCAGAGTCTGTTTTGGTAAGCTGGTTTCTGCTTGGATCACTGAACCAATGTAACTTTCAGAGTGGCTGCCCACCAGCTACAAAGAGGGTGGGCAGGAATTTTGTGACAGCCGTCAATCAGAAGAGATGGACCCTTTCATAACGCTGGGCTCTCAGTTGCTTTTCTCACTTGGGACTCTTTGAGATGGGCATTGCATTATCTTCAATCCCTCTACGTATCAGCAAAGCAAGTTAGTAGCATGTTCTAATGAGCCGAGTTACGCAAGAAAGCAGTGTGCAAGCATAGTGGCCAGGTTATACAGGAGCAGGCTAAGCAAAGAAGGTAAGTCTAAGCTGAAATACCATGCAGTGCTGCGCAGGGCAGAAAGTCACTGTAAGAGGCACGGCTGCAATTCACCTATCTGTGTGGTCTGCGGTGACACTGGAAGAGCCATCATTTGCCTCTTCCATAATCTGTCACCCATCACTGCTGCCTGGAGCATGGGAAGTTTAATTTCCTGTGAATCGTGGGTCGTTTGCGAAGTTTAATCCTACATCTTTCTGAGCCTCTATTGACAAAAGAGTTGAATAAGTCTGTCGTGGTATTCCTGCCTGCTTAGTTGTTGTTGGAAGTTGTCCTCTGGCCAGCGGTATCTCCATCAGCTTCAGGGTCACCTGCAGGCTGGGCTGCTGTGGCATCTCAGGTTGGTGGATTGGAGATGTTGGTGGAAGAATTGCTTGAGTTAAAGACGAGCGTCTGATGTCAGGGGACTCCTGCCAGTCATTGTTCTGCTGCCTGTGTGGAAACAGGCTGAACTCTGCGGTTTTGCTGTGTAACATTCTTATGTAGCCGGCCGAGTCGCCAACATGATAAATGCAATTATTTTTTCCAATTGTTATTTTTGCCCAAAGCATGCAATTGACACTGAAGTCTGCTGGGCAGAATGGAAATCTAGCGGCTGCTCACATCCCCGCAGCGGCACGACGATGTGAAGGCATGAATTGCGACGATGGGAAGCGAATGCTGCCCCGTGGCGTATGTCGGGGACAGGCACCCGTCTGTGCCTCCGTCCGTCCCACCCTCGGGTGTCCGTGGTCGGGGTGGGGTAACCTGCTTTCTTGGTGTCATCAAAGCGGGGAAGGATGGAGGGTTTTGGGGCAGTCACAAACGTGATTTTCATGGGAAAGGTGGGAGGGGAGCAGGGTTTGGTTACGCAATGCGGTTGAGGGAACTGTATTGCACCACCTGGGAGGGGAGCAATGGCGCCAGAGCTGCTTCCCTCTCCCCTGTGCCAACGGAGGCCAGCAGCCTCCCCGGCTCCCAACGGAAGCATTTCCAAAGGGAAAAAAAGGGTTTGGGGCCCTTCCCCGCGGGAGGCAAGTCTTAACTGGACCCTGAGCTTGGGAGGGAGGCACAGCTGTCTTGTAATGATGGGGATGAGATTGCTTTCACAGAGAAGGCAATGAGGTGCTGGGCTCGTTTGGGACATCTGCACCCAATGGGAAACTGGCGCTGTGGGGTGATGGGTGCTGTGGGCTCCCTCTGCCATGGCTTATTCAGCCGAGTAAAAGGACAGGCCAGCCGAGCTCCCACCGTGGTGGTTAAAGTTTGTTTTAGCCGCCTTATCTAATCTCTCTCCTAACTTTTGCTGGGGGAAAGCGTTTATTGCTTATATCGTGTTACTCCATGAGCACTTGCTGGCTGTGGCTGTTTGCGTGTGTATATGTAGATGTGAAGCCAGATAACTTCAGGCCTTGCAGTTTTATGGGTCAGTCAATCCAAACTGCTTCCACTGGCAGATGTGGGGATGTGCTGCGTTTGTTACCTGTGGGCCATGTGCTATCAGGGTGTAAATCAGCAAAACAGGGCTCTGTTTATACACATAAATTGCCCCAATCTGACAGCTTAATACTCTTTTGACTTTTTACCCTCTGCGGGGGAGAGCCTCAAATGTCTTACGGCACTGCTCACCCCAGGGATGACGGTAACACGGGGAAACCAGCCCCGCTATAAAAGGAGGGAGCACGCTTTGCTCCTGCGCGTCTTCAGGCTTGGCTGCGTAGCCACCAGCTCCCTGGAGGGGAAAGGCCCGTCCAACAGACCAGTCCAACAGGAAATTATCTGCTCACCTTTGCTAAATTACTAGCTGGACAGCTAGTCACAGGGTCCCAAAAATGCCAGCTCCATCTATTCCCCTACAGACATGATTCCCAGGCACGCAAGATCCCAGCTTGGTCACCGCGAGGGCAAACCCACCCGTCCGTCCCTCCCCTGCAGCGCCTTGCGCAAGTCTTGATTTCATCTCTTTTGTGGGACATGAAGGTCACACGGGTGAAATTTCCCTGAGCAGTCGCAGGGTAGAAACCTGCCAGGCTTCCTTTGGCTCCAGCTGAGGGGTTTTGTTGCTCCAGGAGATGCTTTATTTTTTTCAGCAGATGAGAGGGTGTTTCCAACGAGATAGCAGGGGGTTGATGAGAGGGAAGGGGAAGTGCCAGGACATCACAGCAAAATGGATTGTTGTGATATTTTGAGGAGCTTCCCAAATTTAAGTGATGTGGGAGGGGGGGTAAGATTGTTGAAACTGAGATCCCCTGCCTTTGAAATGTCCTTTTTTCTTCCCCCTCTGCTGCCTCCTTCACGGGCTTGGAGAACAGGAGCTTGTGGCTGCATCCAAACCTTTGGTTAACTCCCTTGGCTTTTTTCCTTCATTTGATGTATCCTAAATCTGGCTGCACTAAACCATCCTAAACCCAACCCGGAGAAAGAGAGAGACTCTCTTAATTGGAATTTTTGCTTGTGCTGGTACTGAGCAGCCCTGGAGGGGCTATTAATTTACCCCGCTGTGCTTTCCAAGCCCTCGTCCCCAGCAGTGCCTGACCTCTGTAGGAGAACGGCAGCTCCCAGCTCACCTCCATGCTCCCACCCCAACCAGGAGCATCCCCATGCCCTTGCATGAGAAGGAGGCATCTGCTGCAGGCCTTTCCCAACCTGCTTTTAAAGTGCAAGTCGAGGCAGAAAATTGATGCTGTAGGAGACTGACCTTGTGGGAGCGTCCTTCCCTCTGGCTGATCTCGGGTCAAGCGCTCTCAGTTTACGAGTCGCTGACTCCCACGGTAGCCGGGCTGCTCCTGCCTCCGCTCCTCCTCGCCCGAGCGGCAGGAAAGACTCGGCAGCCGGGACGTTGCATGAAGCAGAAGCTGACCCCATCCCTGCTCCTGGCCTTGCATCCCCTTAGTGTCCAAGAGGTGGCTTTTGTGCAGGAAGGGCTGAGGACCAGCTTGGGTGGCTGGAGAGCTGGTTCTGGTGCTGGTGCTACCCTGTGACCGCAGACACCTCATTTTACCCGGCTGGGACTACTTCCCTTGCTGACACTACTCTATCGGCATTTCTCAGAAAGCGGGGCTGTCAGTCGCCATGATTTTAAATTCTCGGCACAGAGCAGCTCGGATGCTGCTGTTTCTACAGCGCACTTAGTCAGGGTGATTCAGTGAAGCGTGGCTTCCCGCAGAGAAACATATGAGGCAGCTCAAGGTTGGATGCTCTGGTGTTTAATATCAAGCGAGCGCATGCTGCAGCCTTTCTCTCAGCATGGGCTCAGCTTTCTCTTGTCTACCCAGCCCCGGGAAGACTTGTAAGCAGTTAGTTTCTTTGAGGACTCTGCCCTTCTGGCAAACTTGGTTGAAATTGGCCAGTGAGTTCAGAAGTTTTATTAGGGAGGGAGAGACAGACACACCCACAGCACAATCACAAAAGAGTTGTTTCTCTAGGAAACTAGGCTGACAAAAAAATGGTTGTTTAAGTAAGCAAATACGTGTCTTGGAGACACTAGAGCCGGGGAGGTGGTGGGGGAACTGTGTGTTTACATAGCTGCTGACCCAACCTCCTCTTAACCATTAGTTTCTTGTTTTAAATCTCTTTATCCCTATTTATGCCCATTTTTCTCATGTTGGCTATTAGTTCTAATGACTTGCTCTGCCCTATGCTGCCACCTCCATCTCAGCAACCTCCCATTTTGCTGCAGGATTCCACAGACCACTTTGCTGAGATCAGCCCATCCAAATAATTTTACACATATAAACAATGAAGCCAGTGAGGGAGAGGGAGTGGCTGGGCCCTGTGAAGGCAAGGGATAGATGTGAGCAAAATTAATTGGTGGCTCAAGCTCTCCTATAAAGCTCCCATTTCAGGATTTGCAAACTGGCTTCCTCTATCAGCTCCAAAGCATTGGAGCTGCTAATCCCAGGGCAGTAAAGGCCCTTTTGGTCTGAGCTGTCAGCCAAAAATTCAAGCGCCTGCGAGATATTCTAGTTTTGCTGAAAATGGGTACAGCGGTCAGGTGTCCCTTTGATGCACTCCTGTTTATTTACAAAGAGCCTGAAAGGTCCCGTTCCCCCCGAAGGTGGCAGGAAACAGGCAGGGACAGAATTCGGTACCTTGTTCTTCCTGTTAGGGCCGATCTAGGGCCGATCTCATGTGAGTAAACAGCCGGTGCGTGGTGAGCTGCAGCAAAGGCTTTGCTGCCTGAATAGCCACCGGTCCACCCATTTTCCACCCCTGGATGCCTGTGCGGGTCTCCCTTTCACTTTCTTTCTGGCTCGTCTGTGCAGGAAATCAGGCTGATTAAAAACTGAAGGGGAAAAAAATGAAAAAAAAAAAAAAAAAGATGAAAAATGTGTTTCTTTAAAAACAGAAGAAAAAAATTAAAGATCATTTTAATTAGGTTTGAAAAATCTGTGGCGGAGTTGACAGGCAGGCTGACAGGGCTCCCTTTCACCGGATCGCCCAGCTCAGGGCTTTTCCTCTTGCGTGCAGAATATTTTGACATTCGTGCTTTCTTGGCTCTGTCTGTAGAGCCCAGTGGAACCTGCAGCCTAATTAAATGTAACAATTCCTGAAAATGAGGGTTGTTTTTTTTTTTTCCTAAGGATAATAATAGAGGTTTTATTTAAAAAAGAGCTAATCTATTTACTCTAGGCTGCCTGCTTCCTGACCTGGCCTCAGTACCTGAGGGGACAGGAACAGAACGAATTAGACAGGGGCTTAGTCACTGGAAAAGATGAGGGTGTTAATGTGTATGTGTGTGTGCGCACATGTGTCCCGCACGCTCCACTTGAAGAGTTGAGAGGTAGAAGGTTAGTAGGCTCGGATTTTCCCTGGCAGCTGACTTTTTTCCCTTACTTTTGTGGTTCAGTGCTGGTTTTCAGCCAACGTCAGACCCAGCGGGCTCTAAAGAGGCTGAAAGCAGCGCTCTGAGGCTGCACGGTCCCTCCTCTGGCTCCTCCACCTCGGTCACCAGCCTGCAGGGGAGGGGAGATGGTGGCTCCGCAGACCTGGGGCCGTGCAACCAGTGGGTAATGACAGAGCCTTTGTATCGAGAGCTGCTTTAAACAAGGAGGCAGAGGAGAAGGAAAACACAAGTCGGCATTGTTGAGGACTGTATGTGCCCAACTATGCAGCAGCGATCTGCAGCTCTTGGTGCCCAGAGCTTTTACCCGCACTGTTTCATTTTTACCATGGTGTAACTCCTGGTCTTTCAAGCACATCCCTGCATCCTCATGACTGATGAAGCATGGCCAAGCTCCAGGAGAAAGTCGAGCCAGAGCTGTCTGCTTGTGCCTCTCCCTGTGGGTTCCTGGAGCTGTTGTGTCTTGGGTCTGGCAGCTGCCACCACTGTACCCAGGGCTGCAGCACTCAGGTGTCGCTGCTGTTGGCTTCCCACGGGCTACTTGGCACCAAGAGTCGCTCCGGTGCGAGGGCAGCAAGTTCCTCTTTCATCTCAATGAGTAATGCGGTCTCCCAGGCTGATGCGGAGGTGATGGTGGCAGAGGCGTAGGAAAGCTCCCTACTGTCCCATGCATGGCGGATGGCTTCCCTGTGCTACTTGCTTCAGCATCGCTCACCAAATCACCTCAAAACTTCCCACCAGCCGCTGTGCCCTTTACTCAGCCAAAAGCGATGTGGGAGAACACGAGCGGTGAAACCACTCGCAGACTTTTCCTCTCCCCGTTTCCTCCTGTAGCTCCAGGGAGGTCCCCTCCAGCCCCAGAAATCAAAGCTTCAGGGCACTTGCCCCTGGCTGGCCATGGCAGGACCGGCTAATGGTGCCTGGTGCCTTTCCCAGCCGGCAGCCTGATGGCAGCAATGAATCAGCAGCCGGTGGACTTGTCAAAGGCATTCCTCCACTTTAATCCTATTGACAGGGACTACTGCCTGGAACAGGAACTGCGGGGTGAGCCATGTCAACAGCAGATTCTTATTACAGATAATATTGATGGGGCCTTTACTTGAATAATGAAGGGAAGAGCCCTCTGCTTTGACGTTTGTCTCCAAAACCTAGAATTACTAAGAGTTTAACCATCGGAGGGGAGCTTAAGATAGTTGCATCTTAAAGGATCTGCTTTCTTGTTGCATTCAAGGCTGGGGAAAGGAGTTTAGCCCATACGCTGGGAGCTCCACGCTGACCTTTTCACTGCTCTTAATAAATGTTACAGTTAAATAAAGTCGGATGGATTTTTCTATCTACTGTAGTGTGTTATCCACTTTCTGGGGAAAAAAAAGGTAAAAAACCCCAAATCCCTGTTTAATATCACTGTTACTCATTATCTTTGCTAGCTGCAGGGCAAAAGGCAAGGAGGAAGGGCAGGGGCAGGACAATTCAGGCTGTATTATCAGGGTAATTCCTACCATCGCACATGATTATGTGTGTCTCTATACGAGTGAATCAGGGCTGTTTAAATCGGTTGTGATCTTATGGCCAAAGCTCAAACCAGAATCAGCAGCTCTGGAAATGTTTGGGGAAAGTTTTGTTTGTTTGTTTTTAATTTACATTCTTATTTTCCATTCTTCAAAAAGGAGGGGGGGAGGGAGGGGAACCCCTCTGTCCAGTCTATATCGCTTGGTTGCCTACAGGAGTGGAGATGCCAGAGCTGCAGGAGAGAGGCTGCTTGGGAAGTCAAATGAGGTCAGAAGGCATCAGCTGTTCCAGGAAATAACCTGCCCTTGCACATTTCCTCATGTTTGGGCTTCAATATTGTGATTGCAAGCACTGTGATGAGAGAAGGTAAGGAAGGAAGGTGGGGCTAAATGGTGGTATTCCTATTCTTGGATTTTAAATGTAACCAGGACCTCAAAGGTGTCCCTCTGAAGCATTATTCTCTAAATGGGGTTTGAGCCTCTAGCTCCTATTGGGACAGATGAGGAAGAGAGCAGGAAAAGTTGGCTCTCGGCCACGTTTATACCTCCCAGATCCTAGAGCTGGCCCAGGACTGAACTGGCAGGTGGTTTAAGTTAGAGCAGCCACGGGGCTGCTCTAACTTAAGCCAGCTGGAATCCCTTCTGGGGTTGGTTCTACCAGCCAAGGTTTGCTGGATTACAGCAGGGCCCTGAAAGCCTCCAGCCCACCCCTGCATGGCCTACACAAGAGGACCAGAGAGCAGATGACATGAAAATGTCGGGGCAGTTCCCAGCTGGTGCTTTAGGACAGCTTTAATTCCTTCACACTGCTGCAGAAAACTAGTATCTGGTCCAAGGGAGCCTGTTCTCATGGTATTTTTAGTCTGATTTTGAAGACCCTAGGAGTTTTGGATTGCCCTTAAGTTTCTGAATTTTGGGCTTTCTGACTTGAGCTGTTAAATATTTTCCATTCATAAACAGCAGCCACAAAATTTCAGGTTGGATGACTTGTGTTTTAGATATTTTTTATTTTTTATTTTTTTTTAAAAGCCAAAATAAGACAGAGGAAAAGTTAAGTCTCCAAGCGGTCCAGTTACTATCCTCATCTGAGTGTGTCTCCTCCCTCTGAAACAGGTTCCCAAGACAGGGATGAAGTGGCCTCTCTTGGCACATTTCTTAGAAGTGCAAAGGAAAGACCCAGCAAGTGCAGAAGGGGCCAGCCTCAGGGTCAGTGAAGGATCCCCCAGCACGTGATGGGGTGCATGAGAAGGCAGCCCGTGCTCTCTGTGTGCACCCTTCACCTCTGAGCATCGTTTGGCTTGCTGTCTATGTCTACACACAGTGTTTTAACCTCCTCAGATCTTCTGTTTTACCCAGAAAAGCCCATGGCTCATGTGGGCACTCATTTTCCTGTAAGGACGGCCCCCCAAGACCATCTCTTAGACCAACTTTGAAACCCCACTGAGCTGCAAGCCACCTTCCCTTCCAGCTGAGATTTATGCCCCTTTGCTTCCTGACGGCCGAGGTGTGGCACAGAAACTCAGCCCTGCTCCGAACAACAGGGGACGATCGGCCGGGGCTGACATCGGGCGTTGCAGTTACACACAGCGCCTTTCCCGGGAGGGACAATTCCGGCAAATGCCGATGGCAGGGGACACCCTGTGCCAGGCACAGGGCTGTGATGCTGCCAACTCTTGGGTCAGGCAGGGAGCAAGCAGCTTTGGAGGAAGCATCTGACCACAGCATGTGCCTGAGAAGGACTGTAAAAATACCCGTGCGTGAGCTCTTGCTCTGCAAGGTTTTCCAAACTGGTAGAGGCTTGCAGCGAGGGGGGAATGGGGATATTCCCTTGAGGTACTGATGCAGCAGGTAGATACATCCTAATGCCCTAATTAGAAAAGTCAGTCCTCAACCTTTTTGTCTCAACCAGGTGCCCATGAGATCCCACACACTGGGATGTGGTGGAGGTCCCTGCCCAACTGCAGCATGGATCAGCTCCAGCCTGGGACTGCCTGCACCAGGCATCTTGTGGAGCTAGGGAGAAGCCCTGACCAGGCTGTGGGAGGTGGTGAGTGTGAGCTCAGGACATGGAGAGATCAAGCAGCTTCAAGTTGTCCTTGAGCCTCTTTTAGTGCTGCGGCTGTGGGCATGGCCAGACCATTCGTGGTCCTGCACTGGGGTGGGTGAGCAGAACAGTGTGTGGCTCCAAGCCCCGATGTCCCAGGGAAATGCCACCCTCTCCTCATCTCCATGTTGCTACGCTGGGAGTTGAAATCTGGCCAATGCAAGCCATTGGTAGCACCTATGGAATTAGCTGACCTTCACATAACCTCCCAAGGGCTCAAAAATCGATTGGGTCCTTCAGGTCATAAGGGGTTTTTTTAATCCCCTCCTTGAAAAAAAAAAAAAAAAAGAAAGAAAAAGGTGATAAATATTGGTTCCCCCATGCTTGTTTTTTGGTTTGGAGGGTGCTTTAGGGTGCGCTGAGCTTGTGTTTCTCAGCTTTTCTCTAGAACCTGGAGGCCCATGAACTGCTTGTTCCTTTTCCTTCTCTTTTTAAAATGAAATCTGAGATTTTTGCATAATACATTGGAGCAAGAAGCTGGGGAGGGGGTGAAGAAAAACATCAAGTACTGTGGGACTAAAATTGCAAGAGTTGGCAACACTGCTATTTTTTTTGTTTTTCTTTCTGTTTTCCAGAGAAAAAGAAAACACCCCCCATTTTGCTGAGCCCCAGCGGGGTGAACAGAGGGAAAAGGTGCTTCAGGGCAGGAAGAAACTGTGAAGAAATAGGTTTGCAAACTCCATTTATATTGGATTGTTTGAAAATTGTCCTGAGAGCTGCCTTCTGGGGACAGCTGTCCTGCTCTGAGGAGGGAGCGCAGAGAGACGTGTGTGGGGAGAAGCTGTGTGGGGCTCTTGGGCTGGGACAGGACTCAGGCTGCAGTTGCCTCTGGTTGTGCTCGGGTCTCAGCAGTGCCAGCTCTTCAAGGAGAGCAAGGAGAGACTGCGCGGGCGGAAGAAAGGCTCCGTGAAACCCTGCCTCCCCATAGGAGCAACATCTCCTTCTGCAACAGGAGGTGTCCCGGTTGGCCAGAACCAGTCCTGGCAGGCGGAGAGGTGGAAAGGGACTGGCAATCAGCGCTGTTACCCCCAGGTCCCCTCCCTGCCGGTCATCTACAAGCTGTGGCAATGCTGCAGTGCCCCCATGCTCAAGGAAGATGTGCAGAAGGACCTCAGTCTGTGCTGGAGATGTGGGTGGGATGGTGGTACCCAACCCCAGCTCTGGTGCTTGCGAGACCCCGGGTCACCAGCAGCTGCAGGAATTGATAAATGGAGGCTCAGCAAAGTAGGACATTGCCCTTAATGTACTGCGTTCCGAGGGATGTTGCCCCTGGGTGTAAGGATGCTGGTGTGGATCTCCACTAATGTGACCGCAGCCAGTATCTACTCCAGGCTGTTTAACAGCAGAAACGAATGCGTCTATCTCGCCTTGGCTGCACGTGGCATGCACAGGGAGACTGTTACTTATTAGCGCTTGCAATCATTGGCAAGAGCTGCTGGAACAGAGGTTGAGCTCCAACTGCTGTTCTTGCCTGTCCTCCTTCACTTGTGCTCATATCTTTCTCAGACTCATTCCTTTTGGGTCGAAATTTTCCATGCTTTGTCTTAGCCTAGTGACACGTTTTTGCTAAAGGTATGGACTGTGCTGGTTGGAGTCCTCTTTGTGGAGCTCCTTGCTAATCTCTGCCCCACAGTGAATGTCCATCTTTCATGTCTGAGGAGACATCAGGCTGAAGAAAATCTTTAGAGGATGGATTCTGATTTATTTACTTGTTTATTTGTTTGGAAAAGTGACTTAAAAGTTTACATCTCAGTCAACTGGAACTTAAAAGGAAATCTTTTATTTAGATCTCCCCCAGTGGAAAACTGAACAGCTCTGGCAAAACTGAAGTTTTTCCATGGAACATTCAGATTTTGTGAAAACTACACTTTCTATTGAAAAAAAAATTATTTTGATTATTAGTTTTTAATCTCCTCCAGTTTTTAAGGATGATTCAAAAACATAAAGGCAAAAATCTCCACTTCCCACGTCTAATATAGCAACTTTTTTTTTTTTTTAGTATGACTTCAATTCCATCTCCTTAGCGAGAGGCTAGAAAAATTATTAAGCTTAAGGAGAAACATTTTATCAGTTATAAAGTT
This sequence comes from Haliaeetus leucocephalus, assembly GCF_000737465.1. Lineage (NCBI taxonomy): Eukaryota > Metazoa > Chordata > Aves > Accipitriformes > Accipitridae > Haliaeetus > Haliaeetus leucocephalus. Next base: position 13,734,490 of record NW_010972438.1, read on the forward strand.
GTGGAAATTTAAAATGGGTATCTTAGAGCAAGTATTGGATTTGCAGCTTGCCTTTCTTCCTATCTGGGTCTAGGACGCCGGACTTAAAAACATGGTGTTAACTTAGTTAAGAGTATCTCTGGTAGGAGGCTTTTGGTTTGTTGATGTGTTTTTTTTTTAAGGACAGCTGAAATACAGAAAAATCTGTTTAGGGCTGAAGGACTAAAAATTACCTTTGGGAACTGGGAGACCTCCATTCATGATGATTCTGTAACAGTGATTCCAGGGCTGAATTTATCATTTACTGGAGTCTTGTGGTTTAATACATGTTTTTCCCCTGGATTTTCAAACCTAAAGATTGTTTTCCTTAGACAGCCATTTTTTTCCTTAGAAAGTTAGGATAACCAAATACTAAGCTTAACTAATAAAATCTTCAAAAGTTAGCAAGTTCCAATCCAAGGATTAATGGCGTTACAAAGTTAATACAAGGTCATCACGCAAATGTAGAATTTTTTCTGTTCCCTTCTCCACCCCATTGTGATGGGGCAACTTTTTGAATGTTCAGAAATTGTCCCCATGAGTAGACAATCAATTTGGTACTTTCAGACATGAACATACAGGTACAAAATTAATGTAGTCTGTGCACTGAACACATGAAATAGTTCCTTGAATGCACAATTCATTCAAAATGGCTAATTTGCAAAATGCCCAGAATGCATCATGGTGGATAACTTGATTTGAAACGTTAGAATAGGTGATAAGAAAGTCATGCTATAGAATCATTTATATATATATTTCAAACAACTTCCACTTAAAGCAGGGGGGAATCTTTATAATTAACACAACAGATAAGAGCAACTGTGACACTTTAAATAAATGCAATGTATTTGATTTTGAAGTAGAGTTTAAGATTCTGGGGATGTGTTCAAGAGAGAAAAAAATATGTGCTCATAGTTGAAAATGAAGAGATACTATAGATCATCTTTAAAAACAGCAATCTCGCAGAACTCCCCTGTTCCTAATGGCCTTCAGCACAGAGTCTCCTAGGAAACGGGAGTGAGGCTAATTAAGAGAGAGCTGACAAAAGGCGGGCCCTACGAGGGAAGGTTTAACTAGGGCTTCTTTTCCATGCCAATAGCCATGCAAGGAGAAGACATCCAAAGATCTAGCTGTGGTGGAAGTAACTCTTGAGGAATGCTACCTCCTTGCAGATTTTAAAATAAGATGCAGGGTTGGTGATGGCTTAGATGTTAGATATAATGGATGTTATGTTGGTCATTGGATGGAGACTCAGTAGCCAGTTCAGTGAATAGTTTTGCTGAGTTTTTGGATGTGTGATCCTAGGTCCTGTGTTGGGCTAAGTTCCTATGGCTCCTCCAAAGATATATAGGCAGGAGCTAGAGGTTGACGGTTGTACAGCAGAAAGGGGGAATGGGTATTTCCCACCAGCACTTTTATCTGCAGAGCCTATGACCAGCATGATTTAAAAAATACTGATTTCCGCAGCACACTCTTCTCATTTCTTAGCTGTTGCTCAGGCAAAGCTGTTGTTAATTCAGGAGGAGTCTGCCTGAGCAAGAACCCTCCAGAGTCCAAAATATTTTGCAGAGAGTAAATATAAGAATTATTCACCTACCACAGAACAGCATCAGCCTCTGGGTGGAATGCAGGAGCTGTTTAACAGTGTGCAGAAACGTTTCCCCACAGGTTTGGACAGGAGTTGAAGGTTTGTGTATGCCCAATTGAAACTATGAGAGAAAGCAATAAGCAATAAGATGGGCCCCTTCCCTTGCCTTCATACTGGAAGGGCTCGGATGGGCGAGCACCACCTACCCGAGTACCACACCACTTCCTCTAGGACACTTGGAGATTTTTCTGGAGCTCACCCATCTGACCCAGTCCTCCACATGAGATCTGGCAAGATAATCGCTCCAAGCGTCTGGGTAAGTACTGTAAAATGCTTCAAATAAATGAATAGAAATCATCTGCTTCATAAATGCCAAGGGCTTTCAACATGTCATTTCTTGGTAAACAAAGAATTTCAGCACGACAATATCTTAGGATGTTATTGGCCATATTTGTTCCCTCGTGCATATTGAAGCGAATGTGAACAGAGTCACACAGCTATCCTTTACGTCCTCCTTCAGCTCAGAGTTTTTCTTCCTGCTCTGCAGTGGAGATGAGGGGGCTGCTCTGGGTACCCCTGGACAGACTGATCTGCGCTCAGTCCCCAAAACTCCTACTTCTGTGACGGTGAAGGGCAGGTGGAAGTTCTGCTTGTGCTCGGTTTTGCACAAAGTGCCATATACTATGATTAGAAAAAAACCCAAACCAAAACATGTCCCCCCCTTTTTTTTTTGCGGACATTAGAATGCAATAAAAATATGTGTGTGCTTCCCCCCTCGCCCCCCAGCTAAATTGATTACATCTGGTGGCATGAAAAAAAATAGCCAAAATGTCAGACTGAGTCACAGAGCCCCCTTGGGTGGTTATATTTATTTCAGGGTTGGAGCACTCATCAAAACAATTTATCCTTGGCTGTCCCTCTCAGCCTTCCCATCTCTGTGCTTACAAACTCTTCTCTGTTCCCTAACACTTGTATTTAGCCCCAAGCCCCCTCCTTCCCCCATTCTTTCCTTTCTCCATCTTTTCCCTCTCCATGTCCTCTGGCCTGGCTCTGTCCCCTTTCTTCCCCTTTGCTTCATCAACCCCAGCAAACCCTGTAACTGCAATTCTCTGCTGGGGATAGCAAGGGAAGCCGGAGCACAGGCAATGTCTTGTTTCATGTTGCTTGGGGTGAAGGGATATGGTAAAATTTGTGAGTGAGCTCTCGACTGTGGCTTCTGTCATCACTGTGAGCAGTGCCCCAATTGGGGCAGTTGGGGTGGGACCATGCCTGCTGGAACGGCCATGGCTCCATCTCCAGCCTTGCCTGCTCTCCCTTGGCTGCCCTGACCTGTTGCAGTGGTGGAGGTGGATCTGCTGGCTCTCTTTTGGTGGCTTATTTTTGGGGCCTGGTTCACCTGTGTCCCATGTTTTCTCCCTGGCAGGGAGCAGCACCAGAAGCATCTGCAGGGTGAGGAGATACTGTGCTGCAGTGGGTGGGGAGAACCTCATCTCCAGGAACACAAAACGTCCTTTCCATCTCTCTTCCCAAACCTCATCCTTCTGCCCAAATCACAAGGAGAATGGCTACCTCCTGCCTGCAGCGCTCTGGACACCCTGTGCATCTCGGTCTATAAATCCTGTTGCAATCTGCTGCCGGGTTGTGCCTGCTCTCATGCCTTATGCCAACCACAGCTGCAGAAGACCATGCACTCTAGGATCCTTGTGGATGGAAATGGCTGCAGAAATGCATTTCTCTGTTTTTTCTCCACGACGATGAAAGGTCCTGGTCTGGCAAGAGCAGGGACTGAAGCTCTTGGTTGCTCTTTCTCTTTGGCTGGGGGATTGCCCTGCACAGAAAGACGCCCTTGCTTTCTTCACCACTCCTACAGGGATCAATGACAGATGAGGAAAACAGGGTTACCCTCCACTATCTTGGCTGGGAGAGGACTTGAGAAGCTCTTGGCACCACTGCCTCTGAGCTAACGCACTGTCCCCCATCCGCTGTGCCTCCCGCTCCCAGCCTGGGCAGCAAGCTCCTGTTATACAGCATGCCACGTTTTCTCCTGTGGTAAATCAGAGCCCTCTGGGATCTGGTATTGTGCTTTTTTTTTTTTTTTCCCCAGGTATTTTTGTCTGTGAACCACAGAAGACTGAATAGCAGGAAATGAAGTGCAGATTGAGAACATGGTTGAGTGCACTTGCTAAAATAAAACATGGGGGGGGAGGGAGAGATTCTTTTATAAATAGAAAATGAAGTGTGTTTACTTTTTATTGATGAAGTATTTAATTGTGCTGAGGGTTTGAGAGATGTTCTTAGCGGCATCTCAGACTGTGTGTTGACTAGAAATGCCAGTTGGTTTTGGTACAAATATCTCGCTAGGTCGAACTCACCTGTTTTGTGGCTGGGAAGAGCAAGGGGATGTCAGGATTTTTTAGTGATCTCTGGCATGCCACAGTTGTGCTAGAAGGGTCAGAGAACTCCACTAGTATCTTCTCGAACTGGACTAGATGCTAAGATGACCTAAAGGCTTGTTGAGTGGACGCAGCAGAAAAGGAAGTCTCTGCCCATTGCCCCTGGCCAGTGTATTTCAACTTTGGCTGGACAGGCTTACCCAAGCAGTGATTTTGGTCTCTGTGGTCTGTTCAACCTTTAGTCTCCATACAGAGTCTGCTAACAAAGCAGGCCACACCAGAAAGCATCTGCTGAGCTGATGCAACATATACAGATACACGAGCTACCGCTGAAATGGCCCTGTTGAGGAAGGCAGGTTAACTTGGATGCTGTCACCACAATGCTATCGCTGTGCTGTTTCTGGGATGCTTCCTGAAGCTAATGTGCTGAACTCTGCACGGCATCACGTTGTGTCATGGAGCTGTGCCACAGACACTTAGAGCCTGCTTGCTCTTTGTTATGCCTCTGACTTTTATTTGTAAGCAAGGCAAGGTAAGTAGTACAAGCAAGTGCAGGGTGTGGAGATAAGGCTGTGACCTTTTAGATTATTCTGTTGCTCTACTACAAACCCAGGCAGATGGGTTCTTTTGTGAGGTTAAATTCATCTCATTAATTCAGTTGTCTAAAAGTAGCAACCTTTAGTCATCAGTGACCTGGACTGCTTTCTTGTGGGGGCTAGATCTCTAGATTTCATCTCCCATTTTTGGAGCTATCCTGTTCTCCCTGTGTTCCTGAATCATTGTCTCAAAGATTGTACTTTTATGTTTGTTTTGATCCAGTGAAGGACTATGAGGCTTCAAAAGCAGAGGAGACCAAGATGCTTGGAGTCCTCATGATAGGTCTGTCCACCTTTACAACAAGCATGGGTGCAACCAAGAGGTATGCCCGTAATGAAGTAAATGGGGCTGCTTTTGTTGGGGCATTTGTTGGGTCTCAGCTGTGTAAAGTGTCCAGGGAAGCTTTTAAGCACATGCCAGAACCAGTGGGAGCTAACTACCTTTATTAGAACTTGCTTGAATCACATCCTAAATGTGAAGAAATTGGACAGACTGGATGCTTTTCAGAGGGACCAGTTATTGATCATCCAAATGTCTATGGAGCAAACCTGTCATAAAGGAATACCAGGTGAGTGTCCCCGTCTCAGCCAGCTTCCACCCCTTTCCAGCTGTGCCTGCAGAGGGAAAGCCGTCATTCCTTTTAGCCATGAGAGCCAGCAGTACCGCACGCCGCTGCCTCCGCTTCCAGGCTAGATGGGAGCTGGTGATCTGTTGGAAGTGTTCAAGCTCTTCCACCTGTCCCTAAGGCCGTGGAGTAGAACGTGTAGAGGTGATCCAGGCCTCTTTGTCTCATCTGTCTTACCTATTTACACCAAGTCGCTATTTCCAAAAGTTCTGTCTTGACAGTGCCTTAGCAGGGGAAAATGTCCAGTTATACAGCCTCCAGATGAAACAGCCACCAGCCCAACAGAGGAGACCTCATCTGTGAGGGAATTGCAAGTTCATTTGCCTGCCTTGGGGATAAAAGCCTCCTGGCAGCTTGTTGTGAGCTCCCACGAGAAGAGCTGAATCCTGCCACATGGGAGAGGGCAGTCCCTGTGCTGGCCAGTGTGCTGGCGGAAAGTGGAAGGGGGATTCAGGCAGAGAAGAAATTCTGGAGGGGAGAATAGATGCAAGAAATTCCTAGGAATGTTACAGAAATCAACATCCCCCCCTCTGCTCCTTCCAAACCAACCCACCTAAAAAATGCCGTTTTGTGGGCTATTTTGGAAAGGAGTCCATGCCTGGGGAATTTTTGGCTGATGCTTATGGCTTTTAGAAGTTTCTGGGAGATCAGACGAATAGAAACAGGAACCAGATGGGACTTCTAGCTGCTGGAAAGAAAGGAAGAAAAAAAAGGGGGGGGGAAAATCCATCCCTTGTTTAAAATGTGAAGAGCACTTGTTCACTTTGGGGGAGTTTCCCCTTCGCCCTGGATTTCTTATTTTAAAGTAATTTACCCCAGTTCCATGATATTCTCTTAGGACATTTATCTCTTTTGTTGTTGTTGCTAGAATTTTTCTTTCTTTTGCAATAAAAAACAGTTTATTCTTAGGAGAATTTAAGCCTTTGCCTTACTAGATAAAAAGAAAGTCAGTGGTTGGTTTTGTTCTTGCAGCAGCCTTGACGTCCCTTGGCCATTTACTCGCTGAGTTTATCTCTGTGAGGCTGCAAAATATGAAAAAAGGCAGTGGTAGTGGAGAGTAGAGCAAAGTTGGAGACAGCTCTGAGCTAGTAAAACCGAGCACACGTAGGTCCTATTTGAGGTAAATGGCCATCAAAGGGAGAGTTGCACCATACTGGAACATATGGTAGACCCAAACATGGACCTCAGATGCATGGTGCCTGCAGTGACCCAACTTGTCAAACGTAATGTTGGATTTGTGGTGTCTTGGCTGTTGGGTTTTGGGGTTGTGGATCCAAGAAACAGGCCTGGTCCAGTCCCAGGCTCCATTTTATCAGACCTTGGCTCTGGAGCTGGTTCATTTCTGGAAAACATCCCAGAGGCTGAATAGGGGCCAAAGAGCATTTTCCAGCTCCTGGGTCCAAGCTGGACTCTGTTGGGAGTCACGGTCCAGCCACAATCTGACACCGTGCTGGGACTGGGCTCAGTTGTGCTTCATCCTCGCAGCCTTTTCTTTCCAGGCTGGCAGGCTATGTTACACAGTGCCCCTGCTCTACTCAGGAGAGCCATGAAATCTTATTCCCCAGCTGGTAGGAAGGAAGCGAAGTAGATGCCACTTCGTAGATGAAGATAATAACTGGATATTACCATACTTGTAAGCTTTGCTACTAATCTTCTTTTAAGGATTCTGCTTTTAAGGAATTATTTTAATGGTTAATTAGGGGTGGTGGGGGGGGTTCCTTCTACTTTTCCAGATATTTACTGCTTCCTGGAAAAAAAGGCACTCTTCCCAGGTTCCTATCTTGTTTTATAGTCTTCCTTTTCTTGATAATCATTTCACGTTATTTCTCGTGCCCTCTGATCTGCAGCCATTCCCAAGATAGGGTCATCAGTACAAGGCAATGACCCTTGATAAACCTTCACCCATGGTTTGTAAGTCGGTATGAGAGGAAATCCGTCCCTGGGACTTAATCATGTATAAACTGTATTTCTAGGGAACTGATTGAAGGCTCCACAAACAACATTAGGGCTATACTGTGTGCTATGATACTTATTAGTGGTGATGCACAAAGTCAACTGTAGATATTTTAAGACACAATAGTTGATCTTTTGTTTGCATTTTCAAATGTGCGTGCATTTGAACACATGGCTTTGGTTCCAAGGTTCGTCACAGATGGACCTAACTAAGCCAGCTGCTTGAACCCTCTATTATGGTGACCAATTGATTAGATTAGTTTAAATGAAAAAAATGCCCCAAAACGTAAGGCTTTGGGTTTGAGTGTCCAATTTGAGTTCTGACTTTTGTGGCTTTCTTTTTTCCTTTGGCTCGGGCTGGTCCGGCAGGATGTCCCGTATTAGAATGCTGCTCGGTTGTTGTTCTTTGTGGTTCCAGTGAGCTGTTTTTTCAGAAACGTCTGGAAGGGAAGAGACATAGGGGACTTGGTTCACAGGGTTTGTACAAAAGCTTTTATTTTCCCTTTTTTCCCCCCCTTCTTTTTGCTTCTCGTGGATCTGATGTGCAAGTGTTCTCAGGACTGACACGCTGAGATTTTTAAAGCAAAGTGCTTATCACATGACTCAGGTGACTGCTGTCTCGGTTGAAGCAGTATCATCCTAGGAATTTTGTTTGAATTTAGCTTCCAGCTCAAACAAAAGTCATCTGAGTAGGCAAGCTTTTACTGGTTTCACTTTGGCTTCCCACGTCGGTTTAATTTGGCCCATGTTTGCTCAAAATGTCTCCAGCTGTCTAGAAACTTGTTCCTAGCTTGCTGGAACATTCACAATCCTTTTGGCCAGTGTGACCTTAGTTATAAAGGCTGGCTGTTGTTTATTTCAGATCATTTTTACTAGCTCTATTATATATAAGGCAGCTCACATAATTGAAAGAGACAAATGCATTGGTTGCTGTCCTTGCGTTCGCAGGTTATAAGTTACTGCTGTCCACAATGCTCAGGCATGAGATCTAACAGAGAACACCACCTCATTTTGTTCCATGGGAGTTTTTGCTAATATTTTCTTTTATATTATCACTCTTTTTGTTTCTCTGTTGGAAAGTTTCCATGTGTTTCACACTGAGGACCAAAGTGTCAGAAGATTAAAGGACTGTCTTTTTGCCCAACTAATATGAATTGGATGCTGAACTGTGCACTACTCAGAAAATGAAATGCCTTCTAAAGAAGTAAGTGGCTGGAAGGAGGCAGTGAAAATCCATCAGATTTGCATGACTAATTAGCTTATCCATTAGTTATTATCCTTGTGTTTACTTGTAATGAGAATCTTCAAAGATTATTCTATATTGGACATGCAGCTAATTTTTTGCTTACATAATTTTTTCCATACCAAGATACTACTGTGATGTGTGCTGTACCTTGACATACATAATTCTCTCTTAGCCCAGGTGTCTATCCTCTAGTGCATGTTGACCCTGCATCCATCAGTAGGGGACAGGCTGAGTGCCCATACAGCCCAGGCTGTGCATGAGACATTTTCTCCTTCCCCTGAAATTCAGTCTGATTTTCTGAACTTCTTGGCAACCAGAGCCCAGCCTTGTTTCATGAGATGCAAGTGTTTCTGGATGTCAAGTCCTGGTTTTCAGTTAAGGTACCTTAAATTATTCAGCTCCTCGGTTCTTAAACAAGTGTTCCTTTTGTGGAAGTCATTAATACACTGTAGGGAGAAATTTTCTCTGTGTGCCTTTCTAATAGTTTTCTCAGTGTATGATATGATTTCATAAGAGAGATGTGACTTCTGTAGTAGTTATTTTCAGATCTTCCTTACTTATAAAGTTTGAGAGGGTATGTGTTGTCTTGTTTAAAAAAAATTAAAGGTCATCTTTAAATAGCTCCACAAGTTTCTGTATGTCCTACAACTAATTAAATTTGTTAAACTGGGGAGAGGCTGTGTTAATGTTCATGTGCCCAAAGTAGGACACAGAAAGCATGTTAGCTTTTGAAACATTTGGGCTTAAAAGTAACATTCAGAGGATTTTTTGTTTTGTTTTGTTTTGAAGTCCCTGCTATGTCATTCTTTAGAATAGTTAGTAGAACTGGAAGAAAAGGGTTGATGTAATAAACCTGACTTTTGACAGATCTTCCCAAAGAGCTGGATTTGGTACTGTTCTCTTCCTGAGCGACTCAACCAGGCAGGTTGGTATCATTTCCTGTTTTCTGGCATTCACAAACTTCCACCGGACATATAAAATTCTACATTTACCACAAAAGGTCACCAAATTAAAAAAAAAAAAGTCTTTTGAGCCTGATGAGGCCTTTATCTCTACAAGGAAACAAATAAAATGTGCATTTGTGACCTAACATGTTAGCTTTAAGAAAACTTATGTCTGAGCTTGATGTTATTGTGGAAGTTGATTTTGCCAGCTCAGTGATATTTTTCCTCTGCCAAGAACCTGCAGGGGTGTGCTGGATGCATTTTGCCTGGAATCGAAGTTCCTGATGTGTTTGGGACTTTTATCATCACCTACTTAAGACTGAACGAAAGGTGGGAACTGCTGTCCTCTCCAAGGACTTGTCTGTTGTTTCTGTAAGTTTGCTATAGCGCTTATAGAAAATTTTATCTCCACGTTGTCTGGAGCGCATTCAGAGTGTTTGCTGTCTGGACAGTGAAAGCAGTGACGTTATTTCCTTTGAATCGTGCCTAAATTTCTGCAGCGCTCTCCGTGCCTTGGTTCTCGCAGGTTCCCTGAGCCGGAGTTTCACGGTGAGGACTCTCCCGGAGCATCTCCGTGGAGCGCGTTCCCCTCAGGGAGACGAAGAGAGGAGAAGTCCTGAAGACGACAACAGGTCCAGCTCCACTCGGGGAAAGCCTGCACGGCCCAGATTCAGCGAAGTCCACCCACCGCTCACCTCCCAGTGCCCCAGCAGCCCTGGGACCAGACGCGTCCCTATGGCGTGCGGTTAAGTGCTTTGCTGAACGGGGGCCAAGGTCCAGCGTGGAGCCACCCTGCTCCCGCCGACTCCGTCTTTGGCGCCGCACCGTGGAGTCGGCCCTCGGCTCGCGATGGAGGACGTTACGAAATCCTGGCCCTGACAGAGAGCAGATGCATTATTGGGAAGCCCTCGGGTCATGAGAGGGCTAATAGTCACATTCCTGGCTGGGATGGCGAAAGATTTACGCTGGGCGCTCGCTTGCCTCGCCCTGCACCAGGCCGGCTCCCTACTTCACCGGCCCCCTCGGCTTTAATTGTTGTGTTAATGGCCCTTTTATTTGAAGCAGATCCCCTGGCTTAGAGAGGAGAATGTCATTATGTCGTATTTTAGATGTATTTACATTCTCCTTGCCACAGGGATAACGTTCTAATTATTTTCTATAGCTGACAGCACCAGCGTCTCTGGTATTAGGGACCCCTTAGACCTGATTACATGGTCTGTTTTTCTTCAAATCACCCACAAATGACAGTGTGGAGCAGGTTTATTATCAATTGACGTACCTTTGCTTAACGCAACTCACTCCCGAAACAAATGTCCTGAAAAGATAATACATGTTTAGAGCATGTGTCTTCGCTTGCGTGAGGGCAGATGGGCTTAGGAGGTCAAGCCAACGGTTGACCTCTCCTGACTCCTCAGACTTCGCTGCACACCTCCAGCATGGGTGCAGGGAGGCAGGGCGGTGCCACATAGCGTTTCCCATGCAAACCGTACCCAAAGGCTATCGAAAAGCATTGCTCTAAGTTTTACAGCTACTGTGTCAAATGGTGAAGAGTAACAGCATGGGAAGGGGATGGAGGTGCAGGGGGAAAGGAAGGAGAAGTGGAGGATGTTAACTTAGTTTTGCACTGAGGTATAGAGAGGTACCAGAGTCTGGTCTAGATGGTGGGGTTGTGCCTGTGTGAGAAGTTGTTTTTACAGGAGAAGAGGAGCCAGGGCTCCTCACTGGAGAGAGCAACATGCAGCGGACTTGATGGACAGGGTGGTGAGAGGAGACGCCTGGCAGCAGAGCGTGCAGGGCTGGTGGACGGGGGTTGGGGACCACATGGAGAAAAGAATTGCAATAGAAGATGAGACAGGAGAAGCCTGACAGATTGACGAGAGGAGGTGGGATGGGGACCATCGCAGAGCTGGAGACAAGAGCAGAGAGGGTGGCTTCAGAGCAAGGGGCGATGCCCAGGAGTTGGCCGGGGAGGCGCAGGAGCACACAGAATTAGGGACGGCAATTGAGATAAGGAGAGTGAGAGACACAGTTATTAGAACAGAATGATTTGATTTATCCCGAGTCATTTATTCACCAAATTTCCCCCCTGAGATCTTAAACAGACTGAAGTGGTTTCAAATGTTGTCATTATTTAGAACAATTCAAGAAAATGTTTGTTGCTTTGAAAAAAAGGGAGGGGTGAGGGACGGAGAAAAGAAAGAAAGAAAAGAAAAATAAAAGCCTGGATGGTCTGGTTTGCCACATTTGAATTTTATTGCCGAATTGGGATGGGTCTAGAAAAATCACTCTTTCTGTTCTCTGAGCGGGAGTTTCACTTACAAAGCTGCTTCTGATGTGAATGCTTACCCAAGCTCAAATGCAATCTCCATGTGTATTCAAACATGAAACAACAAAAAGCAAGTATTTGTGCTAGTGAAACCCTGTCGAGGAAATGTTTGTGCACCAGGACATCTCAACACGGAGACAATTTCATTACAAAATTCAGGCGCGTCTTCATGGAGACTTTTCTCCTTGCAGCTCTAGAGATTATTTTATACTTGGAGCTGCTGGGCATGCAAGGCATTTTAAAAGCAAATAGAAAGGCAAAGATGCTGCCCAGAGGGAGTTACAATTTAAGTCAGACCAAAGCAGAGTGAAAATGCTGGCTGCATGGTATTAAAAACCAGAAGGTGGGCACTTTTATTTGGAAGGACAAGGAGTCCACTAAGTTATTTAATTTTTCTTGTATGTGTGTATGGCTTCTGGAGCCATTTTTAGCCTTGGCTTAAAAGAAATGGGTCTCAGTCCTTCCCCCAATAACACTGGAGCTTATTTGCAAGGTTCAGTGAAAGGTGGCAGGAGGGTAGAGGTCTCAATGGTACTGTGTTCCTGTTTTGTTTTGAGAAAATAAAAAGCCAGGTGGAGGAGAGGCAACCAAAACATTATTTCAACTGGAAGAAAAGCCTTCTGCATATACAGAAGCGGTATTACTAGTCTTCAAAAAATCTGAGAGGAAAAGAAGGATAGATGCTTTCTTGTAGGCATTGTGGCTGCAGCCATTGGAGAACTTTCCATGTACATGAGAGTTGTACTTTTAAGACACAGGATAACTCAACCATGGGAACACGAAGTCCAGGAAAACAGGATCCTTATTTCCACCTCTCTTGAAAATACCTGGTTGTTTTTCATTTAGTCATATGCGTTTGGTGCATGGCAGTTTGGGGATGCTTCTTTTGGCTCAAAGAACCGTGAATGAGCACAGCTTCTTCTGCCTTTGTTGGAGAGCATTTTAGGGGTGGAGGTGATGATGGGTCATCATCCAGTTGGCCACAGTGTAAACAGGAGCTAGAGAGAAGATGAGTTACAATTTTCTTACCACTGTTTTTATGTTGGACTGAGTAATAGAACTGAATATCTGCTACCCTGTTTGGTCAATTTGATCAATCTGTTGGTCTCAGTATGGGATGAACAATGACAAAATGTGGGACTGTTTCTGTACCAATGTCCCTTTGTGAAGTTTCAGTCGAGAATATTCAAGTATGTGTGTCCTGTGCAGATTTGCTGCCATGCGAATGTCCGAGCTGTAATGAAGTGAATGCTACTGGAAACCAAAGGTTTAATTAGCTCTGCTGTTTCAATACTTTCCTAAAGTGCATTTCAAATCATAGTCTTAGTTGTGAAATCAGTCATTGATGCCATGTTTGATGGTTATAGAAGTTGCATGGTTTTCTTTATCTTTTTTCTGAGGAGCCCCTGATCAGATGACTTAATTTTCAGAACGCAGCACAAAAGAATAAATGGAAAGTACTCTGTGAATTATTAAAGGAGAATATTACAAATAAGATAAAAGAGGCAATGTGTGATAGAATTTTGTGTCATGTTGGCTAATTGTCCAGTAGCAGAAAGGAAAAGAACAGCTACATCGATTAGTTCAGCTTGTTTATTCAAAGTTTTTTGCTGATAACATTTGGGTAGTTGTGCTTGGCAAACCAAATGTTAGTGTGAAGAGCATACCAGAGATTTGGGAGTTTGGTTTATTTTCTAAAATAAAAACGATTGCATCACAGCACTGATTGATAGAAAAGCGATGTAATATGCTTCTGTAGGACTTTCCTCTGGGTGAGTCACAAACTATACTGATACAGCACTCTTCTGAAGGTGTCAATATGTAGTGCAACAGAAAGATAAGAGGGGCCATAGTTTTGCCAGAAGCACTGCAAGACTCTGGACACGCACACCAAGACATGCAGGAGCAAAACTCTAGAAAAGTTTAGGATCCATAAATCACTTCTGGTGGAGCCCAGGAGCGAGAACACCAGCAGGAGACATGGTGTGCCTCTGCCACATAACAAATCCCCTTCTATGCTGTAGGCACCACCATCGTTATCTCCGCTCCAGCTGGGTCTTGGCTGGTGGAGGCTCACAAGTCACACTTCTGCACAGAGCTCACTTTATCTTCATCAGGAGGTTGGAGGGCTGAGTCAGCCCTGCTGGGATTTGCACCAGCGGTTCCAGGAAGTCTGGGTATTTCAAACCTTAGGCTTAGACCTCTAATCATCCCCTTATCTAAACTGCCTAACATCTGAGTCTGCAAAATTGGGTTGGAAATCTCACACAAACATGCTTTCCCCAGCGGCATTTCTGCATTTGTTTGCCAGTGGAGCCCAGGACTACAGAAAGGCACAGAAGATTCAGCTTTGAAACCAAAGGTTTAATCAAAGTGTTGCGTGAAGGCCTGGTCCTTTCTTGATTGATGGCTTGCTTACTGCTTGCTGACAGCTGGAGAGGTTCACCCTTTGGGGCAGAAACCCAGAGTTAACACTCAGAGAAGCAAGTGTTGACCCTCTTGGGCCGTAAGTTTAGAGCAACCCAGATCTTTTAAATTAATTTCTGCATCTGCTGGGGGTGGAAGGAAGGGGTTGATTGCTTTCTTGTAACTTTTAAAGAAATAGTCTCATCCTAAAAGCCCTACTGCTCAATACATGCAGAAATAGTTTAAATTACCCAAGGTGTTTTTTTCAACCCAAGAATTCAAAGACAAATGGTATGAGGTCCTACATCAGGCCAGCATCTCTGAATCTCTCTCCGGGTAACTTTTTCAACCTCACTTGGCCACAAAGCCTAAAGAGCTCAGAGATATGAAATTCTTACAGGTTTTGTGAGAATAGCTGGTTGAATGGGGATGACAGACTAAATTAGGACCCCTGTTAGGAAAAGGTTGCAGTGTTAATTCACTCCTTATCATACAGCAGAGAATCCTAAGCAGGGGCTGGGTCAAGGGGAAGCAAAGGGCTTTCTGATGTCCCCCAGATGTGGGAAAGCTCCAGTCAAAACTCTCACTTTATCAACCATCTCATTGTGCAGTGGCACCTTGAAGAACAAACAAACCGGCTTTATTTGTTCCCCATCTCTCAGAGCCGCTTGCTTATATGGCATTTTCATTGATAACTTATGTCCATGTGGAAGTTCTTTATCTTCACTTTAGTCCTGTCACCGAAGGAAAGGAGTATCCTGTGGCTCAGCGCTACATTGAAGGGGGTGATACAACAGAAAGGAAACTTTCCAGTTTTGTCCTCTAGTCAAGAAAGAGGACTGGTATAAATAATTCCTCACAAATCAGTGCTTTGATATATTTGGCTTCTTTCAGAGTATCTGTGAGCAGATGCATGATAAATTTCTCATTTTAACCGATGTTAGCAAATCTCTGGAGAAACTGACTGCTGTTTGCTGCCCATCTATAGTAGTTAAGCCAGATTCCTCTGTTCTGATTTATCAGATAGGGTGACTGATGATGTTTGTAAATGTAAATTCTAAGTTTCCTCAAATTCTAGTGTGTAAAGCTTCAAAATAGTCATTTTCTATAAACATTGTTGCTTGAAAAAGTCCTGCCACTTGCATATCTGGTGAAGATGAATGCACATTGCATGCAGAGTTGGCAAAGAGGCACCCATCTATAAACATACAGTTACTATTCATGGAGATTTCTTTTATCGTCTTTCCAGTTGTACAAACACAACACCACCACCCCCGGCAATATTGCATTGTAAATTACCTTCCTTTTAAAAGCCCTCTCCCCTTAGTGCTTTTCATTCAGGAGATGGGAGACAGCCCTGGGCTTGTTGTCTTCAGATCAAATACAAGCTGCAGACTCTGGGTATTCACCTGAATTATATGAACCTCTGTGCTGTAGCTATTTACTTGTTGTGATACATTTCCTTTTCTTGATTAACTAAGCTCTGAAAAGACACATCTGTTTCAGCATTGCCCCCTCAAGGCAGTCCATCAGCCCTCTGTTTTGTAGCATCTTTTTCTCTCACCTTTTCCTCGCCTTACCCTCTGTGGTCTGCTGCATGTTTTGTCTGGTGTTCATGATTTGTGTTAGACTCCTGAGGCAGGGACTCTGTTGCAGTGGTTGCCTGTGAAAAGCCATCTATCGTGCAATGGATACGAGAACTATTTAGGGACACGCAAGTGCTGCAGCCCATTTTGTGACTGAAGCCCCAAAGGTTGAGCCGGTGGCTGTCTCTAATTAGTTACACAGTGCCTATCTATAGCCTCCTGAAGTGCTCCAAGGTCTGAGTACCCTCCGTTTCCTATTAACCTTACTGGTGTTCAGCATCCTCAGCACCAGGCAGGTCTAGTCCCCAATAACGTACCAGCGCCCTTTAGCATTTCAAATATACACACCGAATGCTACTTTTAGTAGAAACTGAACAGGACCACGATTTGCAGTTAAAATAAATACAGCATAACTTATTAGAATCCACTACTGCAGTCACAGCCTCCACAGGGTATTTCTCTCTGTTATACCATCCAAGTACTGGAGGAGTTTATTGCATGGTCTACTATGTGGCGTCCAAAAATCCTCTATAAATAGCTGTTGATTTGCACCTAGGAATCATTCTAGGCAGAAGGGAGAGCAGGAGCCCTAGGCTGATCCTTTGATCGTGGGGGCCCTTAGGAACATTGGTGTCTCCCCAGCACCCTGGGCCAGAGCTGGCACCTCTGTCCGCAGCCCATGCCCTGCGGTCCTCTCCGCAGCAAAGGCAGCGCGGAGGTTCGCCCAGCGGTGGTGGGGTCTGTCGCTGTATTCTGCTCTCAGGCCTCTCTTGCCCTTTGAAGATTCCCCATTGTTTGGGCTATTAACATACTTTCGGGTGGATGTTTATCTTTTTTGAAACTTTTATGGCAGGCGCATTGTTAAAGAAAACCCCGAGAAGCTCTTTGCAAGAAAGCACCACCAGAGCCCTTTGGTGAGCCTAACGCGACTCTGAGCAGCTCTTCCCTTTATTTGATCAGCTTCTAATACCTAACAGTTCTGTGAGTAAACATTTATAGATCAAATCAAAAGCTCGCAAAAGGAAGCACTCTCGATAGATTAGAAGCTAAACTGATCTAAATTAGAACAGATGCAGAGATAACCTTGCCTGGCTAAAAAGCATATACTATCGGTTGCACGCAGATAATTAAATGAATGAGCCCTTTTCTATTGAACAACTGATGTGCAATTGATAAACTTAATTAATAATTAACTTTTTAATTAAATATCAATTTAAAACAAGTGTGGTAATATGCCACTTGCATTTAATTTTGCTGCCTTTTCTTCATTAAAGAACCATCATTAGGGTTACAGGTATCTGTTTAAGATGCCTCTGTGCACTGCACAGGGAATAAATGTGTCCGCTGGGCACTTGCCAGTGAAGAGATGTTGATAAACAGCAGCAACTGGAGACAAAGCCGGCACGCAACTTCAGAGAGTCAGAAGGAATCGCAGATAAATGGCACATCCCTGGCCACAGCTTTCTTAGCAGCAGAAGGCCTACCTGGGTTTATGCCTTTGTTTGCTATTAAAAGAGGCGGCAACGCGTACAGAAGAGCTGAGCCCTCCTCATAACAGCTCTTTGGGAAGAAGGTCCTTCCCAGCTTTATGAATGAAGTGGTGAAGCCAAGATTGAACATCTAAACCCTGGCCTGTGTCAAGGGGAGAGAGATCCATCAGTTATTGCCTTGTTTCAGCAAAACAATCCTGAATAAGCGAGGGAAAGCTGCGATCTTTTTGCATGTGTCTTCTCACGTGATGCCTTAGTGCAATTCCTATTAGTGCTAATGGGGTAATTGGCTCCCCTCAATGTGAACTCCCTATAATGCATCCACGTAACTTGATTTGAGAGTGTAAATCCCATTAGCCTGAATGGCGATCTTTTCTGTCTCTAATTTACCCATTTGATCCTGCAAGCACTAACAGCCGATCTCGTCTCCCTTTGAAAGCGATAAATAGGCATCTGACTTCCGCTAAATGGTGTTTGCAAACGTGCACGACAGTATCACACCTCCGGGTCGGTGGTCCTCTCCGTGCCCCCCCTCCCGCCATGAGCCTGCCCTTGCAAACATCTGTGCAAAAGGGATATTGCTGCAGGGCCGCTGGCGAACGCCTGCTTTTCGTCTGGTTTGCCAGGGCAGCCCCAGCTCTCGGCCACATGTGGCGGCCTCGTGGCTGTGTCCGTGCAGCGTGGGACGGCAGCGGGTGCGTAGGGCTCCCAGGTGATTCGGACGCTTTCTGGGGGTGCGTGCGATCAGATGTGGTAGTGCTGGAGTCATAGCAGCTGCTTGGTCCATCGGCTGCCACTCCTGTTGGATACTGGACATTGGAAGATTATGAATAAACACACCGCATCAAATGAGAATAATAAGGGAGCTGATGCAGACTTTCCCATCCACCGTCCACTGAGTACATGCCTCATCCTAACTGTGCACCTTTATTTTTCCCTTCTGTTTAAAAAATTACCTAGAGAGCTCAGCCGTGATTTATGTACCTAAATACAACAAAAGAGACTTGAAGCAAACAGCTCCTGCGCAGCCCTGGTGTTTGGGATGGTTCCTTCCACCTACCTAGTAAGCACTAGGAGCAAAGAAATATGCAGAAGGCAGGAAATTGGGTTTGCAAACTGGGAAAAAAAGGTGAAAGGCTGCAAGAAATATTTCCACCAACCCTGTGCCTGCTAGCAACAAGGAGAAATATTTGAGCACCTCACTGAGGATGTAAGAAAATCTTTCCGCTGCGGTGGAGGATCTGAGTGAAGGTTGCTCTTTTTTTTTTTTTTTTTTTTTAACATCTTGATTTGCTTCCAACTGAAATAAGTAAGGTAGAGGATAAGCCAATGGGCTCTTGACTGTCCTTCTGCAATGTGGGGCTTGAAGCCAATTGGAAGTGACTCCTCAGAAGGTACCAGCATGGACACAGCACCAGACACCTATCCGGTCAGAATACACCGCCGATGAAAGGATGATTTCTTTTCCTGCTCTGCCTCATAAGAGGATATTCTCGCTTCTCCACATGTGAAGGGAAGATGGGTCCCTCCCGTGGGGAATGTTACTGCTGGCCACCACTTCCTTTCTGAAAGCCCCATTTGAAAAGGAGGAAATAGTTGGTGGAGGAAGTTCCTGAAAAGGAATCTTTCAAATCCTTATTTTTGTCAGGTTTTTTTCAGGGGACACCCAATACGATGGAAATAATTGGTGTGGCTGCCTCAAGTGATGGAAAAATTGCAGAAAACTGCAAAGGGTGTGACAGCAAGAAAACCGGCTTATTCTCCATTTATTGTACAATATTTATCATCAACCCGTTTTGTATATTTTGCTTTCTTTTGTGTAATCTTATCATCACTGGGGTTGAAAACGATGTAATTTTTGCTCCTTTGAGTAGTTGCCAAAAAAGCACTTACGTCGGAGTATTAGTGTATCATTTGGCTAGCACATCACATAATGGTTTTTTTACAGCAAGTATTTAACCGTGTTTTCATCCTGTGGGAAAGAATGATGGGTCTGTTTTGTAAAAATAAGACCTTGTGGCAATGTGGACATGCAAGAGATAGAAACATAATGCAACAAATTAGTTTCAACACACAGAAATGAAGTAGTCCAGGCTCCATATACGTTCACCAGTGCTGGTTTCTCTCTCTTTTGTCTCTCCTTTTTTCTCTTATTCTGAAATGTATTGTTGGATTTTATGGGAAAACTCTGTAAGCAGAAACTATTAGAATTCAACGAGCCTTCTACTTGGTTTGGGCACACAAGAATTCATAATACTTGTATACATCCATATGTTTTTGTATATGTATGCACACATATAGGTAACGATAGTATTTATGAGTGCATGTGCGAGAGAGAATAGTTGTGGCTACCAAGCCGATGATACAATCAAATTCATCTATTTTGTGTGACTCGATGCAAGTTCATGGTGTTATAGCAAGAACCGTATTAGCTGTATTATAGGCTGAAAACATACTTTGGTTTTTAACAGCAGAAACAGTATTGTGAAGCAGGAGAAATCTGATCATCCTAATTTCATCACAGAAAATGAAGACCTGGAGCAAAAAATAATTTGTCTTTAGATGCTCCAGAAATAATCAAGAAGTTAATCATTACAATTTGAGGTGATCCCATCAAATCCCCCCCAAACAGTGGTTAAGTGAATCTCTGTTATAACCTGAAACCCACCATTAACTTGAAAACCGTTCATGCTGTGATCCACATCTTTCCAATCTGCGTGTTTTACAACCTGCCCCCAATAATGGTCACTCTCACCTCTACCAGAAAAAAAGTTCGAGTTGCTGTTTTAAAGTTCTCACATTTCTAAGCTTTATTCTTTTTATTAAAATGTCGTAGTAAGTTGTGACTAAGATTTCTTTTTCATTGTACGTAAAAATTCACCAGAATATCTCTCAGCTTTTGCCAAGTAACTGTATAACCTGTTTGATGTCCACCTTCCTTCTTTCCAGCAGCCGATTACCCATTTGTGCAGTTACATACACATTTGTATTTTGTCATGTCTGAATTCAGACCCAGAGTCTGGAGATGCCAAGTACGTGCCTAACTTTACTTATGCAAGAAGGAGTGGAGTTGAGCATATGGCTACATGGTTCCTACGTAAAATAAAAAATGCCATTCAGCAAATTTATTAGGGCTTTATAGTGAGTTATCATCAGTAGTTGCACTAAAATACAACTCAGAAAAAAGACCCGATAGCAGAGACTTCATGATGGAATAGGCTTTTTGCGTGTCTTGTCTTTGCTTGCTAATTTACAGCATTCCATCTACGAATTGTTCTCTGAAAGCCTTTCATCCTGAAAGGTACTGGGAAACCACACTGCTCGCTGGTGTTGGTGTGAGTCAGGGTGCTCAAAACCTGACCTTTGGGTGATCAGGTCGTTCCTTTGAATCAAGGGGTTTTATCATAACAAAAACATGCTTAGGGAGGGTTTCTCCAGACTTAGTACTTCGGGACTATTCTGCTTTGAAAAACTGGAAAGCCCCTCTAGCACTACCATAAACGAGTCATTAGAAAAACGAGATGGAAGAGGGAGCGTGAAGACTATCCTACATGCCCACAGACCTGCTAAAGAAGATGCGTGAGCTATGGCTTGCAGGAGGAAGATGCGCCCAGTGTTTTCCTAACCAGTTTGCTTTCCTAACCAATCTTGCTCTAGGTATGAGCAGAGCTTCACCTTTCCTGTGCTGTAAGAAGAGTGATTAAAAGCAAACAAGAGAAGGTGAGTCAACAGTGACTAAAGACTGTGCATAAATTCCTAACAAATGCTTGGCAGGGGAGACAAATAGCAGAAACATGAAACAGCCTGATTTTACTTTGAGCAACACTTTATCTTCATGGAGACATCACCGCTGTGTTATATCATTTCCTCTCCAGGTATGGCTGTAGAAGAGCAAGACCTTCCCGTAATGGGACAGCACAAGCAATTGGGATATTTTTCACGGCTGCCCTGGGAGTGCCATCAGCTGTTACAGAGCAAAGACTCAGGGCAGGAGGTGTAATGCAGGGAGAAGAGTTAATGAATGACCTTTGCAATAGTGTGATCAAGTCAAGCCCACCAAAAAATGATAGGTGAGGTAAGAGTTTGTTCAGGAGCTGTGTCCTGCCCGAAGGGTATAACCGGGCAGTCAGGTAGGTAGGAGTAAACTTGCAACACTGGATTTTTTTGGAGGGCTTGTGTTATCCTTGATAAAAATCTCCTTGGTATTTGGGGCAGAATGGCTCTGCTGGACACTCAGCCTGGCTCTCCCTATGCTCTTCCATTACTGCTCTGCCAAAATCCTGGCCTTTAGTTATTCTTGCTCCGAATGAAATGCTCTGGCCTGGATACATCTCCCAAACTTTTAGGTGGTTTTTTGCAATACCTATGCAGAAGTGACTCTGCTCCTAGCGGGGCTGAGCTCCTTCAGGGTCCCCCATCCCATGCTGTGCCAGCCCTGCATAAGCTGCTGCTAAGCCCTGTTCCCTGCCAGGTCCCTGCCATGTGGGTGCCCTTGTCTGCTGCTGAGCTGGACCCTGTGCAAACCCCAGATCTGTGCAGTCCCAACACAACAGTGACCATCACCACAGGGCTGTGTACATCTCTAGCCTTCCTCGTGAAACTCCAGAATAGATGTCTTGTGCAGAAAAAGAACTAATAAAATTTAAGCTTCTAGAAGAAGCAGTATTTATTTGATTTTTTTTTTTTTTTGCTGGAGAAACACCCCCTTTCCCCTGGTGGATTCACACTGATTTTTAGAAAATATGCTCTTTTGCAGAATCTTGCAAGATGGCAGGAGCCGAAGGACTGTGCAGAGTCTTGTGTTGCAGTCAGAGTTCAAAAAGGTGAGCTCCCCCGAGAGGGAAAGATTGGTTTTCTTGTTTAATGCCGTCTCTTGTTTAAACTTAGGGATTTGAATGCCCCATTTCTCTCTTCTTTTTTTCTAAATATGTTTATCTTCATGTCTGAAATATTTTGTGAACTTTGCTTTTCTATCCCTGTAAAGGGTACCTTTTAGATAAGTTTTTGTTTCTTGGGTTTTCCATCTATAATTGCAGAGATGTAAGAGAAAGAACGTGCATTTTCATAAAGCAGTCATCTGACATGAAGTTATGGTAAATGTATTTGCTCTGCCTGTTCTCTCTTTACATTGGCTTTCCATTAATATCCTGGCATACGCATACATTTATATATATGTATATGAATATGACTGGTAACAGATAAAGCAGGCTAATGGTTGAGAATGTTGAGGGGTGGGGTCACTTTTAAACTCTTTTTAATGTGTTTTTCTAAACTTTTTGACCACCTAAGTGGGTATAAACAAGCATGTGACAGGTATGTTCACTCAGAGCCAAATGAAGGATTTCAATTTCAGTTTTCAGATGACAAATACTGCAATGAATGATGCAAGTGACGAAAATTAGTTGCAGAAAATTAAAAAAACGTATCCAAAACCACTGCAGACTCTTTACTTGCTGTTTGCAGGGAGAAAAAAAAAATTCATTAAATAAATAATTCGATCCAAATGATTTGTCCAGTTGCTGAAGGAGCTAACAGGGTGTCTGGACTTGAGTACTAGTTTGGTTGCAGCTATAGTGGTAAGGAACACAATGCAGAAAAGCTGGGGGGTTTTTTAGAAGGAAGCACAAGCAATTCCTGAAATGCTATATTCTTTTCTTGAAATCTCTGAACCAGCATGGCCGAACACTGGGGCTGATGCACTCGGTGGAGAGCAAACGAGGCTGGTCAACACAGTGGGGCAAGGCGTGCTGCAGCACAGCACTGGGGCTGCGCGCGCCCCGTGCCAGGGTGCTGGGACAGCTTCTCGTGGTCCCCTCCGCTGCAATACAGCAAACCACTCTGATCCTTTTCCAGCATGAGAGGGGAAAGGGATGGTGGAAACCGCTTGGAGGGTTGCTGGCGCTGCCCCTTCGGGGACAGCCATGGGGCTGCTGGTGCCGCTGGTGCTCTGTGTGCTCCAGCCTTACCACCTGTGTCAGTAAGAAAAGGCTTTTCCAGTCTAAAAATAAGCAGCTGGTGTCTGGAGTCTGCTCGTGGGAGTGTGTGTCTGATACGTAATTTGAACTTGATTGCAAGGGCCTCGTAACCTCTCCCGGAGCCGGTGCTGCCATTCTGGAGCCAGTTCCCCTCTCCCCCAGGTGACCAGGCTGTTTGTAAAGCTGGGCTCCAGCGTGCCCTGGGCTTGGTCCAGGTATGCTCCAGCCTCCCACCCCCCACCCAGGGAGTTATCAGGCAGAGATGACTCATGGCACATTACCCTGTTTTAACTCCTCTCCCACTGCTTTGCATCGAGCTACTGAAACCCATTTGTTTGGCAGCCACCGAAACTTGACACTGATGAGGATGAGCGAGGGAAGGGAGAGACCTGTTGTTTCCAAGGGTGAATCTTAACTGCAAAAGCCTGATGTTTGCTGCGCAGCCCTTTGGGAAAGCTGTTGGTGTCTTGGGATACTGCTGTTATGAATGGGGCCAGCTTGGAAATTCGTTTCTGGATCTTATCTTCCTTGCTTGGAAACGTTTGGATCTGCTGTGCTTGACCAGAAAATCCCAAGGAGAAATTTTTCCTTGCATGCTGCTTATGTGTGCTGGATGGGACCTTTCCTGGTCCAGACTTTTAATACAGTTGTTTAGTTAGAAGAAAAGTGCTACTAATAGGGAGGTGGGGCAATGAGTTTTGGTGTTGATCACATCACCAAAATGCTGATGCACAAGCCAGACTGTAACCCTGCTCATAGGGTTGGCTGAGGAGGGTTTCCATGCAGCTTGGATAAACTACATCCATCCTGGTCCTATTTTATAGCATGGAAATTGGAGTGGTTTTGGAATATGTAGTTGGAAAACCAGGTGCAGCATTGATTCAATTTCCATTTTATCCAAATAACCAGATCTTAGAGAGAGGGGGTCTAACGGAAACAAGTTTGGCAGGCAACGATAAGAGGCCCAGTCAAACTTCTCCAGTACCAACAAACTCCCCTGGCCTTCCATATAGTTCAGAACCATCTCTCCAACTCAGGGACCCCCTTGGCTATGGGTTTTCTGTGTCACAAAGGCTGGCTCTGACAAACATTTTTAGAATCACCATCTGTCAGCTTTTCCTTCAGGGATCCCCATTTACAATAGCTTGTATCCAGGCCATGTGCAAATCCCACTGGGCTGAAACTTGGCCCTGCGCAAGGTTGGCCTGGATGCAATTAACAAACACAAAATTTATTCAATTTAGTTTGGCCAAAAATATAAGATTCTTTTGTTTGCAGATGCTGAAGTTTAGATGCCTTTCCAAACTTATCAAGGACAAGGGAACCACTTTGGAGAAAATAACAGCCAACCCCAAAGTCATCCTAGAATTGAACTGGAAACCTATGCACCAAGTAGTTTGTGAAGCTTAGAAACAGAGTCCATTTTTTCTGATTACTTTAATTTTCGCTGCTGTCTCTGAACTTCATTGTTCTAGCTGGGCTCTAGACAGAAACGCTGAAACATCAGAAGAAGAAAACCAGCGTTTGTGGCATCTGCGGGGGGCAGCAGGAAGTATCGGAAATCTCCCAGGAATTTTTCAGTTCCAGGAGATTTGGAGAAATGTCTGACCCAAATCCCAGAGTTCGGAGGTTAGAACTGTCATGAAAGCGTGTCTAAATTGCTTTGGTCTGGAGATCTGGCTGGAAATCTTGTAAGATCGGGATCTGTCTCTCTTGATTGCCCATCCAGGCTCTCCATTTTTTAGGTCTTATCTGCCAGACTCAAGCATGATAAACCTCGTGGTGCCTGATTTATCTGTCTCAGAAAGATGAAGGGCTGAGTCAGTCCTGTATTCACATCTTTGTTTCCCAGTTCCCACAAAAGCACCAGACCACTTAATTTATTCCCATCCTCCATGCAGGTACTCTGTGATTATAAAACAGAATTCCTATCTAGGATGTGTGCTCTCTTCAAGCACTTTTAACCCCTATCTACTCCACTGACCCCTGGTCCAGGGAGGTTGCAACACTCCTACCTGAGCTGTGGGGTGGGATGAGGAGCTGAAGGAAAGGTCCTCTGCACTTACGGAGCAGCAAGCAGGCCTGGGACAAACAGCTAATGCAGTGCAAGAAGGATCAGCGTGGTGTTAAATGCTTGCATATAAGCATCCCCCAGATTGCATTACTCTCAGAGAGGTAACGCTGGAGCATTTCGTAAAGATGTTTTTTATTAGTTAAAGGGAAGCTACCCTAGCTATCGCCAATGAAGCAAACACCCAGAGGTGCTGGGGATATTTGGCCACCCCTTCTCTGTACCTCCCAAACATCCCTGCTATTAAAGGATGGGGAGCAGATTGGGTGTGATAAACCCACCCAGCGCCCTCCACGGCAGCCAGGCCCGCTGCTGTCAGAGTAGTTAGTATGCTGGGGCTGTGCGGTTCCTCTGCCATCTTCATTCACCTTAGAAATGTGGAGTTTGAATGGTTTATCTCTATTAATCACCAGCTCAAAAAGCTTTGTGCACCAAGGGCCGCAGATAATTAACTTCACTATACTGCTTGTCTTATCAGTATCAACCTCTTGTCCTCCTGTGAAATAGTTAAAACCATCAGCCCCTTTTTACTTTTCCATTTAACTCTAATGCTTTAACACTGATGTTCTAAATGGCCCTGCGATTCATACTTATTAGACAAACCTTTCTTTCTGCATCTCTTATATTTTTTGATAATTGGCCATGTACGTTTCTAAGGGGCTCAACAGCTTTTCATGCCACTGTACTAATAATTAAAGGTTTCTCACAGCCTTTCAGATTTCTCTTTACCTTCTTTTCTTTGATAAGTATAATTTGCTGTTTAATTGGGGAGGGGGGGAGAAAAGTGGTAGGATCAATAGGCTGACTGCGTAGGAAGAGGTTTTGTTTAACAAAATCCTCTAATTTTGAACAAATCTTCATTGTTTCCCTATTTTTGTCCCTTCTCTTGCTGGAGCTCCCCTCCTTCCCACACTGTAAAATGTTGTAACAGTCTAGTGAGAGGAAAGGGGGAGGCAGGATGGTGATGGGGGCTCCGTTCTTCACGATGCTACTTGGTTTAGCCCTTTGCTTTGCTAATGTCCCTGTCCCCACCGCTCATTTTCCCGCTGAGAGCTGATCTGGGACTAAGCCGCTGCTCCGTTGGGGATGGTGGCCCAATGTTGTCCTGCCTGGCTGTGCCAAGGTGGGGACAGCAGATCTGAGATAGGCTGCTTATGCATACAGCCTGCCCAGCAGCACTCTCCACTCACCACAGGCAACCCCTGGGCACTGGGGCTGAGTGCTGCAGACTGGCCAGGGGATGTCCATCGAGTGTCAGCCCTTCGTGCATTCGTGTTGTGTGTGCTAGAAATCCCTTGCCAGCGTGGCTTCCCACAGAAACCCTCCCCAATGGTCTCTGAGACTGTTGCCCCAGCTCCCTTTGGGGTCCTCATGGCTCTCCGAGTGGGTGCTGTGGCCGTTGCCTTGTGGTGCCGCCAATGGAGCATCCCTCACGTGGTGCTGTTGGAGTTTCAGCCTTTCACGTGCATGTGTCAGGTTGTGTTTAAGGGGCCTTTCCTCCTGGAGGCTGTCTTAGTCCCATCTCTCTGCCATCTAATCCCATGTCCTGCTTTCTATGCTAGCAGGATGTGAATGTGGGTGTTCGTGCACCTGATGCTTCTGCTATTCAGAAGCATTTCTCCATTTTGTGTGGTTTTATCCTTTGCCTGTCATTCCTACAAGCCATCTCTGCAGTCACTGTTCCAAAGAGCTTTGCCTTCCTCTCCCACTTGCGTTACTTGAGTTTTCCCTTTTTTCATTTTTTTCCCCAGGTTCTCCAGTTCCCACATCAATGTCTTCTCTCTCCCATCTTTAGGTCCATTCACTCTCAGCTCATTTCTTCCATCCTCCCTGTGCAGGGAACCTGTCAGGGGGGTGACACAGCTGGGGGCTATCCTTGGCCCAAGTGCTAGAGCCATCCTGTATGGAGAAAAGCCCAAAGGGCTCCCAGGGGCACCATCCTGTATCTGTAGAGGATAAACAGCTTTTAGACAACCTGCTAGACCTTCTCTCAGCTCCAGCCATGGGTGAGTTCCAGCATGCCAACACAAGGAGAACGCTGGTTCTGGAGGAGCCCCATTACTGCCATGGCCATCTCTGTTTCTCTAGATGTTGCCTGGCTCAGGAGAGGTGTTTTGGGGGTCTTGGAGGGCAGTGGTATGGGGGGAGGATGGGATCTGGAGTACAGAAACTCTGTTGCTCTGCAAACCTATCCAGTTCTATTCACACAGGTGAGGCTATTTGAGCCCAGAGGACCCAATGCCTTTGGTCATCACTAAAGCTACTCTGAAAAATATTGCTCAATAGCTCCTATTCTAAATTTTAAATTAATTCACTCCAACTGCCTATCTCTTTTCATGTACATAGATTCAACTGGCATTAATGCTCTTGTGGGACATATCCTCGTGTACTCTTCTAAACCTCAGCTCCTGGAGTCATATGATGGGAGGTTCTTTAGCTTTCATTCAAAACAAAAAGTTTATGCAGTTGAGCAGAGAAGGATGGAAGTGTGACCCCAGCGCTCTGAAATGATTATACAGAGAAAAACATCCAACACTGTGTTTTAAGACTTGTGATTTTTACAGCACCTCTTGATGTGGGGAGGAGGTGGAAGCAAAGGGAAGAGAGAAGAGCTGATCCAAAGTTTCTGACTGTTGGATATGGGCAACATGGTGTTGCGCTCCTCCAGTCAACACACAGCGACCGTTTCTTATCAGTGCTAGTATTGAATTGCAAAACAAGTTCATGCAGAAGTCATTCAGTTATTTTCTGAGTGAAGAATTCACACAACCTGTGATCTATTCCAGGATTATTCTCCAACAGGGGAGGAGGAAGAAAAAGGCTGGTGGTGCGGTGTCTCTGTTGTGAATAATTCATCCCATCCTACTAGAGTGGGTGCTAGGTGACCCCTTTGCTTAGCTCTCACTAGGGTTGGGGAGGAGTGCGGGATGCCTCCCATATCTCTGCTAGTTACTGGGGGTTAATAGGGGCACTCAACACACACAAGCACGCTCTAAGCAGGGTCAGGGGGCAGCCAGCACATTGTGACCTAAAATTTGACAGCTTTTACTCATTTCATGTTAGGTGACCCTATTTCTCTTTGGCCAACTGCTTTGCCTGGTGCCTGTGCTTGAGTTGCATGATGCTGCAGGAGCCTGGCCAGTCCCCTCAGAGAACTGGGAACAGCAATGACCCCCTGCACAGATGCACTCTTTGCCCTTATATGCCATATCCCATATTGCTACCCGGTATCACAAGGGGAAATAAAAAGTGACAGTGGCTGTTGAACAACTGGCCCCTGCCCCTCTGCCATCTCAAACAGGACAGCTTGAAGATGCTCAATTCCAGATAATTTGTATTTTATCCCAACAGGTCCTGGTGCCCAGCTCACCATGGGGCACTGGCAGGGTCTGGGCTGCTGGAGCACCAGTGACCTGACCCTGGTCATCCCCACGTGTCACCATCGGTCCCACCCAGGGATTTATTTTAGGTAACTACAATGCAAATAACGGTAAGATCTCTTCTTGAGCTCCAACCAATATCCCTGAGTGTTCTCACTGGTGCTTCAGTTTTCTCCCCTTCCCCTGAGACAAGGCTTTGAGGGCAATTCTCTTATCTCTGCTTGTTTTGTTTTGGTATCTTATGCAGCAGAGTGTCTCGAGGTGTCTCTCCTCTTTCCTCCTTTCCAGTTGTCTGTCTGCCTCCATCACTTTGTCACCCTCTGCTGCTTGTTAGTCTCTCTGATTTTCTCCTCCTTCTCCCTAGTTGGTCCATTTGTCATTCTTCCTCAGTAGTCCATGCTCCTCTCTCTCCCACTTCTTCTCTGTCTCTTGTTTCTCCCTCTTTTCTCTCTTTCATTTTTCCCCCCTAGTGTCGGAACTTCTTTCTTTGATTCCCCCCGCCCTCCACCTCCCACCCTTTATAGTGCTGTTATCTGTGATTTTGGCAAAGAGCACATTTATTGGGGAGGAATATCCCCATGGCAACGCAGCAGATGGTGACTTTTGATTAGCTTGGCTTTTTTTTTTTTTCCCCCCCGACTGCCAAATCACAATCCGTCTTTGAAATTAAATCAGGCTGTGATAGCATCAGTTGTTCTGGAGAGGGGACGAGAGAGAAACAAGACTGAAGTATTACAGCGGGAGCCAGGATGTAATGCAAATTCATGTTTTTTAACCCCAGCAATAAAAACCCCTGTTCATTCTGGGAGCAGGAGGAACCACAAAAGAGGGAATAATAAAATAAAAAAAAAAGATTTAAAAAATGTTATCACCCTACATGGGCTCCTCACTCTGACCATGCTGGAGGGTGTGTCTGTAACACCAATGTCACTCCTTGCCAAGTCACTTGGTGCTGCTGGGCCTCATTCTGCAGCTGCTTAAACACCATTGAGGGTTTTCCTCATGTCATGGTTGGTGGGAAGAGGCCAGGTTTTTAGCTGAGCAATTCAAGCAACTATTTATTTACGGGGGTGCAGTGTCCAAAGTGGGAAGGAAAGCATAAGCAAGCAGCAGGAGGAAGGAAAGAAAGCAGCTCCTGGAAGGCATTGGAAGGAGGTGAGAGGAATTTAGGGTAAAGTAAGGAAGCGGAGAAGCTGGAAAGGGTGGATGGCATCACCGAGCCAAGATGCTGAGTGATCAAGGGCATGGGAAAGTGAGGAGCTGTCTGTAATGGCACCAGGGAGGTCTGAGCCTGTGGAAGGAAGGGCGCAAAGTTCTGCCAGCCATGAAGAGAGAGTTACAGGGCATAGCCCCATGGAAGATGGGAAAGCAGATACTGAAGTCAAACAGTAAAGAACTTTCTTGAATGCTTCAGAAGTGGGTGGTATTCAAGTCCCATGAGCTCCTTTGCCTGGCGCTTTTTGGAGGGTGACCAAAGGTGAATGCAGTTGAGTGCTAATCATAGCCAAAGATAAAGGAGGGCTTGAAAATGAAAGCTGCAGAGAGGAGATGACTAATGACCCAGCAATTTCATGGGAACTGACGCGTTGTCTGAGGCTGCGAGTCTGCCGGACTGCTATCTCCAATTACTAATGTTCCCCATACAGGAGTTTAGAAAGTAGTTGTCTGGTCTCAGCACTGGCTCCTTTGGATGCAGTGAGTTTAGCAGTTATGGCTAAAGGTAAATACAGGGTCATATTCGGTCTTGGTGAGGTTCAGCTGAGGTGGTGAGGTTTCATCAGAAACAAAGTGCCCCAAGGGTTAATAGCCTTTCCTGTCCAGGGTTACAGCATGCGTATTTTCTGGTACTGTGGAGAGCAAACACACATGAGCACTTAGTATGCTTCATATGAGCCTTGAGATACCCAAACTCTGTCACTAGGCTCTCTTTTGCCTTTGCAAAGAGGCTCTAACTTTCCGTAACATAGCCTGCTAAAAGATGCTTCTCCTGGAGGAGCTCTGATCTTAATGTAGGATTTAAACCTGCACCCTTCTGCAAGATCTTTAAATATATGGCATTGTCCTGTCCCTTACATTAAGAGAAATAATAGAGAAGCTCCTACTATGCTTTCTGAAAAGCAGTCCATATTCTCTTGCTCGCTAGGAGCTATGGACCACCACCACATCTCTCCCACTGCTTTTTTAGTCAAGCCAGCGTTTTTTCCTGCTCTGCTCCGGGGGACTCTGTGGGCTGTCTTAAGTTCTTCCAGGATAAGGTCTCTGGCCAATAGATAAAATTTTGCTGCAGATGATGTTTCTTCTGTTGGAGATCTCAGTTCAGGAGTGTTTTGTGTATGCCTTGTGTTAGACCTGGTGTTCTTTGAGAAGAAGGTAAGATTTGAGTGCAAGAGATAAATCAGGTAGGGACGCCACTGGAGCTTGATTGCCAAGAGATCTCTCAGGGCCTGATTCTTCCCTGCGAGAGACAGGCACAAGGGAGAGCTCCAGTCTGCAGGGATTCACATGTCAGTAGAAAGCATCAGAGAAATGTACCATGAGCACAGTGGGATCTAAACCTCTGTTTGAATCTCAGATGGCTGGGGAGTGTGTGTGGGGGGGGGTGTTTAACCCTTGGTTCGTTCTGTTTAGATGGTAATCCTACTTTAGACAAGAATTCGTATCTGCTGGGTTCTGCCTCTCCCTGTTTTGGTCAGATTGCCACTTCGTTTCTTGCCCCAGGCACCTTGCCATTGCCTGTCAGTCCCCAGATCTCTCTCTCCCTTTGCTTGCATCTCCCCTTGCCCTGCGTAAGCGCCTTGCAGCCGTGTTCTTCTCTTCCCTCGCATGCAGCCCCCAGGGTCTGGTTGGTATCCAATGTGCCTTTCTGTAGGAACCACACATCGCATGCCTGTGCATTTGCTCTGCCCTCTGGTACCATTGCGCCCCAGCTGGTAACCTCTAACAGGGGTGGGAGCTGCGGACGGGCGAAAGCCAGACCTGCCCTGTGGCCTGCCCCCGCAGCTCATCCCATTAGCACAGCATACGTGTCCCAAAGCGGTCCCAGCACGGCAAGCGTGGCATCCGCAGGGCTGTGATCCAGTCCGTGGAGCTGCACAAAACAAACCGGCTGTGACACCACGGCAGAGCGCTTAAGCCTCTCCGGCTTGACACCACATCGTTATATATTGATGCCATGACACCAGCGCTCAAAATAGAATCAGGACAATTTGATTTCCTGCAGATCTCAGGATGGGGTCATAAAAACGGAGACTGTTCTGGAGAAATGGGATAGGGTGGAAATGTTTGTAGTGACATCACAGCCACTTCCATGCCAATGGCCTCCTACTGCTGCAAACATGTGATTGTGATTTTGCTGCACGCTCCATCAGAAAAGAGCCAGGCTGGCCGGGGAGGGAGAGGGAGGGAGGAGAAGGGACGGAAATATTCTGTTCTTGTATCTCAATTCAAATATCTGACAATAGCCTCGCAGCCCAGGGTGCTGAGTGATCAGGAGTGGGACCATGGAGCAGAGACTGCTGCCAGATAAGTGGAGCTCAGGGGGTTGCAACAACCTAACTGGGGGCTGAATAAGGACCTTTGATTTTACAGTGGAGGATCCTGGTCTGCATTGGGGTGCTTTAATGGAGAATTGGGTGGTCTCGTTGTGCTCACTCTTCCCCACTGGTCCCACTTACTTCTAACGTCACTCTTCTTGGCAAGAAAAACCTACAGGCCTGAAATATGGCTGCAAAAGCCACTGCGTAGCTGTTGTCTTTTGGGGGTTCCTGTTATAGAGAGGAACAGATCTGTGTTGGAGTTTCACTCGCAAAGCAGAGAGCCACAGGGAGGGATTTAAGTAGCTGGGTGTAGAGGACGAGAGAAGAGAGAAAAGAGATGTGGAGAAGAAAGAAACAGAGGTCAACCCAGAAAACAAAACTAGTTTGTGTCTGAAGATATTGCGGGAGGAAATTTCGTGTCAGTTGCCCCACAAAAGGCACCGATGGCTGCAAAGCCCATCTTGGCAGCAAGGTCCTTCCTGAGAAAGAGCCTGCGGAGATCAGCCCTGGCTGTGTCCAGCACGTGTAACCTTGGGGGGCTTCGGAGGGGAAGCAGGATCTGGGGGGGAGACGAGGGAGCGAAGGGATCCAGCTAATGCACCCGTCTATCAGATTAGGCTGTCAAAAAACCGAACCGCTTCCATCACTGTCCGAGGAGAGACTCTCGCTCCCTGCTTAATGGGATGGCGGTCCTGTTGTTGCCACTCCAGGGAGAGGGGCCACTGCCACCACAGTGTGCAGCAGGCTGCGAGTTTAAAATCCTATTAGGCAGAGACTAACAGTTGCAAAAAGAAAGCAGGTATCCCCTAGTGGGGATTTAAAGATGTTTAGACATAATTGGATTTTCCAAGCAGATGTCATTATTGTTAAACAGTTGCCCACTTGATATGTTCAAGTTGTTGGCTGTAATTGCTAAAATTAGCAGGTCTGCATAGAGCAAAGGTCAGTTGGTTAATATTGTGATTTAGTATTTTATGAAGTAATTCCAAATGCTTTTATGTATGTTTTTGTTTTTGCAGCCTAAGCCCACATTAAAGTAGTTGTGGGGCCCGCTAATAAAATAATGACCGGGCCTCTCCGCGCAGGCTGCCGGCCGGGCTCGGCAGCGGTGCTCAAGCTGCCTTCGCTCCCTGCTCTTCCCGGTGTTGCGGGCCAGCCGGGGCCACGCGCTTTGGTTTGGTGCTGCAGTCAAACGGGAGGCTTCAAACTGCCCCCCGATGTCATGTGTTCAAGCAGAGCTGGTGCTTGAAACGAGCCCGTCGTGTCCGGCGGTGGCTGGAAGGACGAGGGGCTGGTTTCCATCGGCAGCTGCGTAAAAGGCTCTGCCGCTGGTACCTGTGGCCCTCGTAGGTGGATCGACTGCACGTGCAGGTGCCTGCAGCCATGAACACACCTGGAAGACACACCGTTGACCAGGCAAGGTCCCAAAATGCAGCTTTTTAGGGGGAAGATGCATTTCTGGAAGAGGAACAGAGGAGCTGGAACTGGGCGAGGCAAAGGCTCCCGGGCTGTGCTGTGGCTGGACATCTGGTGCTGCCTCCTCTGGCACTGCAGCTGCTACA
This sequence comes from Haliaeetus leucocephalus, assembly GCF_000737465.1. NCBI lineage: Eukaryota > Metazoa > Chordata > Aves > Accipitriformes > Accipitridae > Haliaeetus > Haliaeetus leucocephalus. Next base: position 13,768,186 of record NW_010972438.1, read on the forward strand.
TGGCATGAGAAAAAGCTTTTAAAAACTCCTTGAAGGTGTTAGTGTTTCACTGGCAGGCTCAGTGTTCATCCACTCCCATGTCCTGGGACAGGCAAGGGTTTTCTTCCAAGGCAAGGTTTGCTGGGGTTCATTTATCTTTGTAACAGAGACACAACCCATTTCCATGGGTGGTTTGGGCACACCTGGCAGATTTCTTGCTATTGCAGGAATGCAGGACTTTGCTAATGCAGTCTCACCTGCTCTCTTACCACCAGACCTTTATGGTTCTCTTTTTTTTTTTTTTTTTTTAACCTCAGATCTTTTGCTCGCAGAAAGTGCTGCGAGGTGTTCTGTGGCCTGCAGTGCACAGGAAAATGTGGAAGAGGATTTGCAGGTCGTCCTGGACTTGACACTTACTGGGTGAGCTGGGTCCCTTCCCAGTGTGTGTTTCCATATTCCTAACAGCAGGTTTTGGTATGTGCAGCTGCCAGAGCTGCCCCAGGAGCGCTGTGCTGCTGCAAGCAACAATGGAAACGCTCTGGCCCAGGGATGGGAAAAGGAAGCACTTGCTCTTAGATGCTGCCTTAGATACTGATACAAGAGAGGGAATTGCTGACCCAAGGCAGGACAGGTCTAAGGTGTCTGTAGAACTGCATATCTTGATCTCAGATCAAGAAATATTGATGTGCATACATAAAAATATCCCATCAGAGATGAGACTGAAGCCAAGTTTTAGCCCTAGCAAGCTGAAAAGGTTGAGGAGCTGGGAATTCAACTCTGGTCCAGATTTCAAAACATGTTATTTAGATCAAAGACTATTTCAGCTTCCGATCCAAAATGTCCAGTTTGGTTTTTGGTTGGCGTTTTTTGGTCTTTTTTTTTTTTTACCTTGGTCTTCCTCCGAAGTAGCATAAGGTAAATTCAAGAAGCCAGATCACATGAACGTGGTGTCCACAGAGAGAGTATCGGTAGAAATATTTACTTGTGTTTGCTCTGACCAAAATAATCTTCCTGTACCAAGTCCCTTAAATCTTTGCTGTCCTTGGAGTCCCAATGCCTGCAGGACTGCTGATGGTTCCCTAACTGTGGAGGAGCAGCAGACGTGGTTTGTCCCTGCACTGAGGTTTTCCCTGCTCCCATCACTGCTGGCCTCCCTCCGTGAACCCACCATGCACTTAGACTTCTACTTGCCTCCCAGTGCTGTGTCTTTTTCTTACTGGGAGAAGGACTTACAGGGACTTAACAGTCCTTAACATAGCAAATACAGTTTTGGTCTGTTTTTCCAAGCTGGGCATGGAATCAGTTGCTAAGGAAGGTGATTTAAGTTACATTTTTCTTTTCAAAAGTAAAAAGTTTTAATTGAGGGGTGGCAGTATTCTGGCTAATTTAATGTACTGTTTAATGTTTGGAGTCCTTTACTAGTATCACTACCTTGCAGTCTCCTTCAAAGCCCGGGAGTCTGTTATTCCCATTTTACAGCAGAGGAAACAGATGCAAAGACCTGCCCAAATGCAGGCAGCAATTGCAATCTGGATTAGAGTGAAAATGTCCCTGAAAGCTAGTTTCAGTCTCCAGGGAGGCATCAGTGGGCAGGGCAAGCTGGGAAACTCAAGGGGATGTAGCGTGGGACTGAAAATAAGAGGCGTGTAAGATTTTAAATGCCTAAGGTGATCTGGCCAAGCAAGAAACAAGGCTCAGCAGTTCGTGTCAGCACAGGGAGGGTGGAAGTGTGGGGAGCGCGTTCCTTAGCTCAGTGGAGGACGAAAGCAGCATGCTGGCAGGCTGTGCAAGAAATGCATTGTGAACTGGCTCTTGCAGCTGTGAGCAAGACAATAAGGATGGTAAAGCACCATCTAAGTTCCTGCATCCAGCTTTGCACAAAGAGGGAGCTAAACTCAGCCCCCTCATATCTGTTTGCTCATGGTTTGAATCTAGCTTTTTGTTTGAACAACTCCAAGCAAAAAGGTACCATAAGTTGTTCCAGTCCAAGAGCCAAATTTACCTTCTCCCTGCTTACTTTCAGCCCCCGAGCTACACAATGCTTCCATCAGGGTCTCAGGTCATAATTTGCAGGGCATTCTCAAGAAAGCCCCCATTTTATTCTACAGTCTGAGGAATGACATTGCCTTCCTTTCTTTGGTTTTTCCTGTGCCAGTCCCTCTCCTCTAGGCTCTGCATGACCCACTGAACCTCCCCCACCTCCTTGCCTGTGTACAAAAACTTTTTTCAACGAATATCATCTTCTCATACACCAAAGGTAGGATATTCTTCACTCAGCCTGTGTTGTGTATGAGGGTCACACAAGTCTTTATTCTTCCAGCTAGTAGACTTCAAGATTGGCATTTCAAGGAGGAGGAGGAGAACCTATAGCTTATCATAAAGCTCTCTTACCTGTCCATCAACCAGCCTGTCTCCTCGTGCTGTATTAATCAACTTGGTCTCTTTGGCAAACTGGCAAAGTTGTTTTCACATATATCTACTATACCTATTTACTGAACAAGCACTATCACCTTACACAGGGTTAGTAGAGTCCCACTCCTTAGTTTAGCATAACTCCATATGTTTACCTGTGAAGTATTTGTTCCCAACCATTGAGAAGTCTGCATCGGTTGTGTCATGAATTCAGCGTTTATTAATCCTGCTTGTAGTAGATCCCATCTGTTGAGCAATGAAAGCATGTCCCACAGCTTGCAGTTAATGCTTGTGCTGGGGGACATTATAATTTCAGGTGGTCTCTCCCATTTATTGTCACAGACCTCAGCTGGCCATCTTCTTCCACTTCTGTTCTCTCCTGCCCATTCTCGATGATTTTCCGGGTGGTGATCCTCTTGCCATTGATTATTTCAGTAGTGGTTAACACTGATCTGACACTGTGTGGCCCAGCTGTGTCCTCAGCAAAGGAGGAGGTGGGCTGCTCGCTGGGGCTGAATGAATTCTGTGGCATAAATGACTCCATAAAGTCAGAAAACAGGCTGGAGCTCCTTCCTCTTCCACTTGTCCTGTGCCAGTTTTCACCATTGTTTCTGATGTTGTCGAAGGGGCCCCAGAAAACAGGTACAAAGGGATCCATTCCTCCAATGACTTCGCTAAAGATCTCATTGAAGTCATGGAATACGTAAGGGGAATCAAAGGAGCCATTATGACCCCCTGTGGCACTTCTTCTCTGGGATCTGCTCTCCTTAAGAGACCTGTCGTACAGCAATCGTTTCTGAGGGTCAGACAAAACCTCATATGCCTCAGACACTGCTTTGAATTGCTTTTCAGCTTCCACCTTGTTGCTGGGATTCTTATCAGGATGCCATTTTAGGGCCAGTTTGCGGTAGGATTTCTTAACATCATCCTGTGAGGCACTTTTTTGCAGTCCAAGGACTTTGTAATAATCCACCATCTCAAAGGAAAGATGGGGCTGTTCGAAGGTGCCTGGTACCTCTCTCCCTCCAAGGATGTGAAGCCCAGGGATGACCAGCACGCAGAGAGTCCTAGACACCGAATGCTGCTGCGCTCCTCAGGGGTGGGTAGATGCTCAGTTTATCCCTTGATTTTGCTCCATCCTTTTGCATTACAAGGCCACACAGTGCTGCTTGACCGTATCCTTTCTTTTTAAGCCTGTTCCTTACGAATTGTTAAATTGTGACCTCAGAGGGGGCTCAGCCAATCATTGCTCAGTTGACCTGACTTCATTCTAGGGTGGAGCTGGTTGTCACTGGCCTTATGTTTTTAAACGTAGATCATACATGTGACATTGTAGTTCCCCGATGTAGCTGTGATGTGACATATGACTTACTTTGTCAGATTATTTTTTGCCTGCACCTGCCCAAAGGTGAGATTCTCAGATAGTCAGTGTGGTTTCATGTGCAGTCCAGGGAAGTGCAGTGTAGTGAGGTCATTTTACCCCTATGGGGCATATTACGCTATAGCAGCAGCTACAGGAAAGCTGTTTGCAGTTTGGCTTCCCACAGTTTGGGAAAAGCATTGATAAATTGGAGAAGGCTCAGGGAGGAGCCATAACATGTGATTAAGGGTTTGGAAAATATTGTCTGGAGGGAGATACTCAGGGAAAGTCTCTTAGTATTAAGAGGAAGTTCAGTGCCAGCTTCATCATATTCTGTAGGAACCTGCATGGGAACAGAAGTTCAATGGCACAGGGATCTTCAGGCTCCCGGACAAAGCAGCTGGAAGGTGGCACTAGCCAAATTTAAACTCCAAATAAGTTGCACATCCTTCATTATGAAGGGCCTTTTTCCCAAGATCATGATTAGATGACCGTTATCATCTCTTCTGAGTTTATAGCCAAACCTAATACTTCTGGAAGAGCTTAGTTCTCACGTTGGTACCAAAATAAATACCCAGAATGAAGCTCGTTGACAACCTTAACCTCTTTTCTACATGATTTTTTGGATATCAGTCCCAAGGTGGATGTATGTACAACAGGGATATCACATGAACGCCACACAGACAAGTTCAGCCTGAGAAGCTAAACTTTGATGATCCAGTCTGGGTTTATACTGCATCTGTTTCTGTTCCCTGGATTTGCCATTCCTGTGGGAAATGCAATATCCTCACAGGGAACTGTTGCATGAAGGAGGTCTCCAAGGAAGTGCCAGTACTGAGAACTCATCTGTCTGTAACACAGTGTCATAAACACCTACTAATGGCAGCATGTGTTGCAGATCACTGCCCTCGTTTCCATTATCCCACACTTTGGGAAGGAGTCAAGAGCTGGCCAGACCAAAGAGCATATGCGCAGCGTATGAGCTGGCTGCTGTCCTAACGTACATCATACGTGCAGGGCTGTGAAGCCAAGGGGCAGCCATGTCAGCCTGTAGAAAGCAATGTGACAGAGGAAGGAAGAAAGGTGATTGAGCTGATGTGTACTGGGGAAGGGCTTTGTTTTGCTGGTTTTCTCGCTGGTCAGTGATGGGTCAGTAGTATGAAGGTGCTTGTCATATCCTGGCGGTAAAAGTTGCCGTAAGGCAGCGCAGTGCTGGTCTGGAGGCTGGAGCTGAAGGAAGTGCAAAGCAACCGAGGAGCTCGTGGTCCCATGGGCTCACCTCATTGGGGAGATCTTGGGTTTTGCCTTCTTTTGCACAGAAGAGGTCTTCTTAACTACAGAGTGGTTGTGCCACATGAATTATTTCTCTGCTGGGTGTTGTTTGTACCGCAGCAATGGCAAAATTTAACCTGGGCCCAGCAGCAAGCTCTTGCTGCCCGTTTCAACTCAGAGGGCTCTTTGCACTCCCGAAGCATCCCAAAGCGCTCTTCTACACTGAGGGGAGAGCTAAGGCTTCATGGCTCTCTCACACTGTAGCACTTGCTTGAAATCTTCACCCAGGGTACTCATTTATTTGGGCTAGTGTTTTTTTAGGATAGTCCATTGGACTCAAGGGTGATCCAAGCTTACCACCCACAAGCCACTGAAAGGTGCCAACAGCTCCTAGCCACTGCCAACGTGGTCTGTTTGCAGATGTTTGGCAGAAATTTCAAGAGCAATTGCTGTTCCTACTCTGTTACCCAGAAGGGAAAATGGAGCATCAGAAAAGCCTGTTGGAGGGTCCCAGGCCAGTTATCTATTGCAGGGAGTGGGGCTGTGCACAGAAGAAAGGAGGTGACTCTGCCTTGTGCTGTCTCTTTGCAAACCGCCTCCTCCCGTACTTGCTTTTGATGATGAGTGCCCATCTCAGACTGGCTGGCGCACTGGATTATCTGTCTTGGATTTAGTGCATTCTACCCATCTGAAAAGTAGGGACTGTTTTTCTCCCATCATCCCCGAATGGAGGACACTCACTGCCTGTCTGTCTGCTGCCTGCAGCAGGCGTCAGAGATTAGCAGCCATTCAAGAGAGGCCACTGCTGTGAGCCAAAAGGGTTTGCAAGGAAAAAAGAAAGGGTCGAGGAGAGGCAGGGAGAAAGGGAAATGAGAGAGACATGCACACATCAAGTAACTAGAACCCAAACTAGCCTGGCAGCCCCATCCCTAGAAACCAAGGCTTTGAAATGAGAAATGTTTTTCGTATCTTAAATCTCAAGTACAAACAATAAAAACCAGCCCAGACTGTGTTCTTTGAAGAGAAAGTACGAGTGACCTGAACAGTGGTTATCAGCAGCGTCATTAAGATAAACCCTTAACATGATTTAAAGCATCCGAAACTGAAGGCAGCACTTTCAGATACTAACAAAATGGTCTGACATTGGGGATGAAAATCAATAGTAATCTGATGTCACTAAAAATACTCAAAAGTGTCCCATGGCTGATGGAGGTGAGATTAGTGTAAATATTTGTATTCTAATCAGTGGCACGCGAGGGCTGGAGGCGGCCTTTCTGTCTATTTAATTAATGGAGTGGCTTTTTAAAAGGATCCTAATCATATGTGATTGTATCTGCTTATCAACATTTTTGCTAATTAGATGATATGGAGGCAGTCACTCTGCTAATTCCCTCATCCAAACAGCATATCCTGCACAGATAAAGTACAGTCTCTTTTTAATAAGAAACAATCATGAGACAGACTAACCTTAATGGTGCTTATTATCCGAGGATCTTTGGGATTTTCTCTTCTACCCACCCCCTCCTTCCTTTTCCTTCATTCGCTGCTTCAGTATGCCAGATGGATGCGGATGCGGCAGTCCCTGTCCCCACTGGTCCCCCACTCCAGGCACCACCATGTCCAGCCTGCTCTTCCCTCCCAGCCAGGCATCAGGTCTGCAAGGGCAGGGATTGTCAGCCAGGTCAGGATGGGAAGTAAAACACAAGGCACCAAGCAGCAAAATGCCCCAAGCTTTTGGTCACCCAGACTACAGGTGACCCCAAACCTGCAGCCCCAGTCCCTGACCTTGCTCTTGGCACCCCAATGCGCCCTGGTCCAGAAAGGAGTGAGTGTCTCTGAGTTGTGAAAACTTTCTTCTGTGATTATTATTAGACTGGATATTAGGGAAAAATTCTTCACTGAAAGGGTTGTCAAGCATTGGAACAGACTGCCCAGGCAAGCGGTTGAGGCACCATCCCTGGAGGTATTAAAAAGATGTGTAGATGCGGCACTTAGGGACATGGGTCAGTGGTGGACTTGGCAGCGCTAGGTTTACGGTTGAACTCGATCATCTTAAAGGTCTTTTCCAACCTAAATAATTATTATTGTTGTGGTTGTTTTATCGTTATCATTATATTTTCTTCTGTTTTAAAAGGGTCAGCAGAGGGGGTCTACACAAGTGATTTCTCACCAGCCCCATTGATCCTGTGACAAGGCTGGGGTCCTTTCATCTAAACCAACATAAATCAGAGACATTTGTTCCAAGTCCTTTGACTATCCAAACAAACACGAGTCGCGCTTCACTCCACCAGTCAAATTGTCATTAGATGCCTCCCCCTGGGGCAGTCCCATTGGAGGGGGACGCTGTTCTCGCCCCCAGAGCCATGTTCTCAGGGAGCGCTGCCAGGGGTGGGCACATTGGGCTGACGTCCTGCTAGGGGGGCAACAGAGGGACTTGCCTGACTTCAGAAGAAAATTGAAAAATAAATAGAAAATTTGTCCCAAAGAGTGTCTTCTCACCTCTCAAAGTATAAGGGCGTCTTGATAAGGAGAACCTGTCCTAAATGGGTGTAGCTGCCACCCCAAGAGCATCTGGGTGGACCAGAGGAGAGAGAGGGAAGGTGCCTGGTGCTTAGTTTTGGGAGGTCAGGACTTTGCCTGCTGTTTTTGCAGCTGTGAATATTGAGCAGAAAAGGCTTAAATGACATGGATTCCCACCTCCATGGGCAGGAGGGAGGGTCAGTGTGTCCTGTGCATTGATCCCGTGTGTTGGACTCAGCACAGAGGTTGGCTGTGGGATGGGAGATGGGGTGGCTCTGGGGAGTGCTGGCTGGGAGGGACCCCCAGAGGCTGGGAGACAGAGCTGAAGGAGGATCCAGAGAGCTGGGTCTGTATCCAGCTTTTCTGAGCCTCAGGTTGGGGCTTGAGGCTAAAGCAAGGTTCAGGCAAGAAGACAACCAGCTTCTGGATGGTGGCGAGGGGCAGGAACCTCACAAAACCACTCCTTTTTGAGGTATGAAGCCAAAGAGGAGGCCTGGTCCTGCTTAGTGGAGTCAAGGGTGGGCTTGACATGGTTTTTATGTTAGATCATGTCCTATGCCCAGGACAAGGCCTTGCTCCAGTCTTCGAAAGCCCAAATGGTGCTGTAACTTTTGTCTGTGGACTCTGACCCCAGCAGAATTCAGAGCCCTTTGGTTTCCTTGCCTGGGTCCTCTCCATGTGTCATCTGCACTATCCTCATCCCTCATCCAGGCATGGCTATGCTGAGGTTGTACTCAGCAACACAGTTGGCCAATCCTTCTACTATTCCTCCTCTTTAGCGTGGTCACTGACCCTCCTTCTTCTCCATGTTACGTGCAGGAATTAATTCAATATTGACCGCTTTCCCAGAACAGTTTCCCGTTGCTAGTTCCATGACTGAGGGCTACAACTTGAAAAGAGGAGGGACTTATGGGCCAAGGATTGCGTTGCAAGCCGTTGAGTCCTGGGGCTTAATGAGGCACTGCTTATCAGCAGAGCATGCTTATCTGGAGCCCGCCGACGGTATACCTGCTCCAGCCCCATCATGAGCTAACATGTTTTACCACCCAGTTGCAGGGAGCTGGGAGTGCGCGTGCGGTCAGATGGCACGGTTCAGCTGATGCGTGGTAACTCGCGAAGCCGCAGCAACTTTATCACTTCACAACATCCATACATAGCCACAGCCTTGAATCTTCTCAGGGGAAGAAAGGATGATGAGTTACTGTCCTGGGATTTTCTCTCTGTCTCCAGTCAGTGGGAAGTGGTATGTGGAGCATTCATTTAATAAACCAGAGGGGAAAAGCTGTAGATCAGCTTCTCATTATTTCAGTGCTGGCTCACGCCATAGCTTGGGTTTGTGCCTGACAGTTCAGTGTGTTATTTGAGGCCACTTAAGCATTCTGCAGAAATGATGCCACCCTCTTCTGAAAGCATGGGGTTCATCCAAGTGGGGAGGGCCTGCTTCCAATAGTAGGTTTATCAGTGCTAATTTCGTCTCAATTTGAGGTCACAGTTTGCAAAGGAGGTGCCCACTTTGGAGATCGGTTCCTGTTGAGGGCCACCGCTCCAGCAGGAAACCTTCTGGAGATGGTTCTGATGTGGACCTCTGAAGTAAAGCAACTCTAGGTGGGTAAAAATGCACCAGTGGGGCTGGTTTGCAGGGGAAGGGGGGAGTCCTAAGTGGTACAAAACTTAGGTGAGGGTCCAGGTGATGTGCACATAGACCCTTGATTAAAAGCAGCAGCCCCTTTCTCTAGAAGGTAGGAGGGATTATAGGGGACCACTGTGAATATTTGTCCCCAACTATTTGCTAATGTGTTATACCTTCATCCAAGACTGGGGCCTGGGCAGTCAAGGTAGCAGGTGGGGGGCTGATCAATTACTGATTGCTTTACTGGGAGTGGGGAACTGGAGACGAGACCTCACACTGAAGCCATCAGGAAGCATGTTCTGGTCCTGCCTATGGACGCCTTGTACAGGGGGCTGCCAGGAACAGTGAAATTTCCACACTGCCTCAGCAAAGGTTTAGTCCGAGTTTATTGCTGAGATTAAAAGACTGGAGAATATAAATCGTAAATGTGATGACTTAAGACCTCATAAATGCAGTGTACAGCCCCATTCCAGAGCTTATGTGTGGTGCAGCCACACTGCCTTGGGCTCATGAGTTGCCCTTGCTCCCGTCACTCAAACCCACGCTCCCCAAAGAGCCCTTCTGCCCTGCCCCAGCTCCCGAGATGGTGCATGTGCCTGTGTGTGCACAGGTGCTTGGAAACACACATACACACTAGCCAGGGATGCTGTCCTTTCTATGCACACCGTGGTTTTGCTGCTTATGTACAGACATGGACTCCCTGCCAGTGCTTCAGCCCAGAAACTCAGTGGTAGTGCTGAAGTAGTATTTGCCCATATCTGACAACAATGCAGGAGCAAGTGGAGGTCTTGAAGATGATGTTGCATCCCCTGGGAGGAGGGACAGTCCCCCCTAGCTGGAGAGCCATTGCATTTGCCTGGGGTCCAAGCGTCTTTGCCTGGTTGCTTGCAAAGCAGCTCTATGGTCTTACCCGTGTTGTTGTGCACGGGCAGCATGAACTGCCTGAGTGAATTGGTCACACACACGGAGTCAGTCAAAGCAGCATTGCCTCTGAGCTGTGGTGGGGACTGCCAGAGTGGGAATGATGGAGCTTTCGACCAATGCACAAGTCCCTCCCCCAGTTTTCTGCTTATCCCACTTGTGCCCTCTACCCTGGAGCCGGGTGACCCCTGTGAGCAGAGGGCTGAGGAGAGCTTGTCGGAAGAGTGGTTAACATGCTGGGCTGTTTCTGGGTTGAGTTGTGAAGAGATTTCTACAGCTGGGTCATGGCTGTCACAGAGTTTGTCCAGGACAAAGCTCCTTAAATAAATTGCTTAGGTGTAAGCACTTTTGACATTTCGTGCTTTTTCCTCTTCTCCTAGGAAGTTGGAGAGCTGGAAACCAGCCTGCTCCTAGGATTGGTCCAGCCCATGCCAAGGATGTAGCTTTTGGTCTGGGAGCCCTAACTGAAGCCAAGGTGGGGATGCAGCTTCCAGTGCCAACGTGCTGTCCTGCTGGGAGCAGAGCTTATGATACTGTCTGAGCAAGGAGAGCTGGGGACAAATCCTGGGGGGACACCAGAAGATGCCGTGGGATGCCTTTCTCCCCAGTCAAGTGGACCAAATCCCCAGCATGCAGTAAGTGCGGACGTGATGGGCTCGGCGGGTGGTTGCCACAGACCTTGTGGCTCCCTGTCCTTGCGCAAGCGCCCAGGGGTCAGCGCTTGGGGCAGGCTGTGCTTTGGCTGGCTCGGGGTAAGCCCCAGCCTGCTTTTCAGAAAACAGAGCCCTGCAGCCCCCTGTGCACTGGCCCTAGCTGTGATGGCATGTGTGAGTCAGCGCCGAGCGCTCCTTTGGGCACCGGGGTTCACTTTTGGGGTCCAGAACGGGGGCCGATGACAGCGCTTGCAAAAACGCACGCTGGCTTCTCTCAGAAAAGCCCAGTCACCAAGCTCCTGCCACGTTTCTCTGAAGAAAGTGGGTCAGGCCTCCCAGAGGGCATTGCTCGAGGTTTCCCCTCTCCCAGGGTCCAGGCCTGGAGAAGGCAGTTTTGGCACTGCTTCAGCTCGGAGGTGGCTGCGTGGCACCAGTCCCTTGGGGCAGTGTAGGTGCTGAGGGTTGCGTTGGGTACAGCTGGCGTTTTCTTGTTTTGCAGACCTTTTACCAAATGATCAACTGGAAAGGAGGAGGATATATTTTTTAAATCATTTTTAATCACTGTAAAAACCACATTCCTGCTGTTTTGCTTTTGAACCTGAATTGCAGTAAATGTGGCACTGATGCCACAAGAGCATGTGTGAATGTAAGGCTGTGTGTGCAGGTTTACAGCAGTCTGCCTGTGTGCGTGGCGGAGCAGATGAGGCTGGGGGTGCGTGCCCAGAGGTGGTGGTCCTGCCTGAGCAGACTCAGGAACACACTGTGTATGTTGGCCAAACCATGCTGTGTTTTCCTATCCTGGCTGAAGTCTATTTGGCTGTGTTTTGGTCTGATGAGACCATCCTCCTTTGCTTCCCTACACCCAGACCTTTGAAAACTTTGCAAATTCTCCTGAAATGTTTGCCATTCCTCGGCACCCCATTTGTGTGACCCACCATAACTGCCCTTTCCCGGGACTTGGTTCTGAACTAGTAGCAGAGATAACGTTTAACAGGCACGAGCAGATGAAAAGGAGATAAAGGAATGAGGGGAGGAGGAATGCAGAGTTATGTGGCTGCATGTTGTACTGTGTTTACGCATAAACAGGCACGCTTATCGATATCCAGATGTAAGCATGTGTGCGGGGTAATATCTCCTGAAACAATAGGCGCTACTCGACTCGGGGAGCGCTGCTGGAGCCTCCCCGTCAGATGCTGCCGTGTTATCAGGTTGCAGCAGGCGTTCCCATCTAATCGGGGATCTGAGCCCCGTGAGCTGCACCCGGGGCTTTCAAAGCCTCTCTTCCAGCCTTCAACCCACTTCGCCTCTCTGAGGAGGGAGGGCAAGAGGGGACAAAAGGGGCCAAGCCTCTCTGGAGGTGATACCCGCCGCATCTGGCCGCCTGGCTCCACACCTCGGTGGGGATGCGGGAGCTGGTGTTGCTGCCGCGCTTCGGCGGGGATGGCAGCGGGGTCGCCCTGAGGACCCGGCCAGCCCTTGCCAGGAGGAGAGAGCCCGGTCAGAGTTGCAGTAAAGCACCCGCTTTGTTCAGTGCAGGGCAGATAATGTCAGAGGGGCCAAACCGGCCATTTTGCCCCCATCCCCTGTGCTGCGGCAGGCACAGGAGCCAGCCCTGGGGGCAGCGCTGGCAGCTGGGGGCCTTTTCTCTTTGATTTTCTTCCGTGTTTTTAAGGAAGGCTCAAAAAGCAAAAAAAAAGCTTATAAAAACCTTCTTCCCCCCGCCGCTCCCTAGCACCAAAACGCAATGACCACTAATCTTACGTGGCTCATAACTGCAAATAGCTCTGGAACTAATTAATTTGACAGTGTGGCGGCTGCCTGCCTTTTTCACCAAAATCAATTAAGGAAACACACATTTCCCCTTCTCCTGCCTCCCTTCCCCGCGCCACTTCGCACCGAGGCAGAGGGGAGAAGGGGCAGCGAGGACGGGGCGCTGCTTTCCCAGGGCTCCTGGGGGGTCGGGGTGGGGAGCGGAGCGCAGGAGCACAGCGAAAGGGGATTAACAAGGTGGAGGGAGAGACGCCGCTGCTTCTCCACACCAGGAGCAGGGATGCTCCCCGGGGACGAGTGGCGGTGGGAAAGCTTGATTGCCACACGCAGCCACGCTGTGCTGCGCTCCTCCCTCCCTCCATCCCAGTTCCCTGAAGACCCCCGTGAATTGTCATTACTTGCCGGTGCAGGGGGGGAATCGGCCGTCGAGCTCTCAGAGCATTTTTTATTTGCATGGTTAATGAGCCCCTCCAGAAGGGGCTGCAAGGGAGAGGCAGGTGGGAATTTCGGCACTGTTTGCTTGCCAAGCGAGGGCAGAGGTGTGTGTTGAAAAGGAGTCGGCAAAGAATTTAGGGAGGTGAATTTTGCATTTTGAGAGAGGCGGTGGTACAAATTGGAGTGGGGTCTCGTGCAATTTTTAAGGCTCCTGGCCTTGGAGGTTTAAAACCATGGCCAGGGAATGAAGGTGGGGAGCGTGCTGGAGGGGGCTGCAGCTCCCCTCTGCCCTGGGCTGGGGGGCTGGGCTGGGGGTGAGGTGTATCAGCTTCACACTGCTTCCCTAAAAAAATCCAGCAAGAACAGGACCCCCCTCTGCGCTTGTTCTTCTGGCTCCACTTCCAGGTGGAAAAGTGAGCCAGGTCTGGGGAAAATGGGTTGAGTGATGGCAGGGCTCTGTGAGCATGCAGCTCCCCAAAACCACCCTTTTTGAGAAATGGGAGACAACTGTCCTCAGGACATGGCGTTGAGACACCTGGTCAAGCTGGGTAAAACCTCCTGAGCATTATTTCTGTAAATGCCTTCATTTGCCCATATCACCTCCTCTGATCGGTATTGAAATGCCCTTCTATTAATAAATAACTCAATTCTCCATTACCCCATCTCCTCAGCTCACGTTGAAGTAACTGGGAATTTGGGTTTGGTTTTTATAGACATTAGAAATAGATTTTATCTTTATTAAGGGCTCTCTCCCTACCTCCCCAACCTTTGCTCCGTTGCACTGAGCATGGCAGCGGCTGGAGTGGAGGAAGCAGGTCCCTGGGCTGAGCTTAGCACAGGGAGAGGAAGGAGAACCTCTCCCTGGTTTTGGCCAGGGCAGAAGGGGTTTAAAAGGGCCAGGTTCTTCCCTGTGCATTGGTGACCTGTGAGTACATCTCCACAGCATGGCGTAAAGCACTTGAGAAACCAAGGGAGAAATTTTGAATGAAGAATATTTAAGAAATCGTGTATCTGAAAGATTTAGTTCTCAAGGGTTGGTTTGTTTTTTCTTCGTGGGGGTAGACATCTGGCTTGGGCAATACCTATAAGGAAACCTCCCCAAATGCAGTCATGACGCTGAGCCACCACATGAATTTGGGGAAGATTTTCTTTTTTTAAACTGTGGGTTGCAAACATTCCCTGGAAAATATTTGAGTTTTGAAGTGCATCAGTTGGTCGTGATTGGGCAGGGAAGTCACAGGGCGGCATTTTTATCCTCGGGTTGGACAGCAGCACGGTTTCTGGCAGGGAAATCAGTGCATGTAAATTAGAATTGTGGTTTCCATGAATACTATCATATATGGATTGGAAGCTGATTTTCCAAGAGCAGTCGTGCCAGGAAAACTCGTGCTCTCACATAGCCCCAGGCAGCAAACACAAGTGACACAAACATGGTGAGGGTGAGTTCATTTTACAACTACGACTGTTCAAAAAGTATTTCTAAAATTTGCCTTCCCTGCTGTTCCTCCCCTGTCACCCCTTCCTCCTCCCCTTCCAGCTATGCTAGAGTGAGCTAGGAGGTTTGGTATCCAGCCTTACGCAGTGGCTGGTGCTTGGCTGGTGGGGATAGGCGCCGCGGCCGGCGTGCACCTGGGCGCAGGTAAGGCTCCGGCAGGGTGGGGACTGGATTCCTTCCCGGCCCCTCTCGGCAAACAGCTCCTGCCCCGGAGCCCTGCGTTCCTCTGCCCTTATCTCCCTGCGCGAGGCAAAGCTACAAATGTTATTGGCCATGAAGTTATTCATCCCCTTCAAAGTTACGCATATGCAAAATAGGCTCTCCTGCTAGAAATGGGAGCCTTCTTACCAAGTGTGAGTGTTTATAATTTGTTGGGGTTTTTTTAAATAAAAATCTCTAAGAAAGAAGTGCATTAACATATAATGACATTAGTAGCACTGGATCTGTATAGACCTAATTATATATGTTACCACAAGTAAATAACCACAGCATTTCTTATAAGGTAAATATACTCTTGCTCCAAAGATGGCTAAATTGAGGTGCAGAGCAATGGCCCAGCTGGTCCATGCAGTTGACAGTGGAGAGAATAAGTGAGAAGTGACATATAGGAGCTTGAATTGGGACACAGGTCCTGCCCTCATCGCAGGCACAACTTGGCCCCCCTTGGCCCCTCGCTGTCCCTGTCCCAGGCATGTGGCACCAGGTCCTGCACCCCCAGTGCCCTGCAGCTGGCTGGGCTGGCACATAGTGGGTTCCGTCCCGGCTGGATGCAGTGATGGTCCTACCAGAGCAGCACGCAGCGGTGGGGGGTCTCAGCAGAGATCAGACTTTCAAAGCTCAGAAGACCCCACTACCTTCTTCTGGGAGTTTATAAAATTCATTCTGGTTCATACCTGTTGTTGGTTTAAACCCGTTTCTTTCCAAGGAATGACTCAGCTCAAGAAAGAAAAGCAGTTATTTTATTTTTTTTGCTAACTAGGGGAATACAATTATATATAAAGGGATGGGAGATCCGTTACATCTCTCTGACCTCCAAAGCTGGAAGAAGCTGTTTCCCCCATCTGTGGCATGTCTTCTATTTTATTAGGCTTATGCATGGGCTACGCTTGCCTGTATCAGCCATCCCGTTTTCCCCCCACACTGTCTGTTGACGGCTCAGACCAAGACCTTTGCAATGCTTCAAGCCAGCTGAGCCTGGAAACCTCTGGATGATCCAGGCAGCGGTTTCTATTCGCTCTGTCCCATCCCCTTCCCCTCTCCCCCACAGGGCAGCTTTCTGTAGCAGTGCTGGGGCCAAAGCAATGCGGGATGGGGCTTTTTGGGGAAGGGGACTCAAGACCCCGGCCAGCTTCTGTCCCGCATTTCAACTTCCGCGGCCTGACATCAAACATGTCGCTGCAGCCTGAGCCCCCACGGGCCTGACAGAGGAGCAAAAAGAGGGCTGGAGGCAGCAGATCCTAATCTTTATTAAATAAGAACAAAGCTTATGCCGGCTAATGAGAAAAACAAACCGATGAAAGATCCGGCGAGCTCCTCAGAAGGACACAAAGAAATTCTCTCTGAACAAGAGCAGGCTAAAAATATTCCCGAATATTTATTTTGCTGGCAGTGGCTTCACAGGCTCCAGATTCGATGCCGCCTCTTCAGGGATTGGCATGACCGTCGCAGCGCTTTCAGAGGAGGGTGCTCCAAACTCTGCACGACGCCCAGAGCCACAGCAGAAACAGCCCCGCAGCCAAGATGCGAGAGCACGAACTGCCTCAGAGCTGTGAGATGATGGCCAGTCCCTGTACACCTCTGTTTCTCTAAGGACAACAGGGTATTTTACCATCGGTTTAGGTCCATCATCTTGTTCGGAGCTGGTGTGTAAGAGCCAGAGATGCTGCAGGCAGTATTCTCCAGTTTCATTCTCTTTCTCGACTAGGGTCCCTGCGCATGGGGTGCCAAGGGCTGCTGTCACTAAGGCTTGCACTTACTGATGCTCTGCACCCTCTGCATCATGGCATCAGACGCATCGGGGACAACTGGCAGGAAACTGGGAGCACTGGTGGTCTTATCCAACTTGAGCCCACAACGTTCCCCCAAAACATCTCCATGACCCACTGGGCCTCACCAGCTCCAGGTCTTCCTGCAGCAAGCCACAGCTTACGCAGCCGTCATCAGCAAAGACATGGGCACCGTTTGCAACCAAACCCAAAACCACGTGAAGTTGCCCACGTTGCACACATAGTGTAACAGACTGGAAGCACAGACCGGGCCTGGGGAAACCAGTCAGGGCAGGAGGAGTGTTTCGGGAGGTCGCGATCAGCCCAGCGCGGGCTGCAGACCCCGGTGGGTGAGCCTGCACCTGCACAGGGGTTTGCAGAGATTTGGCCAGCCCGGCTGTTTCGCTCCTTCTGCCCTTGCCACCTCCCGTGGGCCCCCGCGACCTCTGTCCAGCCCGTTATCTCCAGAGATGGTTAGTGGGAGGTGATGGCAACCACAGCGTTGGATCAGACCACCCGGCCAGGACAGGCAGGCAGCTGCAGGGGCTGCTCAGAAATCACCTCCCACCTTCACAACTGCCCCCCCCTTTCCCTGAGCCCCAAACCTCAGCCTTGAGTGCCACTGAACTTGGCTGAAAACGTCACTTCTAAAGGCAAATCAATACAGTGATGAGGCCTGCAGTTCCTCCTCCGCCTCTGCCTTCGCTGACCATGAAACCTCAGCCTCTGCTCTTTTAATGTACTGTGGCTGAACTTGCTGCCAGCAGGTCAAAGGGAACATAATTTACTCGGGCTTTGATGCATTTGATACAGTTTTAGGTGAAAAGGGAGAGGGGGAGGACAGGAGACAGAGGGGATAAGCGGTGGCAAGGAAGGAAGGACGTTGCCTCTCTGTATGGGAACTGGATTAGTATGAAGATGACAGAGCCATTTTCTAGCCAACAGGGACTTAGCAATAACCAAGAGGATTTTGACTGGAGCGGGGGACTCTGCGTGCTCAGATCAGCGCGGTGGGTAGGAGGCAGCCTGAGCATTTGTCTGCAGGGCCCTTTTTATCTCTTTCTCCGATTAGGAGATTGGCAAGGGGCGGGGAGGGCGGTGTTTGTATTCTGTATTGTCTGGAGAGTCCATTTACTGCTGAGGCAGGACCATGGGACAGTCACAGTTCCCTTCCTGGCAGCCAGCTCTCATCATGTTTGCATCTTCTTAACACCCTCCTTGTCTTAGAGCCCTTTACCAGCTGCTTCATGAAGCCACCCTGCCCATTTTCCTGCTGGAAGGAGGTTGCAAGGCACAGAGCAAGTAAACGAACCCACGTGGTGGCTTTTTTTGGAGAGAGAACCAGAGGTACCAATTGCCCAGCCTACGCTCGGAGCACGGGGAGCTTACAAACACTGAGGACGGGCTGAAATCAAGGGAGCGCAGCCCTCACCTCACATGGCTTCTGGCTGTGCTTTTTCACAGCAAGCTGATCCAGATAGTCTCGCCAGCCCTGTCCCCTCTGTTGTGCAAACCCAAAAATACTGTAAAAAAAACCCCACCCTCTACCCTTGTCTCTCCTCTAGCAACCACCATCAGCCTTGGGGAAGTCAGGCACCACTATGTGCCTCTTGATGTAGGTTTTTCTGCAGGTACCTAAGCTGTATCTTGGCTTCAGGGCAGGACTGAATTAAAAGCAGGAGCCAGCAGTTTTGCAAAGAGCCCCTCCTGATGGCAATACTTTTGGGTCACAGCATGCACCTCACGGGGCTGTGAGTGTTTGGGCCAGAGTCTGATGTTTTCAAACATAGGTCTCTTCCCCCTTTTTTTTCCAGGGGGGGAATAGAGGAAAAGGACAACATCCCTTGAGAGAACCTAAATATTTTACTCTCCAGCTTTTGTCTTGACTAGCTGGTGTTTACACAGGGGCGAAGAGGCCGGGAGGAAGCGAAGCGATGTGGCTGCTGTGGTTTCAGTTCTCACTCCACCTCACTGCTGAGAAACTGGACCCGTGGTTTGGTTTGTGGCTGGGGAGGAAGAGGAAAGGTCCTTGGATCCGATCCCTGCTGGGGAGGCTCTCCCAGCCCCGCAGAGCCGCCGGCAACACCGATGAGGTCTTGAGAAAGAGGAGAGAAAACCAGCCCCCCAACAAACTCCGCTCCAGCAGCTCACGGTGCATTAATATTCACTGCAGAGCAAGGGGTGTAAATTCACTGCTATCTCCTCAGAGTTTGCCGTTTATGCCGTTCATTTCACATAGATGTCACTACTGCCTTATGAGCGCTCCTCCGAGCCAGCCGGTTAAATGGACCTAGTGCATTATAGTAATGGAGTAACTGTATAAAAACAATGAAATCCAATCTCTTTAAACTGATTTGATGTCTGCCTGAACCACAACATTTCCTGCTAATGGCTTCCTTCATTTTGTAACCGTGATCTCCACCTGATCAGATTACAGCTGTTTTTAATTACAAAGCTAATAGAGTTTGTAGGCAGTGTCAGGCAGACGGCGCATGCCTGGGGTGGGCACGGGGTGGAGGGGAGCCGGCGGGGGCTCTGGGTGGCTCTGCTAACACACTCAGCCCATCAAGCCGACTGTCAAAACACTGGGAGCGGGGGGCAGCTAGGAGGGACGGTGATATTTTTCGGCATGGAGCCAGCATGCCGGTCTCTGGGCTGGTCTGCACGACAGCAGACAGCCCTGGGTTGTGCTCCTGCTCCGTGCTTGGGGTGCCTTGTCACCAGGACGGGCAGCTGGTGATGCCCAGGAGATCCATGGTGTTTGGTGCTCCTGCGAGGCAGGTGCCAGGATCACAGGAAGGCATGAAAAGGGCAGAAACAGCTTTTCTTGATGATGGAGTGTAAAAAGACCAAGGGAAATAAAAAAGAAAAGGAAATAAAAAAGAGCAGAATAGGGATGCAGGGTGCCATTTGACTTCTGCAACTGATGGGGCAGGAAAGAGCATTGTGGATAACTGACAGTGGAAAAAGCCCTCAAGATTGATGTCTTTCTTATGGGATAGTGCAGTCAGCTGCAGGGTCTGCGTCCTCCGCCTCGGCCCAAGCAGCGAACCCCAGGGACCATCGCCACAGCTCAGCCCCATCCCCAGTGGCCTTGTTTTCTCCAGCGGTTCGTTTGTGTATTGATTGCTCCATCGCTCTGGGTTAGGGGCACAGATCAGCATAGCTGCAGGGAGGGAAGCAATTTGAAAGAGCTGTTCCCAAGCAGCGCTGACCAGGGACGCCTGTATTTGGCAGAGCATGTGCATACACTGCAGGTGAGCCCCAGTCTGACTCTCTGATGGTGGGAAAAAACCTGTGGGTGTGTTACAGATGGTTCTGGGTAGCTCATGCTGACGTTTAGGATTCAGTTGAGGCTGGGCTCAGTTGAAGTTGGTTGAAAAAATCGCAGCAGAGAAACAGCAGCATCTCCCTCTCGTACAACCCCGTCCTGCCGTGTGAACCTCTTTAGTGGGTTGGTGAAGCTACTTTTGTCTACCAAAGCATAACGCCAGGCAAGTGGGATGGCTCGGTGGTGAGCAACCAATTTACAGCAGCTGGGGAAGGGTGGGAGCAGGCAGAAGGAGCACCCCAACTCAGCCAAGCCTCCGTGGGGGTGTTCCTGGGCAGTGTGACCACGCCAGAGGTACCCTGCTGGAGGGGATGCTCGTCCCTCGCTGTTGTAATGCCAGAGCCACACATGTCAGGTTACGCACCAGCCTTGTAAATGATTTAGGGTCCACATCAAGAGCACATCAATTATGTACTCTGGGACTTAATTATTTAGCCTGACAGGAGTCTCTCCCCTTAATTTCATTGTCTTCTCGGTCTCCCTTTTCACAACAGAGCTGTGGATGCTCTGCTGGGAGGGGTGCATCGTTGCATGTTTCTGCTCATTCCCAGTATTGCCCAAACTCATGTTTCCCTCTTCCCTTAGCGGATGAGGAAAACAAGCTCCAGACCTGACTCTGGGGCAAGGTGAGGGTCTGGGCCCATGCACCATCGCTGCCATGCTCTGCCCTTGAGGTGTGTTGGGGACTGCACTCTGCCACTGGTCCTAAATGAGCAAATTTAGAAGGCTTTGGGGGTGCTGTACGTGAGCTGGGTGCTGGGATGAATTTTTGTGATTTCCAAAGTCCTTTCTGCTGCCTGGTCGCCCACCAGCAGCCAGAGGAGAGGGTTCCTGCAGCCCTTCCAGGTGCTCCCTGGCACCACTGGGGATGCTGCCTGGGGACGATGCCTGCCCATCACACGGAAAGCCATCAGCATGCGCCATCATTCAAGTCAGCACTTTGCTCCTCTCCTCCCCCCGCTCTTTTCTTCTCCTTCCACCTCTTCCTTTATCTGAACTTTTAAACCCCACGTCTGGTGCAGATTTTTACAGTAACTCAAGCCTTTGAGAATTGTTAATGCCGCGCTGTTTTCACAGCGACATTAATATGCACTGCAAAAATGCCGAGTATCAAAAGTCGGTCATTGCTGCCAGGAGGCTGCGGGTCGTGGCAGCCACGGGAGAGCAGGAGGCGAGGACATGGCCATGCTCAAGGGGCACAGCTCAGGCAGGCGAGGCCCCGGATTTGACAGGATTTCCTCTCCGCGCCATCTCTTCACCGTGTCTTGGTATGTCTTTAAACATGTTTATTTTTCAACCCTTAAAAACTACCTTTTCCTAAAATAAATAAATGAAACTAAGACTGGGAGCCTAGGATTTTAAAGCAACCCTACAATAACAAAGCAGTGTGTGCAGATCAGTTGTCACCAGCAACCCTACAATAACAAAATAATACACGCAACCCCATACAATGTTAAAACAACTGCTATGGGCATGCAAGGAAGGAAATATATTTTCCAGCGTCGAGCTTAACAAGACTTTGTTCTGCAGTAAACTCAAGGGTCAGAAGGGGGATGTAAGGACCAAAACACCTTGAGCGGCGTAACTTTAATGTCAAGCAGCAGGCAGGGTCGTCGGACATGCGGCAAACACCACTTCGTTAGCGCGGGGTTTAATAGTCTGGAAAAGGAAAAGAAAGCGAGGTTTTGCGATGAAACAGGAAGTTCCCTCGAATCCTGGAGCCTTTGAAGAATTGTCAAAGGAATGAGAAGTCTGTATGTTTGAAAAGGCTCTGGGTTGTGAAGCTGGAGGGGGCAGGGGGACACAGGGAGGGGAGGCACCGAGCACAGACCTTCTCCAGTCCCACACTCTGCTCTTTGTTCCCCTTTTCTTTTTTTTTAAATTATTTGACGCTTTTTCATTGCTTAATTTTTTTCTGACGCGCGCACACACACACACACTCTCTGAGGTTAGCAGGAGTTTTCTCAGAGTTGGAGCAAAGCCCCAATCCTACATCGGGCGATTGCTGGCATGGCTTTGCCCACGCCTTGCTGCAGAGCAGCAAGTGGAGGTAGCTCTGTGATCCAGGCTCTGCTCACGCCTGACGCACAAAACCATTTTTTTGAGGAAGTGTTTCTGGAGTTTGAAAAGGTCTGGTTAGCTGCTTATTTTTTTTTTTTTTTAATTTATTTGTGCCCCTTCTACTTTTCGGGTGCGGCACTTCTGTGCGGCTGCAGGAGCAGATGGGCAATGCCTGGTCTGCCAAGAGTGACCAAAGAAAATTCCTGTATGATTTCTGACACATTTTCTCAGCATTTGAAATACAAATATGCTGAAAAAGCATAGTTCAGCAGCTTAGCTCTTACTAGAGGGAATCTGTTTGCTGCAAAACTGATGATGATGATGATGATGATGATGATGAAAGGCTGGTCAGGGCTGAGTTTGAAGGCCTGTTGTGTGCCCATAAGAGAGCTGGACACTAGACTTGAGAGATGCGTTGAGCCAGTTGAAGGCACCGGGAGGATGCCCAGCACTGAAGGGATGCCTGCTGGCATGTTTCCACAGGGAATGGGTTTCATTTCCTTGCAAGCCCAAGGTGGGGAGGTCCAGCTCTTTCTTCCTACTCATGGAGGGAAACAGGATCTGCCCTTCCCCAGGCAAAAACTGCTGGTGATGAGTTGCCTTCTCCCCTTGCAGGGTGCCTTTCCCGGTGCCAAGAAAGAGCAAGACATGAGCAGCAAGGTGGCCGAGAGGGAGCACCCAGCCGCTTGTCAGAGAGGGTGAGCCTGATGAAGGGAGCCTGGAGGAAGAGCCAAGAGACTGTCATGACACCGTGCTTTCCTCTGTGCTAATTGTACGCTTGGGACCAAATTTAGCCTGGTGTAACTCCGCTGAAGTCACCAGGGATTAATTTGGCCTCTGGTGGCTCCATTGTTTTAGCTAAATGAGTCAGAAGAAGCAGCCTATTCTTATCTGCGCACAGTGGGGCGGTGACAGTAATGGATCGGTGAGGCAGACCCCAAAAGCAGCGTGACTAGGACCCAGGATCAGGGCTACCACGAGCCGAACGGGGCTGCAAGAGGAAATGTTTTGACGTTTGGGTTATAGATGGAGGCAGGCTCAGCGTGGGTGCGCTAGCAGTGCTCACCACCGCTGCAGACGGAGGGGAAGGGGGCTGTCAGGTTCCCTGAATATTTGGTGGTGCCGTTTGGAGTTCCTCAATTCTTCGGCCACCGGAGAGGGAAGCTGTGGCTCTGGAAGGGGCACGTGGTGTCAAAGGGGACTTCACGCTGCTTCCCAGCCCGGTGAGAAAGGGAGCCCAGGCTGGAAATGTCCAAAAAGCATGTGCATCTGCCAGCGGCTGGGTGTGGGGAAGGAGGGATGGTACGGAGCATGGGCTTGCGCAGGGCTGGAGGAGATGTCTTGGGCAAAAGTTTTGGCCGCTGGCCCAAGGCAGCATGCCGGTTTGGTGTGTTGTGAATTCCCTCAAACTTCTGGGAAATTCAGGATGAGTTGGGAAGTTGTGATTTTTCCAGCCCAGGTTGGGTGCAAGCTGTTTCTGAGCAGAGAGGTGTTTGCTGTATGGGCTGCAGGAGCCGTGTGCCTCAGCCAGCTGGTATCCAGCCTTGCGGCAGGCAGTTTTGGAGGGGAAATGGAACGGGCGATGGAGACAAAACTATTGTCTCCCTTCCTATGCCTGCTGCTGCACCCAGTCTCCCCTTTTCACGCCGTACCCACTGGGCAGATAAGCACAAGACTTCCCTCTCTGAGGCTGCCAACCTGGCACCTTTCGCCATGGCTAAACACGCTTTAAAGCCAGTACAAAGGCAGATCTTCTTCTGAGGGTGGAGATAACAATAGGTAGGAAGGGAGGGGAGAGCAGACCTGGAGCCTCGCTGCTCCCAGTGTTCTTGCACCTCCACGGCTCGAACAGGCGCATTCCCGGCGTCCGGGGCCGGATAATAAGCAGAGCCACAGCAGCTATTCAGGAGGCTCTGACCCTGGCTAGGTAACTACATAATGAGCCTGTTTGAATTGCTCCCGTCCCTGCCAAAGGGGTGGGATCAGGGGATGCTTTTGTTTGCAATAATGAACCTGTAATTATGCTACATTTCTTGGTTTTAGCCACATTTTTTGTGTGCGTGTTGTTCTCTTTGTATTGACAGATTTATGGCCAGGATACTCCGCTGCACCACCAGCCGTACGGCACTGTGTGGAGACTGTCTGACTGTCGTCTCAGAAAGGTGTGGGGAGAGGGGGAAGAGGGGGGGCTGTCTTTGCACTACCTCAGCCCCTGAAGGGTTAAATAAATGCATTAAAATTAATACAAACAGCAGAGGTGCTGCGTTTCCAAAAGTCACTGGTTTCAGCAAGACAAAAAAAAAAGTCTTTTGAGCTCCAGGTGAATTAAAAAAAAAAAAGTAGGGAACGATTAAACTGCATAAATAAATAAATAACACACACCAGATTTCAGCTCCAAGGCGCTCAATAAAATTACACTTTGAAATGCAAGGATTAAGCAGGGTAGGTGACAAGGTAACTTTGTTAACAGGCTAATCTCTTGCTTTAACAGAGACAGGGGATTTACATGTGACTGCACAAAACTGCTTTATGGTCTCTTTTTCCAGCTGGAGATGGTAGGAAGGGGGCAGGATGAGATGGGACAGGGTTGGATGTTTTAGAGCCATTTGTAAGATCAGTTTAAAGTGCCCTTTTTTTTTTTTTTAGGTTTGTTTGTGGGTTTTTAAGAAGTCTGCATGGAAATGTGTCACCAATAACCAGCTGTTCCCAAACAGTTCAGGTAGGGGATGATGTAGATGTCACAGGATGATGAACAATTGGGTAAAAGCATTGGTGGTGCCATTTCTCACTGAATGGCTTTATTTGCTTCCTTATAAAAAGCCAACCAGCAGCATGGGCTATTCAAAATGTCAGGACCTCTTTGCCCTGAGTCTTTCCCTGAATTTCAGCACTTCTTCACCAAGGGATGTGTGAAATCTAAATCCAGGTTACTTTTTTCAAATGCCCCCTCTGTTCTTTGGGGGGGGGGGAAAGAAAGGAAAACAAAAGGAAAAAAAAGAACTTTATGTCTTTTCATTTCTATCTGTTACTAAAATGTGACAGTGATGAGCAGATGAATCTGAAATGAGACCTGGATCCCCCTGTGAGGGTTTGTACCATACAGTGCCCACTTCACTGTACCCAGGGTCCAGCCACCCCCTGCCATCCTTCCCTCCTACAGCAGGCAGAGTGCTCCTTGCTTTGCAGTTTAACTTTCTTGAATGTCGGTGTGGATCTCCACAGTGAACCAGGGGAGATGTGGGGGAGCAATCAGGAGTTCAAACCTTCTCCAGGCTTCTTTGTTTCTGAATAAAAATGACAATGAGAAAACTATCTCCTCCATAATGTACATTGGAAATTCAACAGAAAACAGCAAGCTGAACATGTTCTCTGGTTTTAAATAGATCTGGTGAAAGTATTTATCATATTGTATTTGTTGCAGCATTTCTGGGGTATTTGTGCTGGCTGCAGGCGGAGGGACTGATCCTGGAAGGAAACTTGGTGTCAGGTTCCCAGCCCATTTACAGATTCCTGTGCTGGACCATTTCTGGATGAGAGTTCAGCTTGCTCAGGTGGGTGAAGGTGATCTCGTCCATGAGGACATGGGAATGGAGGTCCCAGTGAGGGAGCCTCTGCTACCAGGTCAGGGGAAAGTTGCTTTTCCCTTTGCTTTGATGCCTGGGTAGCAGGAGGGAAGGCGGTTTCATGCAGGTGGGTTGTGAACCTCAGTTGAGTACGACTGTTTAAATGTTTCCAAACCATCGGCCCAAAGAGTCGTCTTTACTAATGCTGAAAAAACAAAAAGATGGCATGGTCGAGCATAACCCCTCAGACTCCGAACCTCAGGGTTATGTCCATTCCTGCATTTCAAGCTACCTTTGCAGGAAGGCGCGCGTAAAGGCTCAGCAGTGCATCTGTCCAAAACTACCACGGCCAGCTTGCCTGCGGATGTGCCAGCAAGTCACGGAGCCGACAGGAGTACAGGCAGAGGTCAGAGCTGCAGCGGTGAGGCAGGAGGGGAGATGGGGGGGACGGGACAGGGCTGTCACACAGCACAGCAGGTCACCGTTTCCCCAGGGGAGCCATCCGACTCTCCAAAGAAAACGCCCAACTTTGGGCTGTGTTGAGTGAACCTGATAGAAGTGCTGGCCAAAGCCCCAGCCATGACTTGGCCGGTGGGGACCTGGAGTGTTATGTTGAGACCCCTCTACCCCTCAGCAGTGATAACCAGAGCACACCCTCTGCACAGCTTGCGGGTGACAATAAAACTTGTCCGCTTGCTGCTGCCCAAGGGCTTGAGCTTGCATGGGGGCCACCTGGGCTGCCATGTGCCAGGTCTTAGCAGGGCTCATCAGAGGTGGACTGCTGACTGTGAGCACATCAAGCACTTTCCCAAGCATGGATGGAACAGAAAGTATGAATTACCCGCTTTAAAAATCAGACATAACCCCAACTCTGAAGTTTATCCCCCGCTCGGGCGCTAAAACATATTCAAACTGAGCAGCAGATGCTTATTCTGCACAGGAATCTGACCAATTGTTTCCCTTCTCTCCCTTGTCCTTATACCTTAAATCATTTTGACCTTTAATTGGCCCTAATTTGCCCACAGACGGCCCTGGGACCCTTCAACACATTTGCTTGTAATTGGGTCCCTTTGTTATTTTTCCAGAGAGCCACTGCTGGTTGTTTCTTTTTGAAAACATTGTGGCATGTCATTGAGAGTGGAGCCGCTTTTAAATTAGCCCTGCTGGGGGCCAGGAGAGCCCTGTGAAAAGCCCAGCAGAGAGAGACAGGGCTATCTAAACGCAATTATCATATCACTGTGAAAACGTGAAACCAGCCTGAGCTTAAGCAAACATCACACGCCCCTCGGCTGGAGGGTGGTAAATGCTTTGCTGGGAGGTGCGGGGTTGAATGCCATGGAAGAGGTTATCCAGCCATCACATGATTTGCTCGGCAAAGCGGCTAACGTCTCGCTGCCTCTTGCTCCCTATGGCTGGGGGTGTAACTTGGCAATGCGTTCTCCTTAGTGGTTTTACTTAAATTCACCCTATTTCAGCATGGTGGTTTGCAAGCGATTGCTCTGGTGCAGCTACGGCGCAGTGCGCTGCGGAGCGGGCGTAGGAAAGTCCAGGAGAGGAGCAGCAATAGCAGTGAGCGACTGTATTAGCAGACAGCGCTTCCCGAGTAAGGCCCTATGTGCGCTATTAATCTGGCTGCGGCCACAGTTTGCCCCTAGTCCCACTCATAATGTCATCAAGATCTTAACTGTCCAAAGCTAAGTTAGAACAGCAAGGGATAATACCGCAGCTAGATAGCATCTGCACTGCCTCCTGCGCTAATGGACAGTTGTTCTGTAACCGAGT
This sequence comes from Haliaeetus leucocephalus, assembly GCF_000737465.1. NCBI lineage: Eukaryota > Metazoa > Chordata > Aves > Accipitriformes > Accipitridae > Haliaeetus > Haliaeetus leucocephalus. The sequence continues at coordinate 13,795,355 of NW_010972438.1, forward strand.
CTCCCGGCTCAGTTAGCCCTGCAGCACGGAGACCTTGCTTTAATATTCACTCCGTGCAGACCTTAAAATCAAGTTAAGTTACAGTGCTATCAAGCCTCTGACCACAGCTTGTTGGGCCCATGGTTCTCTTGTCACCAGCCGAGACTGAAGCTGGTGCCTAAGCAGCTGGGAGCTGCAGCGTGTCCCATAAAGTCATTTTAGTACCAGATCCCAAATAAGTTTACCTTCTGTGGCTTAAAGCATTCATACAGGCAGCACCCACAGACTTCTACCACCTTGGAACAGGTTAGCAAATTACATCTCACATTGTACAGAAAATCAGGTGAGCCGTGACTGGCAAAAGCTAAGGCTGGATTTCTGCCCTGCAGAAGGGAGTTTTGTATCAGGTCAGCCTGTCCGTGTGTGGCTCCAGCAAGGAAAAGACACTGCTGTTTTTACCTGGCTGACGCTAGTGGAGGTCAATGGCGATTGAGGACCTGCTGCTCTGCAAAAGTAGCAGGTATGATGATGCCTCCTCTCCCTCGAGGTCATGCACTGAGACAGGCATGGCAAGATGGTAATTGCGGTGTAAAAAGCACATGTTTGGAAGGAATACAGAGTCCTGCCCTACCAGCATGGCTGTTAAATCGTAACTGAAGCCAGCAGAGATGGGCCCTTAGAAACAGGCAAACTTCACAAGTCCTCCATTGTCCAGGGATATTTCTTGATCTGAGGGGCGGGAAGCTGTAGCTTTTAATGGTCAAGGCATCTAATTAGAGTTGAAGGCGGATGAAATTAGCTCAGTAAAGTGAGTCATAATAGTCGGCAGCAAGACTCCTAGTTGTGTAAAGCTCCTACCATAATTTGGCAACATGTAACTGGTTTTGAGATGCTGGAGGAAGAAGTCCGTCAAGTATCCCCCCTTCCCTCCCCAGGTCAGACCCTGCTCTCCCAGAGCCATGCAAAAGGAGCAGCGCTCCTCTGCCCAAACCTCCACCAGCTGGAGCAGCTCACCCAAAACACCAAGCTCTGAACACCGCTGGCACGAGAAGTTCCCGAGTGTGACTGGAGTGCAGGTTTCAGCCAGGGGATCACCTGCAGTCCTGCAACTGCAACCAAGGAAAGTCCTTTTCTAAAGGTAACGTGGAGCCAACAGGCCTGGGGGTGAGGTTTGGGGTCCACGTGATGTACCCAGGCATGGCTGGGTCCTCCTTTGGAGTATGGGCTGAGCCCAGGGAGTAGAGCCCTGCCAAAGCATCTGCATCTCTCTTCTGACGAAACAGTGCATTTAGCCTGGGTTTTTTCTGATGTTTCTGTCCAGCTTGCTTAGGACCCAAGGCATTTTATTTCTGCTAATGAGGTTCTGGTCAGATGTGGGCTCTTACTGGAGTTCAGCAGCGGATCCCTGCTGTACAGCTGTAAGAGAGGACAGAGCACGCCCCGAAGCGTTTACAGCATCAGGCCCAGTCCTGGCAGATGCTGGTCTGCATAAGTATGTTTAGACACATGATCCTTCCTCTCGAGCTCAGAGTGCCCAGAATTCTTGCATATGTAAATGTTTGCAGAATCAGGGCTCTGTTTGTATTGCCTGTTTACTAATTTAAGTTTATATTTAAGCTTCTGATGTTCAGTTCATTTTTTTAATCCATCCATAATTTTAAGGAAAGGGGTTTTTTGTTTTGCTTTTTAAGCAGATAACTGAAATGTTCCTTGCAAGTTCAGCGTGTTGCTGCAGTAGATATAAAGTCTGGGTCCAGTGGTTTGGGTTGGGATCTCTAGTTTTGAGCAGTGATGAAAGAGAATGAGTACTGTACTGTACAAAGACTTGTCATCACCATTCCCGATGGTTTTTTGTCCCAGTTCTTGCTAGGACATGCTTTCTCCATTTCAGCATCCCTCACATCGGACCATTACATAGGTCTGTGCTTGGTGCTGAGTCAAAAGCCGATCATCTGTCTCCTTTCAGAAGACAAGCACAACAGGGCATGCTTGCATATGCCAGCTGTTCTTACAAGCCCAAAGCCTTTCTGGGTCTTGGATGAAACCAAAACATCACCCTGGCATAGGAAGGAGACGCCCATGTCATGGAAGCCCTCTGACAGCACTGGCTTGGTCTGATCCAAGAGACAAAATGCCTCGCTGGTAGGGGATGGTGGTATGGGATTTTGCTCCTGCCATGCTCTGACTGCAGCGCATGGAGCAGCAGAGGGTACTAGTCTTCAGGGCTGTCAGTCGAGCACTAGAAAATTTCCCTTTCAACAATCCTCTTTTTTATTAAAACAAAAAAAGCCTGAATGGGCAGGCAGGCAGAAGTCATTTTTCCAAAATACTCAGTGATGAATTTGGGAAAATTGGAGGGAGGCCAAGGAGCTACAGCAGAGAGTGAAAGTTGGGTGACTTTCCTGGGAGTGACCAGGGAAGCTTTCAAAGCCACCCCCCCTCCCCTTACCCACCACTGCCACAGGAGAGCGAAAACCTTGGCGGGCAGAGGAGCCGCTGCCACCACCGCTGCCTCCTTTTCTTGCTGCCAGATAAAGAGGACAGACTCTCCTTTTTCAGACCATTCTGTTCACACAATGGAAGAGGGGGATCAGCGCCAAAATTACAAGTGTGAGCCCTTAATGCATCAGGTTGAACAATGGGCTTTGGAGGCGTCTGCCTTGTCGTGAGGAGCAGTACAGCTAGTTCTGACTACCCAGTGCCATGGAAAAAAACCTCATTGTCCTGACGAAATGCTCCCCAGAATGAAAACACCCTCCTCCTCCTTTCTTCAGCTTCCTAATGGGAAGCAAAATAACAAACCAGGCCCACAATTAAACAAACATGCCACTAACCGAGCAGAGCTCAAGTGTAACAGATGTTGTTGCAGTTGGACCAGGCTGGGGGCCGGGAGCGAGCCGCTCTGGCTGGCTGCAGCTCCCGGGACGCTGTCGCTGCAAAGGTTTCTTTGCCGCACCACGGCCTTCTCCCTCCACCAATCTTTATTCCTTTTTCTCCGGTGTGCCTTTTCCTTGCTCTCATCCTCCCCTCAGAGCATCCCTTCTGCTTGTCCCACCTGGCTGCCCCACTTCATCCCAACGTCTTGTTCATCACTTCATCATTTTTGTTTTTCAACACTCAAACCCACAGATTTTATTTCAGAAAAGCTCAAGAGAAGGGGCAAAGCCACTTCAACGAACTTTTTAGACCATTTTAGTACAGGAGAATATAACAATTATTTTTCTCCGTTTCTATTTTCTTGCTCAGATCCCATGCAGAGACCAGCCCTGTCCCCTCACCGGCACACAGTCTCTGCAAGGATGCTCAATGCCACCTCCCAGTTCCTGCAGACCCCGAGTTTGATGGTTGTGGTGCAGGTGCCTGTGGGCTGCAGCTGGGCACACATGAGATCCCTGCCCCAAAAGTGCTGCCCCTCCTGTTCTTGTTCCCCAAAATCACTGGCATATCTGTAACACAAGAAATTTGGTGTTGGAGAGGTGACAGAGATGGCTAAAGAAAGGCAAGCAAAAGACAAGCTGTGTCCTTTCCATATTCAGCTGAATCCATCTTCTCTGGGGCTTCACAACTCTGGTGCAGTCCACAATGGTGGTCTTATTACCTCTGAGGCTTAAAGTCCCCAAGTGCTCATCTGGCACTGACTGATGCTTCTGACAGCCTGTGTATCCCTCGGCTTTGCTGGGATCTGTTCCTTCCAACTCCATGTCAAAGGGACCAAAATAATTTGGCACATCCCAGAGCCAGAGGCTGGTTGGCCTTGCTTACTTCCCTGCAAAGCTGTGCCAAGGTCATACGCTGCTGGAGGAACCAGAGGGACCCAGGGGTTCAGTGAGAGCCCAGCAGCCCTCCAGGCTTGGGCACAGTCTTCTCAGGCCTTTGGGTCACTCCAGAGAGCAAAACCTCCCTCTCTCATCTGGGAGCCGTGGTCACCAACACCTTGCTGAGGTGTTTTGAAGAGGAATACAGGGCTGTAACGTGGGCCATCTGTGGTTTTGGCTTGTCTTTTGTTCTACTTGCTCTTGCAAGTACAAGGTCCTGTGCAGTGGGGTTTTGCCTTGCCCCAGGCTGCTGCAGCACAGCAACTTCTGCAACTATTAATAGAAGCTTGAAGATGTAAGAAAAGTTACTTCTCTTTCTCCTTCAAGCAGGGGAGCTGGAAGAAATGGGAAGATCCACAGAATGTTCCCTGAGCTGTCTCAGAACAGGGACTGGACCAGCTCAAATGGCCCCAGAGCCATGGCTCACCAGCACAGTTTGGGACTGGAGCATCCACCCCCCAGCTGCCATGCCCAGCAATGCTGTGGGGTTGGAGCAGGTAAGCAGCTCACAGTGAAGCCTTCCTTGGTTTACCCTGTTTGTTAGGTGAGACGGACTGGTTACCCTGGGGCACTGGCAATTTTAAGCCAACACCAGCTCTCAATGCTCTGCTTTGGTAAGGAGCCAGTCAAATGCACGGCCACTACGGATCAGGTCTGCTAGTTCACCATTCCAGTGGTCAGAGCAGCACAGCCACAGATAGCTCGAGGCTCTCGTGTGCTCCCAGATCGCTAGCGCAGCACTGAGTGGTATTTCCACTCATATGACAAACTTGTGAACAAACAGGGATCCCTTAGCAAAAAGCACCCCTGCTGTCAAAACCCCCTTCCAGTTCAAAATGAAAACCAAGTCCAGGTGAATGTCCAGGTATTCCAGACCAGGGTGGCACTGAAGGTAAATCACAGCAAGCCAACCAACCACATACCAGTTTACTTATCACCTAAGATTTGTTTTTTTATACTTTTGAACTACTTACACTGAGGCAAAGCACCTCAGATGGAAAATTTGATCGGGGTCTTAGTTTTTACTTCCTTATTCACAGTTGATATGCACAATGTGTGCACATATGTGACTGCATGCTTGATAAATACAGCAGCAGTTTTACAAGGTTGGCTTCATTAGAACAGCTGGTGACATGAGCTAAAATGACTAGGAATTGCCATTCAGAAGTGGATGTAAAATTATCACACTTCAAGAAACTCAGGAGAAATCCTGTCCTATAAAACACTGGTGCCTTGTTCAAAAAATGCATCTCTTTTCACACTGCCCTTCATTCTTCATCCCACCCCCTTCTTTCTCTCATTTGAAACTCAAATTTACCTCTGTTCAATTCCTGCTCTGTTGCCCACAGCTTCTTTTATTTTCACAGCAGCTTGGCAATGCAGATTTTAAGACTAAGACCTAGAGAGACACACCTTATTATAGTAAAGTATCTGGGCTGTGGCTGCACAGCAGCCTCCACCCTCTCACTGGCTCTGGGGCTCACTGGATCTTGCTCTGAGCCTGCTCAGGATGCTGAGCAGCAAAAAGAAAGTCATTTTTGGTTGGGTTAGTTTTATGCCAGCTCAACATGTTGAGGCAATTCTTTACAGGGTCAAGTGAGAAAGGGAGTGGAAAAGAGGGAGACCATGTTGGACAGCAGTGCTCAGCAGAGAGGTTGGCTAGGGATGCTGCAGAGCCGCTGCCTCCAGCCCCATTTTTTTAATGCTGGTACATTATATATCTTGTAAGGATGTTTGTCCTGGTTCTTGCTGAAGGCATTGACCTGAACATGCTGCTTAACAGCAGTTCTCCACTTAGTCCCATCCCAGTGAAGACCTATGCGGCTTCTGTTTTTTGAAGCCCATTTAAGTTAGGTCTTCTGTAAGCAGGACTATTTTGATAGAGCTTGAGAAGTGATGACACAAATAGTTGGCAACACAAATAGTTATGCTGGCAGATCAGAAGAGGTGGTAACCTCTGGATGGGAGCCATGAAAAGCACCTGTGGACAGACACCTCTGCACGGAGCTCAGCTACAGCTGAAACGGGATGCAAAACCTAGGGATTCGGTCACTGTTACATCAGGTCAAAGGAAGGGGCAGGGTGAATCAGTCCAGAGCAAATGAAAATGATTCTAAATGCCTGCTCATAAAACCAAAGGGAACTTTTTTTTGCTGAGATTTGAAAAGATTTGGCTAATCCTCCACCATTCTGTTATTTCTATTGTCGATCTGGTGCCTGGTTTAATTCCCATCCCAGACAAAAGCAGAAATGCTGAGATACCACAAGTAGTTGTTGGTCTCTGTAGCTCTTCAGGCCAGGTAGGAGCAGAAGTAGTGGGGACTTCTCATGAATTACCCACCCGGTTTCTAAAAGTATGTCTGTACAGTCTTGAGTGTCTCAGCCTCTTCTAGAGCAGATACTGTAAGGCACCAGCAATAGCAGCATTTCTGTGATTCGCTGATTTGGCTGCAACATCTGAGATGCCTCAGATCACATGAGTTCTTGAGAGGTATAACCTCCATGTGTTGCTTCTGTTCCAACTGAGCATTTATTGGAAAGAAAGGTAAAGCGAAGGGGAAACACCCCATGTGGCACAGAGCAAGGAATGAAGGCAGGACTGAGCAAGACTAGAAGATGCTGCGTGGTGGCAATTCCCAACCATTGTAACAGCCCTCAGGAGAGCTGCTACACACTGGAATAGTTTGTAACAGCCCTGAGGGACCAGGGCCAGAGCAAGGGCAATATCAGCCAGCTTTGTCCCCCTCACAGGACTGAAGCTCAGCGTGACTTGGAAAGCAAAGGATCTGTTTTTTCTTTCTGGGAAATGGGGATCTAAGGATGCCAGCTGATTAGGGCTCTTGTGATGGAAAGTGCAAAATAAGAGCATCATATAACCCTGTGATCTGCTCAGCCTTAATCCAATGATCGTGTTCTCTTTTAGATCCTTCTCCTCTTCCTCCTGGATGGAGCCCTAACTTTTGCAGAGCACTGGCGATGTGATACTATCCTCACCCAGGCCTGGAGGAATCTTGCTCATTCCAGTAACGCTATCAGGAGGAAAATGTGCCCTTTTGCTGCAGCCAGACCAGCCCTGGAGGAGCCCTTAACCCTCAGGCCACTGGTGACAGGATGCCTGACATCTACATACGCCTACAAGCATGCAGAGAGATCTCTCTGATGCAAGGTCCCTTTGGCCGTGTGCTACTGTGTGAGGCAGCCTCCGTGGTCTTTGCATTTCAATCGCATGCATCTACATCCAATCATCTGGGAATCTTATCGCAACTCGCATAAAGTCCCCTCTGCTCCATAATTACAGGGGCCAAACTAAGAGGGTCCTTAAACTGTCTGTGAGTCAGGTGATCAGGATGTGGCCTAAGGTATCAAAACTTCCAGCAATAAAGGGGACATCATCGTTAGCTAACCCCCTTCAGGGGCTGCTATGTGGCAAGCACTGGAATGCACCACTTTTCTTGGTCTTGCTTGATATAATTACTTTCAGTGTTATTTAAAGCTCTGACTAATCACATGGCAATGGCCAGGTTTATAATGCAACAGTGTGTGGCCTGGAGCAAATTCTGACATAATTACACTGTATAAATTCCCCCATTAGAAATGACACTGCATTGGCATTGTGTACAAAGCAGCCATGGTCCAGTCAACTGGCTCTGTGAAAATCTGTCTGACAATTGTTTACCCTGTTGGTATCTTATTGACACTTCCTACAATGATGAAACTGTTACATGACAGCGAATGGGAGCCAAAGGCTGAATGAGTCTCTCATTTCCTCTCACTTGCTTCAAGTGCGGTCGTTTTCTTGCCTGGTTTTTCTCCGGATGAGGGCTTCATCGGTTTTGATCGCTCTGAAATAGAAAGAGAAGCATATGGTTATGGTACAAATCACAAAAGCCCATAGAAATCCTGGTTGGGGTTGCATCATCTGCCACAAGGAGCAATTACTCCCCTAGGCCCTGTGCCTTCACTGCAGTGTGATTATGGGCCATTTTAGGATTCGTTCCGACCTGGCATTGCCTTGCGCCATGGCAGGGTAGCGGGAGCCAAGCTGCTCTCCCACTGTTTTTGGCACATGCCGACAGAGCGGCAGGGCGTCGCGATGGGCTAATTTGTCAGACCCTGGCATGTTGCGCTGCAAAATGGTTGCATGACATATTTGTTTCCCACCGCAGTGTCAGGGCTGTGGCACATTTGAATGGCCTGACGAGAGGGAGGCTGCCCTCTTGGTTGGGAGGAGGATGAAACTCTCAGGGCTGTGGCCAATGCTATTTGGCCAAAGGAAGCCAAACTGATTTCCAGTTTTGGAGCACTGATTCAGTGTAGGACAAGGAAGGATTTTGTCCTTTTCAGTCATTATCTTGTATAAGGATGGGGGGGAAAATGGGAAATACTCAGTAATATGGAGAAATTCAATGAATGCAATGAATATTGGTTATGAAAACAAAAACTTGTAGAATGTTTCAAAGGCAGTTTTATCACCTCCCTGAGGAATATTCAGGAGGCACCCACTAAAAACATATCTTAAGTAACAGGCTTGCTAGCGATAGAATAGCAACAAATGGTGATACGGTTCAGAGGACAGGATAGAAGAGTATGATTCCAGTCTCCCTCTAACCTGGGAGACCTGAGATAATTTGAAGTATGGGGAATGGGATCTGGAGCCTTTCCAGATCTTCAATTTCAGGCTGGCTCAGGAGACCAGGAGGCTTCCAACACAGGCAAACTTAAAAGAGAAATAAAGGGGGTCTTTTGAGTTATAGCTGAAAAAGAGGGAGAAGTTGAATATTTGCGTTCCTACCAGTAAAGGATTGTTCCTTGCAGTAAGAAGTTGTCTATACCAGTTAATTTACAAAATCCCAAAAGACCGAGTTTCTTCATTTCCCCGTAGAATAGACTGTGCTTTAAAGGAGGTATTGTCATGTCCATTTGGAAATCTTTGGGGCTTTGTGCAATACAAGTAACATTTGTCCATTTTTCAGCAGGCAAGAGCCGAACCCATTAACCCCCCTTAAACCTGGAGCAATAACACGTGTCTTTTTGTTTGTTTGTTTTCAGCATCATCAGGAAAGCTGTGACCTGGATAAGCCACACAGTATCATTCCTAAGCAGTAAGTAATGCCCCTAAGACAGCAATTTTTCCTGATGGTATTCAGAGGCTGGAGCAAAGTACTGAGATGCTGTTGCATGTATGGGAACAGTGGCGTGGTCCCCTGTTTGTGTTCCAAATCCCAGTGTCCCCACACTGAGCTGGGTCCCTCTGGGAATACAGTGTTTTACCCCAGTCCCACTAGTGGTACTGTGGGACCTGAGCAGTCCCCCCCTCTCTGGGGTTCATGTCCTTGCCTCAGCAAGGAGCAGCATGGAAGAAGTTAGCACTGCTGTTCCCTATGGCAAACCAAGCTGTGGCTAAAGGAGTATTTAGATACCCTGGGCTGCCAATTTAGAACTTTCCTAAAACCAGCAGTAAAATTTGCCTCCGATTCCTTTTTAGGAAAAGAAGGCTCTAGTATAAAGTCCCATTTTCTAGGCATTAAAAGTTTACAACCCACACCATTAAAAGCAGCATTCTGTGCCTAACTTAATGTTTGGTCTTCAGGAACAGCCAGGAGGAAAAGAGAAGGTTCCCTGTTTGTTCTACAAAACAGGAAAGTGGTTGCTTTCTATACTGTAAATATGCATTAGAAAGCTCTTATAGGCTCGTGCTGGGGATTTGATGTTTTTAACTGACTACATTCCTTACATTTTTGTATAACTGCCAAGAAAGCTAAATAAAATGGCTTTTTTAGTGTTTTCTCTAAGAATAGCCCTGCTTCTTTGTAAATATAGCAAAGGAATTGTTGATAATAATTCTTTGGGAGAATAACTGGTGTTATTGATGTTAAAAGTAGAAAGATTGCTCTTTCTCTGTCTCAGAAATACAGCTAACCAAGTAGGCTGGGACTTCAGAAAGCCTGAGCATTCCTTAGCCAGTTACTGAGATTAGACTGGTTTCATTCCTGTGCCAGAAGGTGTAGAATCAGAGAAGACTGGCACTGAAGATCAAGTAAAGAAAAATAAGATTTGCATTTTCTTTCAGAATGCAAAACTGAACTTTTTCCCTTCTTGTTTGCATTTCTCAATTTGCAGATGGTTCTGCCTTCTGCCAACTTACGCTGAAAGGCTGGGGGCAAATCTACTCAGTCTGACTCAAATATGCACAGTAAACACTTGGGCACCCTTAAACCTCTGCAGTGTTAGGTGAAGTCCCATCCTCCTGAGATACTAGCAGGCAAAGGCTGTCATTCTCATCTAGAAGTTGACAAGTTGAGCCAAATTTTAGACTACAGGCCCCTGGCTGTTGCTGGTTTGATGCCCATCATATGCTAAGACCTTAGACGTGTTTTGTAATGCCGTATGATAAACTAGTGGTAAAACCAGGATTGCAGCATGAGAATTTGAACCAACCTGCGCCATGCTCTGACTGCTAAACATTGCTGCCATCCAGGATTACCAGAAGGTGGAAGGCTCATAACCCACTCATATGTCACTTCCAGGAAACAAAAAGGCTAAAATTATTATTTTAGGGTTGACTGAAAGCATCTGCCTTCCCTACAGTTGAGACAACCTCTCACAAAGGTTCCCTGTCATTAACCAGACCTGCACTTCAGTTAAGCGTGCAGAGATTTGGTGCTTGTTCAACTGGGCCTCATCAGGGCTGGTAGCCCTCATGAGGATTATTTTTCAAAACAGAGACTTGGTGGGGCCAGGCTGTAGCGTACACTGCCCAGACATTGCCTTCTGTTTGTTCTGACTCTGCCTCCTCCTAGCTTCCCTAGTTGCTCCCTACCTCTGCCAGAAAAGGGAGTAAACAGTTGATCCTGATTCACCTTTGCCACGCAGCAGTTTATAGACCTCTATTATATTCTCTTTCACTTGTTTACTTCCCAGACTGAAACACCCCAGTCTCTTCAGTTATTCCTCATAGAGATATAGTAGGCAAAAATAGGATAATTTGGGGAAAAGAGGTAACCAGTCAGTCCTGTCATGACTTTTTTCCCCTCTATTGTCAGTTTGGTTACATGGTGTCCTTGTCAGTGAGATTTACACTGTGCCAGATGGCATTTGAGGCCAAGCATCTTGGCATCTTTTGAGCCAAAGCAATTGTGCTGTGTTTCACCTTCAAGCCTGTGCTTGTGCCACAGCTTTGATGATATTCTCTACCCAAAGCTACGTTATCTAGAATGACACCAAAATTCGTGGAGCCTGTAAGGGAAAGGCATCTAATCCTCTCTACAAGTGACTCGTGAATGTGAGGTGAAGGAGGGTGGAAGGCAGAGTTCCTACCCTGTAAGGATTTTCAAGATTTAAAAAATTAAAACAGACACCAGTGGTCCCTGTATCTATCAATTTAAACAAACAAACAAGAACACCCAAACTCAGTTTGTTTTTATCAAGCTTGAGAGATGCTACACAGGCTGACTACAGCATTAATGAGCTTGTCTGTGGTTTACGAAATTCAGATTCAGATCCTTCATCATTTCCAGTATGTATCTGAGCTATTGGCTGCTCTGCTTGTGTTCCTAGATCTCGTGTTGTTACTGCTAGTTCCAAATTTGGGTGAATCTCAAGCAGGTAGGACCTTGTTCAGGTCCAAATAGCAGCCAACTTACTAGGCTCACAGAACTTCAATCCTGAATGAGGACAAATTTATGAAAATTGCTTGTCCTATAAGATTTCTGTCATTCAAAGCCAAATCCACATGCTAAACTTGAATTGTCTGTTCCTTTCACTGCTCTTTGAAAAGTCTGAGCACTGTGATAAGGACTGTGTGGAGCACAAGGAGAGAATAATAGGTTAAACATTGCAGATGCGCTCAAATTGGGGTTAGGACGAGAACCCAATGGGAAAAGTAGTCTGGGATCCAAACCACTTTGTGACTTCTGCATAACTGGAGAATTGAGCCGTAATGGGATGCAGAGCATCTGCATGTTTGTCTGCCCATGAGAGGCACTGCTTCTTTTAAGTTGCCTGGACCACAGGCCCCAAACGATCTTGTACTAACTATAGGATAAAATAACTGTTGCCTCCCTGAATCCCTTCATGTGCATAAGTAAGAGGGATGTGAGTGAGAGCTGAGTTCCCAGAGTGGGTGCTGGGAGCACAGTGTGAGAGCGTGCGATGCTGTGCAGAAACATGGCTTAAGGTCAGACTCAGCTCTAAAGCTTCCCCAGAATCCCAAATCCTCTTTTTATATGAGTTTCACTCAAACACAAACAATTAAAGAATTTCATCTTCTCCTACTATGGTGGGAAAGCCTGGATGCTTCTCTGGTCTCTAAACTTTATTAAATATCTCCAGAGTGTTCCCTAGATGAGGGTCCTGCTTGGCTTCAGACAACCTATATCTTTGTGTTTGATGCGAATAAATTGATCGCTGATGCCAGCTGGCAGTGGGGAAGAGAAATAACATAGCGTGTTGCAAAGAAGGAAAAAAAAAAAGGCAGCTATGAGCCTCATGTCTGCTCATATGATTGGAGGCATTTGACAAGGAGTCCCATCAATGGCAGCTTTTCAGAGACCTCAGCATGGGCTATGGCACATCTCTGCTATCTGCCTCCTTTTATACTTCCCCTCCTAAGGACAACACCCATGCCAGCTTTCGAGCTTAACCACCATATGTTCTGACGCCTGCCTGGAGCACAGGGAGACACTTTCTGTAGTTTTAATTTTGGAATTTGCCCCATTAATAGCAACGGTCTGGTGCAATGGGGAGAAAATTTCCCCCTGGGCCGGATTGCTCTGGATTCCAGCAGCTCTCTCATCATCAGGGGTTTGTCAAAGCATGCAGTATGCTAACATCCTGCCAGCTCACCTTTCGCAAGCTGAGTCGAAAGCATTAGTCCCACCAGTGCAAATAAGGTGTCTGCCACATGTCTGCTGGTTTCTCCCTGGTGCACTGAGGCAAAGCAGCCCTTCCTTGTCAGTCATTGACCAAAACTGTTGATACTGGAACAACTGACTGTGCTGGTTGTAAAGGATGCCAAAACCTCTTGAAAGCTGGGAGGCAAAGGTGTTTTCTTTTTAAATGAATTAAGCTGTAGAAGGAATTTCCCTGAGAGCTTGTTTGATATCTAGAGTAGAAATGGCTTTCCTTCTCCATCTGCAGCTACTCAACACTCAAGAGTCACATCCAGGAAGCCTTTAGGCACATTTCTCCTTTCCCCTCCAGACTCCCTGCATTGGAGTTCCTCTGCATTTATTTCTACACAGCTGACGAATGTTCCAGGTGAGTCCAATTTGAATTTGCTTGCTGGGTTAGTATAATGGATTTAGTTCAGCCTACAGAAGAACATAGAAGTTGTAGAGCACGTTGTATCAGACATTTCTGGCAGGGCTGAGCTGGAGGAATTTTGGTCCAGTTTGGTTAAACTGCCTGTTAAAATCACAGCCAGTTCCTGAACTGCTTGTTAAAGCTCAGTTCTGGTACATCCCACTTTATGTACATGCTCTCTGTTTTCCTGGGAGCCACACCTGCTCAATTTAGCAGGCAGTTCCCCCCCTTTCCCCTCCCCAACAGCAGGCTGAGAGGGGATTTCTGACCAGCTCCAGGCCCCAGGGTCACCCAGACACCTCCTGACCCCCCTGCCGCCCCTGAGAAACATAGCTGTGCAAAAGGAAAGCACACCCCAAGATCTGCATATGCCCAAAGCAGCACGGACCTGTTGTATTGCTGAACGCCGTCATGGGTTGTGTGGTTGAGGCAGGACCTTGCAACGCAAAAGGCATTTTGCAGACACATAGGAGAGCAACCCCATGATAACAGTAGCTTTTAAAAAGCAAGTCTTACTGAGAGGAGTGGTAAACCCAGCTCCACCTGTACCTAAACACACAGATAACACCTGGTGGCACTGATAAAGCGCTGGAGCTGTGAGCCTAATGCCCCTTGGCTCCTGTAGAAAATAGGACCTCTACCAGCATCCGTAAATAAATATCCCCTTGTGTCTTCACACGCTTAAATACCTTTGCAAACCTGGCTCCTTGCCTGTTTCCCGTATTCGGCTGCTGCTTCTTTTGCACAGCAGCAGGAGCAAGAAGCTCAGCTGTAATTTGGGGTTGTGTTGTGCTAAGTGCTGTACAGGCATAGAACAAAAGACCTCTGACCACTTCCCAGCATCTAGCTCTTTTTTTTTTTTTTTGTCTTTTATTCATTGTTTTCATGCTTCCTTTATATTCCTGGTGCCTCCAAGCTAGAATACCTTTGCTGAGCTCCTGAGAGAGCCAGGCCAAGCCGGCCACATGGAAAGGACTTTTTACCTGCATCCTGCTTATCTGCAAGTGGTAAGGGTGGCTGGAGTGAAGCTGCAAGGGTTGAAATGAAGGGTGTTAGGGGTAATGCTCCACAACAAATTTAGTGCTTCGAGGATCCCACTGGGATTAGGGAACATAAGCACTGCTGGAAAAAAAAGCAAAAGTTTAGACCACAGACAACCGAGCAGATGCAAACATGTGACACAAAACTGAAAAGCTGTGCTCCAAGAGAGGCAAATGTACCCCAGCTGTGCCTGGAGTGGGTGGGTTGTGCCTTTCCTGTGCCCAGGCTGTTTATTCAACAGCAACTCCCAAGGTGGGATTTCCTCCAGCTTTATGTCAGGGAGCTTCATTTCTTTCATCTTGACCCTTAACTAGGTAAAAGTTATTGTATTAACAATCAACCAACCTTGCGTTCTAGCTCTGAGTGATGATTTGCATCCATCCTCGAGTTACATAAATCTAAGCCACCATATTTTAGAGAAAAAGTTCTTGAGCTGGTGTTTCTTGTGAAATCCCAATGGGAGAAGTGTGTTTTCTGGGTGCTTTAATGCATTTCAGGTTCATTTTGGGGCTCTGCAATTCATGGCAGCTGGTTCTCTGATTATTTTATATTAAGGACCAACTTCCAGTAACATCAGTGGGAGCAGGATTTTAGCTCTAAAGCTATTATTAACTAATGCAGCACAACAATGCCTGGCTTTCGTTCTGTTTTGTTTTCTCCCAGGGTCGGAACGTGTGTGTATCCCATTAACTCTGTCCTCGCTGCTCTCAAGATGTTCCGCACAAATGATTTTATTTTTTTTGTAAGAAAATATATTTTACTAGGCAGTTTTATGAGAGCTGACAAAATGCCTCGTAAATAACCCAGCAGGAAATATGGGGTAAATAAAATTTTTACAACTTTATCATAAACCTGAGAAGTCTTTGGTTCCTTTTCGAATGGAATGAGCAAGGTATTTCATTAAAGGAAAAGACATGCTCTCTAAAGCCCAACAATTATAGACACAATGCCTTTTTAACCTGCAATTCAGTCAAACAGGTTTGGTGGCAGTGGAAAATGTTAAAGGCCCTGTTTTGACACTTTGGGTCATGCTCCCCACAGATCAATTTGTGCTGTAGGTTCCCTACACAGCAGAGCTGGAGAACTGGTGTGTGCCTGACCTGCCCCCAAAGTACCCAGGACCTCTAAGGAAACATGTATCTGGAGGAACATGCTTAGGACAGGCTGAGGTTTTCTGTTGCCTTTGTACACCTCCTAGTACAGGGGGCTGTGGCTGGGCCCCTAAGTGCAAAAGGAGTACAAACAAATATGGTCCTCAGGTCTTCAGCACAGCCTGAAATGCAATGATTTGGTCAAAGACCAAGAGTCTGAAATAGAAATACTTGGAACAAGCCTCAGTCCTTGAACTTTGCGTGAAGGGGGAATTCAGCTCTCAGCAGGAGGATCTTTGACGTGTGATATTTTGGTACTGTGGGAAGACGGGAGGGGGTGTCACTTTTAAGTCCTTTGCACTTGTAAAAATTCATATTGACATCCATGACTATTTTCTACTTACAGTTAAACAGGAATTTGGCAAAATAAAACCTGTTCCTGGGTGCATAAGAGGTATGGAAACTGCCTCCCAAAGGAAATGGTAAAGTGCCATTGTATGCCTACTTGGTCTGATGAAATACCAGAGGAAACAACCTGGAGTGAAGGTCTCTGCCATTTCTCACACCTCTGGCTCTCTGATCCACCCTATTTTTGTCTCTGGGTTGGCTAAAAACTGAGAAAGAACAGTCCTGGAACGGCTGAGCTTCACAGAATCGGAGATGTTCAGATATGTGTGTTATCTTCCCTGCATTGAGAGCAGGGCTCTCAGACTCATCAGAAGACGACCAGAGTGGACTCCACCACCCAGGCCTCACCCTGCTGGCACCACAGGTTGTACCCCACAGCTATGGCCCCCACCCCTCCTCCAGGGCGTTATTGCATAAAGCCCACCACCCAGGGTGGTATGGGCCCCACCTTCCCTTAGAGGCACTGTTGCATTCTCCTGCCTTCCCTCCCAGTCCCTCCCTGCTAAGACAGCCCTTCCCCACGGGCCCACCAGATCACCTAGGTCCTCAGGACATCTACAGCAACTTCCTACAGGAATGTCATGTCAGGAAAGCATTTAAAGCCTTTGTAACTCAAATGCCACGTAAACAAGGAGGTA
The DNA here is from genome assembly GCF_000737465.1 of Haliaeetus leucocephalus. Lineage (NCBI taxonomy): Eukaryota > Metazoa > Chordata > Aves > Accipitriformes > Accipitridae > Haliaeetus > Haliaeetus leucocephalus. The sequence continues at coordinate 13,811,630 of NW_010972438.1, forward strand.
AACCCACCCTACACCACCACTCCAAAGCCCTTTTGATGTTGATTTCTTTTATGGCCACCAGCCACACTTTGGGAATGGGGCACGTACAGGAGAGCTGGTCCCTGCACCAAGAGGTTTGCGCTCCTGCAGCCTGATCCTACATAATGCTGAGTACTCAGAGCCCTAGCTGACTTTCAAGCCAAGTCAGGGTGTCCCTGGGAGCTTTGCCTGTATAAGGGCTCCAGCCTCTGGCACGTTGTCTGGAAAGCGCTGTGTGAATAGGAGAGACAATTATCGCAGCCCTTTCCCGAAAGGAAATTCCATATTGGCACTGAACAGCACCATAGTATGGCAGAGCACAGCCCTGACAGAGCAGGCTGGGCTGCGTGCGAGGCTCTGCCCTCCCCTGGCAGCGACTGACAGCATGTCGAGGTAAATTGGCTTTTCGGTGGGACATGCTGCTTTAGTGAAAGCCCATATGTTACTGAGTTATCTGTTCTGAATCCCCATATTATCCCCACGCCTTTGTCACCACCCCCCTGCCTCTACCCTCCCCTCAGGCCCCCACCCTGATGCAGAGGTTAAATAAAATATCATTTCCTTCTGATTTAGCCTTTGTCTTTGGCAATCAAAATGCCCTTCAGGCCCCTGTGGACTCAACCTTGCAGGTCAGGGTAGGACATGGGAAACCCCTTCCCAGGCATTTCACTGTAGATAATGTCGTGGCTGATTCATGAGATCATTCAAAGTGCTGCCTTCCGCTGTGGCTGTTGCTTTCGATGCTGATGCTTCTTGGCATAGGCTCTACCTCCTTTTCCCTCCCCGCAACACCACCTCTCCTTCTGGCTGGAATTTACAAACCATCTCCTGGGCAGCTGAGAGACAAAGGAGGGATGCTCAGGAGAAGAAAAATAAAGGGCAGATTAGGTCTACTGCAGCAAGCCTCCCTGCAGGGGAGGAACAGGCTGGGTGAGTCGGGAGAGCCTGTGAACTCTGTCCCTCCTCCAGGAGGGGCTGACCCAGGGAAGCAGCAATGCTCTTGCAATCCTGCTGCTCCTGTTTGAGCCCCTGAGTGCCAGAGTGGACAGAGGAAGCATGAGCACTCCTGTTGAGATACTGCTGGGCAGGTATAGCAAGAGATAGGGGAACTATATGTATATCTGCCTATAGAAGCATCACCTGTGTGTCATTCCTCAGCTTGAGGGTGCAATACAAAACAATGGCATGTATTTTTATTTATTATAGCTCCTCTAATCTCCTGCTCAGCATCTTCTGGGACACTCCCTCTAACATAACACCCAACATAACACCAACAGAGATCATGCTGGTAAAAGAACCAGTGGTGTAAGTAGAAGACCCATAAAGGACAGTATATTAGCTGTCTTTTATTATGGAGTGCTGTTATTTTAACCTCTCCTTCCTTGTGCAGTTTTACATACTTGGGTTGAAAGTCCAAAGAGGCACCAGGGAGATAGAGAGCACTGACTTCACCCTGTAAAATGCGACACAGGTAAAAAGGGAGGAAGGTTGACAGTGGTTTTTGTCATTTGTGTGGTCTCCAAGGTAAGTAGAATGAGTACAGAAGGAAAGTCTCCAGTGTCGGTGTCCCATGCATTTTGCTGGCTGTGTTTATCCATTTCTGATGCAGTTAAGTGTGCAAATATGTGGTGGGGGGAGCATGTTTCTGTCATGGATGTGCAGCAGGTATACACAGGGATGCACTCTAAGTGAAAGCCTCTGTGAGTGCTGGGCTTTCATCCACCTTTCTGTCTGATCAAAACTATTCTGATTCAGCCCCATGTAAGGATACACATTGGTAGAAAATCACGCAAGTGAAAACTGTCCATGAGCCATCAGCTGTTATCCCCAAACCAGTGTCTATTGGCATGGCTCAGTTACTGATATAACTGTCAAGTGAGCCCTAGGACTTGGCCCCAAGCATCTCCTCACTGTCTGCTCTCTGTAGGAGACCAGGTAGGGATGCAGGAAAAGGCAAGCATGGAGTAAAGGACAAGGTATGGGTTGTTTGTGTGCATCCACCTTACCATGGGGTTATCTGGGGGTCAAAGCACGTATCTTTGGTGGATGGAGCTGTAGGGAATTAGCTCACAGGAATTTGGGCTGTGAAGCCGTTCCCTGGTTTTCATTGCAGAAATAGAGCCTATTTATCTATTTATTTATTTATTTTTAATCAGCAGCCTCCTAAATAACTATCTAAAGCATTTCAAAAAGCCAAGCTGGCAAGACATAAAATCAGAGGGAGACAGCAGGGAGGGGAAAGCGCCTGAGAGCCGGGAATAGAGGACAAATGGCCCCTGCCTCAGCAATGGTCCCAGCCCCCCATTCTCACCCTGCTAACATCCCTCCCTTTGGTAAACAAAGACAGGCAGGTTGGCACCTTGTCTCCTCAGACAAAGGAGCTGACCCTTTGTTTAACTGTGTGACTCCCTGGCAGATGGGGGCTGGAGGGTGCCTGAGGGGTCTTGTTCAAGGAAAGCCTCCAGTATGCAAAACTCGCCCACAGGCAGACAGGAGGGCGATGGGCTTCCTCCTGTGAAAGAGCTGGGTGAAACAGTTTCTACCTCTTGATAGTTCTTTTTTGACTTTGCGAAAACATAAATAGGCTGTAGTTTTCCTAACTGAGCCTCTTGTTTTTATAGGAACTGAGAGGGAAACCTGGGATTTGGAGCCAAACTTTATTTCTGGAGAGGGAGAAAGCCAAAATCCTGACGGCAGGAATGTGTGCATATCTTAAATATTTAAAATTCTTACGCAGAATTTCTTAGGAGGCTAGAATCTGGCCCACAAATCAGTGATGCAAGTTTTGCAAAGTCCTAATACTTGCCAATCCCTGCTTCCAGCCCCAAGGGATTTACTGGGTTTTATTCTTGTTGCTTTCAGGGGTTGAGCAAGGCAGATGGAGAGAAAATAGCCAAGCCAAGGCACAAGAGTTGATGACAAGCCCATAGTTGGTCAGTTAGTCTATCACCCACGGCTGTGTTTTAGCCAGGTCTTCTTCCAAGGCCACTGCACAACGTATGTGGCCTAATCTTGGTGTATGTGCATTCTGCAGCCTCCTATGCCATAAAAAGCTGGGCTTTCAATTAAATCACTGAAAATATATTGATTTCTTCAGGAAGGGTGTCAGGCACTGCATGGGGAGACCCATGGCACATTTCCATACCCAGCTCTACTGTGATGGGAGCTCAGATCTGTCCTTGTGGATGGGGAGTCTGTAGGTTGAAACCAGTTTCAGTCAATGGCCCTGTTGTGCTGGCTTGGAGGTCTTGGACCGGCTGGTAACAGGAAGATGCCCACACTGCTGTTGGCATGATTTGTCCCCTTGTTTCATTATTTTCCTTCCCTACTCTGACCTATTATTAACAGACCCACCTTCTACCTAGTGTTTCTGTTTCCCCTGATATATTTGTAAAAGGCCTCTTATTCTCCTTAATCCCTTTGGCTATAATTAACTCATTCTGCATTTTTGCTGCCCTTATCTTTTCCCTGCAAGCCTTAACTGACTGAATATTCTTGTTTGGTTGCCTCCCTGTTTTCCATTTCTACTAAAGGTTTTCTTTTTAATCCTTAGATCTCTGAGCAGGCTTTGCACACTCATATTTCTTGCATTCTTCTTTTTTATTTACTCTTCTTTTTTTCTCCCACCTTACTTATCGTGTGTGTAAGGACCCCTATCTGCCTTACACACAGGTAGATTTCAGGACCTCCTCACATGGCACCTTACTTGCTCAATTTCTTAATTCCCTTCAATGCATTCGCCTTTTACCTTTGGCACTATGCAATTTTTTTGGCAATGTTGAATTTGTCCTTCCCACTTGGGAGATTCCCACCTTCTCAGGCAGTTTCTTTCTTTCACCTAATACCTTTTGTCCTACAGAAAACATGTAAAGTAAAAATTATGTCTCTTTTAAAAAAAAATATTATTTGTGCAGGGTTTATTTTTGATCCAGAAAACTAAAAGGGCTGAACATGGGCTCCATGCTATTCAGGAAAGTGGATCTTGGCTCTCGGTGCTTTGTCTTCAGAGTTTGGGTCTTTATAACATCCTGCCATCTCTTCCCAACAGGAGTCTCCAGACAGCCCTTTCCTTTAATCCTCTCAGTTCCCAGCTTTTCCACCCTTCTCAGCTGGGTTTGCCTTTACCGGGATGGCTTTGAGCAGGTTTTATTTTCTTCTGAAACATTTTACCTCTCATGCTGACAGTGATATCTCCAAGGGGGCTGTGCTCCTGCTACTGGTGCTCAGCTGGGAAATGGGGTGTTCCCCCACACTCAGAGAAGCAAACTTGTGGCACATGATGGGATCCATTGTGTTTACCTGAGGGGAAGGTGCCAGGGGTCAGGCTGATGTTGTGTGGTTGTGGACCGGGGTGGTAAAAGCCCACAGGAGATGGTGGAGACCTGTTCACCATCGCAGTGCTGAGGCAGCTAGTCCTGACTGCAGAAGGAGGCAGCTTGGGCCACTCACTTGCCCCTCAGCCTGCTGCTAACACCCGTCTCAGGAGCAAGCATGGAGAGAGGAAACTTTTACTGCTAACAAAGAGGTGTAAGCAGAAGTGGGATCTCCAGCCATGCTTTTCCTCTTCCTCCCGCAAACCCTGCCCGGGCACCCCAAGGAGAGGCCACCGGGCTGTGCAGGTACACCACGTCATTCAGCGGGTGGGGATGGGGATAAACAGCCCATTCTTTTGTCCCCATTATTGTGGAAACAGAGGCTAAAAGAGACCCCCTTGAGGGAGAGTCACAGGTGAACTTGTCCTGTGTGGTGTCAGCACCCAGGAGGCTGCCAAGGGTGGGTAGTGAGGTCCTGGCCCAGACGGCCATCTTCTCTGTGAGAGGACAAGGCCGCCTGAGCCCTGCAGCCCGTGCTACTCACCCTGGGAGAGGGCAACCAGCTCACCGTGGTTTGAAGAGGGGAGAAAGACAGCTAAATTGACTGTTCTTACCCAAGTGCCAGCTCCCTTTGCCCTTCCCACCACGTTCTCCCAGGCCTCAGCCTCCATGGAGGCAAGGGCTGCGCTGCTTGGACAGCGGGGTGGCGGCAGGGAGGAGGGAGGTTTATGAGGGGCGGCACGTAGGCTGCCTTCCCTGCTCAGGGTCTCCCTCCCTCACACCAAGCAGGTCCCGCCAGAGCTGGCAGCTGGCTGCCCGCTCCACTCCACAGATGGCCGTGCCCACAGCCTGTTTTGCCGGCCTTGGCCCCCAGCATCGCTCTCTGCAGCAGCCATGGACACTTTTTTGCCCTTTGCTCTCCTCCAGTTTCAGGCTCTGCCACTCCGGCACTGCGGTTCAGCGGGGCAGAGCGGGGGAGGGAAGGAGGAAGAAGTGGGGGGGCTGCTTTACAGAAAAAAGAAAAAAAAGTGAAAAGGCAGTCATTTGGGGCCTGGGCACGCTGGTGGTTTCACTGCTTCCGTTGCCTGATCCACCTTTTCAGACACGCATGAGGAGACTTCTGAGAAACGGCCCTGGGCCGGCCCTGAGCTCTTCAGCATAACCATGCACACGCATACGTGTATTTGCACGGCCCTGGGCGCAGGCTTGCACGCCGGGAAGGAGCCCGCGAGGCTGGGCTGCTCCCCAGCACACACTCACGCATGCACACCTACCATCCTCCTTCCACAAAAGAGTTTTCTTTCATTTCCTGCGAGAAGAGGAGGTGGGAGAGAGGGAACTTGAAGGCTGCAAATTCCTCAGCCACATATCTCGCCTCCCTCTCCTTTCCTATGCTGCCTGCCAGCTCCACGTTCAGGAGCTGCGGCTCCTGCTTCCCGTACAAATAGGCAAGGCTGAAAAACTGTGCTTTTAAACCTTGTGAGACATTTCTGTTGCTTTGCAGGTTGGTTTTTTTTCACAGTATTTGTGTGCTTCACCTGTCAGAGCCACCTCAAGGCTGCTCTAATGCTATAGGGCCAAGCTGCTGTTTAGCTGGTTAGGAGCACAGGCATGCCTTGTGCTGTGGTTGAAGCATTTTTTCCACCTTTCTTGCCCCCAGCCCACCCCAGGAAGCTTGTCTTCATGCATATTAACAATTACCCTGTGGTGGAGCAAGGCTTTTCCAAACCCTGAGCAGTATACCTGGCATTTCAAAGGGATATTGCTGTCAAGCACCCAGCTTGTCACAAAACTGTGAGCTGGAGCCATTAAAGCAGCAGGTGGTACCCAGGTGTGTTAGGCTAATCCTCAACTCTCCTAAGCCAGAGTTACTTTCCCTCATGAGTAACTAGGACAACCACAGGAGAGCCAGAGAGCGTTTCTGTTTCACAGTTATTTGGTGCTTGCAGGCTCTCCCTTATTTTCTACAAGGGAAGTAGTATTGTTTCTGTGTCATGGACAGAGACATTAAGGGTAGTGGGTAAGATCTTATCCTCTCCAGAGCTGTGGCAAAGCAGTTTATGCCAGCCACACCAGGGCTGCCATGGCTGTGAGGTGGTGTTTCTTAGCCTGTTCGGACCATCCTGATGCAGTGTTGTGGCTCAGTTAGAGAACTGTTGCTGATGTAGGAGGGAGTCCAGCTGGCTCTCCTGTTCTTTTGCCGGATGCTGCAGGCATAAATGAGTAGTATCAATCAGAAACTATGCCTGAAAAGGCAAGTAGATTTTTGTGTTCATCTAAATAAGGGAAATCCTGTGCACGGAGATTTCAGGACCTGGTGGCTGGAGTGCAGAATGCATGGAGAGAAAGTCCGCTTTTGCAGAACGTTTCCCAAGGCATCCAAGGACTCTCTCAAACCCACAAAGACTGCCCTAAAACCACAGCTGCAACAAAAGAGGAAGAGTCCGCAGCAGAACTCGGAGCATATTAAACCCTGCAAAATAGGTCTCTTTCTGTGGTGGGGCTATGTGTATAAATATATACATACATGTACATGAAGAGAGAGCTGGGTTTGTTCAGCATCAGGGCTAAAAGTGAAAGCAGCCTGCAGGAATTCTGAGCAGGGGCGGTGATTTCAGGCAGGGCTAGCAGTGGCAGGGCTGGATCACATGGAGGAGTGGCCTGCAGTGGTGGCTTCACAAGGAGAATGACCAGTCTTCCCGGGCCCTGGTGCAGCAGAAGTAAAGGACTCTGGCTGGTTTGTGAGCCACAGAGGTAAATTCAGCCAGGATGTAAATGAGAGAGTGAAACATTGGAAAGAGAGCACCAAGAAAGAAGGTGCAGATGAAAAGATGTCCAACTGGTGCAGGGTACGTAGGCCAAAAGGAGCGTAATTTCCAGGTGGCACTAAGAAAGAACGTAGGAAAAGAAAGTAAAAAGAGCATGTTAAAATACAGCCAGTTTTCTAACATGCTGGTACCATCTCAGTTCATGTCAGTCCTGACACAACTGAGTGCAGCCATTGTTGAGTTCAGAGTTGTGCAGGCTCCCATGAAGGCAGTGTTCAAGGCTGGCCCCAGTGAGACTCTACCTGAGGTGGCTGCATTCCTATGCATTGAGTCAGGAGCTCAGGGTTAACTCTTTCGAGGATGCAGGGCCTTTGCTGAGCAGGTGTGGGTCCCTCACAGACAGCTTTGCTGGAGCTGGAATGACACTGGCTAAAGGGATCTTGCCAAAGAAAGGAAATTCAAGGAGCCTGTGCATGGACACAGTGTCTGTAAGAGCTGTTGCTTCATTTGGACAAGCCTCTGGCCCACGGTGCTAGTGCATACTTTGTGAATGTGCCTATGGTATGGTTTGCAGTCACAGCTGCATATTTTGGTTGTTGTATGTATCCAGCTTCAAGTTTCCATTCTTGGGACGTGACCAGGTCCAAGGCCTGCAGTAATACAGACTAGCGGATTGCCACAACCCTATGTGAGGTAGATAAATCCTGCCTTAACAGAGTGGGCAGAGACACTAACCCTCTGAGTTAAGCAGGTGTAGAGCCTATTCTAGATCTCAGGTGTCTGTAGCTCCTGGGCACAGTGGACTCACCTCCTGGATCACTTTAGAAAGTACAGAAGAAGGAAATGCCTGCTACTATCTCAGCTCTTCTAAGCACAAGGTCAGCAGAAGAAAAGCTACTCCTTGCTATGTCTGGGCTGCAGGTAGACAGGCTCCACTGGGCAAGCCACAACCTTTGCTCCCTGGTCATCTCATCCAGGCCAGGGATGTGGCTGGAGCTCCCTGACCTCCTTTAGCCCATACAGCCAGTCTGTCTTCCTAGGAAGTCAGAACAGAGCTGCTGTAACCCTCAAGATGGAAGGACCAAGGGTGGCTGAGACCAGGGGTTACAGTAGCATTTCCATTCCGGGATTATCCATGTCTCACCTTCCACTGGAGCAAAATTCAATTTCACATGCCTCAAAGTCAGCCTGCTGTGGAAGTGATGGAGAAAAAGAGTAAAGTAAGCAGATAATGCAGCAGAGGAGCATTTCTTTGCATCTTTCCTGGATAGAAGCATCATCTCCATTCCCACCACTTGCAGGACCAGCTGTGGTTTCTGGCAATGCCAGACACCACCGTCACCCTCTGGGTTCCTTTCCCTTTCGTTGTCCCTGAGGAGAACAGGACTCCTGTAAAAAACCCTGCAAGTGTCAATGAGAGCCAGCTCTATTATTCACCAGCCAGTGAAGCAAGACAGGCATACTCTCCCACAACCTAGGGATGCCCCCCTGATTTATTACCAATGGGGCTATCTTTAATGGGATCAGAGCCTGCCCTTTTCCACATCCCAGTGGGACAACACCTGCCCACCAGAGAACAAAGAGGAAACCTGTTGTGATGGGAAAAAAGACAGAGTTCTCCCCAGAGAGGCAGGGAGGCCATTTGATTAAGAGCATCTTTCTCCCAGCCAGCTGGTTTGTTAGCAAAACAACTAACTAAACTTCATCTTTATGCAAGATAGAAAACCTCTGTGAAGCAAATGCCACAAGTCCAGTTTTACTCACCTACACAAACCATGAGAAATCTGGGGAAATCTTTGCAGAAAAAAGACTGTAGGAGCAAGAGGGAAAATATTTCTGCCTAAAACCAGTATTTTAAAAATACTTTTAAAAGGTAAATTCAGAGCAATAGTTGAAATGCTGCAGCAAAGATATCTAACCAGAAGCTTCATCTCTAACTTGTCCTCCTCAAAAGACCCAACGGTTACCCATTGCTGTACCTTTCTCTCAAGTGCCAGCCTTTGCAGAGGTGCAGCATCCCAGTCACGCAGGTTTAGTTCCAGCTGCGCCTTCTGCATGAATGTCCTCTGGACACTGACTGTCCCATGTGTGCACAGCTGCCCAGGAGTGCCTTCATCTGCAGCAGTCCCAGCCCTGGGGCAAGGAATGAGGACAGGACCAACCAACCCACATGTCCTTGACAGTGGCGCCAAACTCCAAATCAGACTGTGCCTTCTTTTTCTCTGTCCATTTCTCAGATCAGAGACCCTAGGCTTGGTTGCTGGTGCTTATCGCATGAGCTGCCCAGAGCAAAACTGGCATATGAGCATAGGTGCAGGCTCCAAGGGGATCAGAAGAAAGTTATCTATGACCCAGGGACCACTTTGTGGTACATGGTTCATTAGCCCTGTCCAGAGTTGGAGTGGAAGGACTCAGGCATGCTTGGGTGTGTTTGTGCATCCTAGTTTCTTTGGTGGTTTTGTGATTCTGGCAGAAGTGTAATTGTGAGCAAAGCTTTATTCCAGTGGATGTGGCACGTAACAAGAAGTTCACCTTCAGTTAGAGAGGATCTTAATATGACCTTCCATAAAAAAGAGGCATTGTTTTGAGTTGTTAAACAGCTGCAGTGTTCCACCCCAGTAATGGTTGCAATTCAGTAGTGAATAATATAAGCCTTAGATAAACAGCCGGTAAAATAATTTGGGATCTTTCCTGGCAGGGGGAAGCAGGCAAGTTACTCTACAAAAATAAATTATTATTCTCTCTGCCTAGGAAATGAAGTGTTCTCCTTTTCATCACCAAGTGGGCTGTCACACAAAATGTCTTCCCGCCCTTGTGTGCTGGAAGCAGCCCAATGCCGTCTGCGGTACTCTCTTGCCATCTTCACCTTCATAGGAAGCAAGAGGACGTTTTAGTCTGGATTCATGCATCTTCTCTGTCTTTTCCTCTGACCCTTGTCTGCTTCTCCATCCCATCCCCAATCTTCTTAAAAATAACCCTCCTAAACTGCCCATCTACTGTTCTGCGCAGGCATAAACACCATCTCTTTTCTTGAAGCAGCTACAACGTGACTGCAAGAGAAGCAAATGTTTCCCTAAACCACTCCCTCTCGTGAAACGCAGAGTGTCTGTTCAGTACATGCTGTGTCTGCCGGTGCTGGGGCAGGACTGAAAAGCGCCGGGCCTTGGGTCTTGGCCTCCATCGGATGAACAATTTCCCGTTGAAGGTTACTCACTTCCTGTTTTCCGTATTTAGACAATCTGGGCCTATAGGGAGGCTTTGATTTGTTGTAAACTTCAGCTGGTTTAAACGTTAAGTCGCGGGAGACCGAGGTGAGGGGGAGGAGGGGAAAGGCCTGGAGACAAATTAGGGCTATTTAATACCGCGACTGTGTTCTCTCGCAGTTTTCTAGTGACCATTAGAGCATGTGAAAGGAAGGTCAGGGGCTAACAGCATGGGAGATGGAGAAAGGGCTGCTTCACAATGGGCTGGGGCTGGAGGCTGTGCGTGCGTGTGTGTGCGTGTGCATGGGGCTCTGTGTGTGTGTGTGCGTACAGCAGTTGGAAACAGCCGTGTGATACACTCCAATGACTAATTTCTCCAATGTGTCATTTTTGCCACAGACAGCTGTACGGAGGGGCTAACGGCAGTGCAACAGCTCCACAGTGAAGGTTGGGAGGAGCCTCTAACCTAGAGAGGAGAGTGCAGTGCCCTTTCCCAGTGCCTATCAGTACACACCACACACCGACATTTGTTAGAACTTGCCCAGAAGTCTGCTAGACTGGAGCAAGTCAGCACCTGTACATAGCTGATAGGGCAGGTCATGTCTTCTTTATGCCTGTTTTGCAAAGGGAAACTGAGTCATGGATTGCTATGACTTTGCTTGTTATCAGAAAGTGAGTGTGTGAGGGATTGGGGTGAGTCCTGGCACCAGTCAGGCAGTGGTATGTCTCCTGAGATGTGCTTCATCGTGAAGAACATCTTCTCTGTGTTGGTGGGAGTTATGCTTGGATAGCGAAAAATAGCGCACAGCCCAGAGCGCCTGTGGGCACAAAGGATACCTGAATGGTTTTGGTCTGTACCTTTTTGTTCATCTAGTTCTCTTCTAACAGATTAACTCTCAAAATAGGGTGCTTTTACTCAAAATTTTACAAGGGTCTACAAAAAAAGAAAAGAAAAAAAACTAGCGGGCAGGCTGAAATGCAGCAGGAGATGGTAAGTTAATCTGAATTTTACAGCAAAATCCAGTAGGGATTTACAGGGACACCCTTAAATCACTCTAGCACTATAACCTGCTACCAGAATGCCAGTGTGGGCAGGTGGGAGTGAATGAAAGAACCAGAGAGAAAAAATCACAACCAAAACAGCCAACATAATGCTCTTGTGTTCCAGGTAAAGAAATCTGCCTTGTCTTCTCTGCCTGATGGAGAGCAGGCAGGAGCAGAATCAAGCTCCAGAGGAAAATAAAAGCACTGGGGAAAATTTTGGTGAAGCACTGAAGTGTTTAGAAGAAACAAGGGTCCACGTTCACGGTCTGGCATGGATAGGCCCAACTCCAAATGATTTACACATGCTCTTGACCCTCCTGAGGCAGAGCCAACTTTCCTCCAGATAACTCCCTGCAGCCCAGAGTGCAGAACCATAGAGAGAGGCACGGGAGCAGGATACAGGCAGGTAGCTGTTTTCTCCCTGGTATTGCTGCATAGGCTGGGTTAACATTATACTTCCCTGATTCAGTTTTTATAGACCAAACAGTAGCGGTTCCTTCCGTCAGTGGTATGTCGAAGCCTTTCCCTGAAGGAGGGGTTAGTTCTCTATTGTGTTACTACCTGCTGGATGTTTTTTCTGCTCTATCTCCTACCCTGCGATTGCATTTTGCTCAGCCGAGCTTTTGGTGCTCAGAAATGCAACTTAGTTCTTACTGCAAATGCAGGGCAGTTCTTACTGCAGTCTCTCCCCGTAAGTTTCCTCTGATGGCGCCATCGACTTCCCAGCAGCACCTTGGGGCAATCCGAGCCCTGGATTTAGGATGAGCTCTGGATCTGACAGGGACACATCAGACTGAATCAGGATTGACTGCAAAGCCAACACCATGGAGAATTGCACCCAAAGCTGTTCAAGCAAATGGTGTCTCTGAATCGGCACCAGCCGGCTGCCCTGATGCTGAGGTTTGATCTGTTAGATCCAGAGCAGCCTGGTTTGCACTCATATCACCATGCTTAAAGAACAGTCACTTAATCTCACCTAGAAATGTTTACTTGCGAGGACCAGATGGCCCAGGGAGTTGGGCTAAACAAAGCATTTTACTTCTAGGTCACACATTCTAATCCAGTCCAGGTTGGTGATAAATGAACATATTCACCTGATAGCCATTTTTGGCTTAATTTTTGGTGTTTTTCAGGCTGGTTTCCAAGGGGAGATGTCACACCACAAAATCTCCTTCTGTGCCCTGACACAGTTGGTACTGATTTGACTGTCTCTGTGGAGAAGCCGAGGATCAAATGCTCCATGGCGCCAGACTGTTTTCTTTTGCAGCCTGCAGGTAAGGGGAAGTTGTCCTGTGTCTGGCTGTGCCATGCCTGCTCTGTGGATGGGCAGGATTTCACTTTGCAAAGCTGTCAGTCCAACCCCCTCCACCAACATGAAATTCATTAAAAAAATAGGGAAATGTTTAATTGCAGTTGACATATAGGCACTCTCTGCTATGAACTTTACACACAATCACAGATAACAGCATCAAAATTAATGCCTGCTTCCCACTTGTCCTGCTATAAGCAATAAACGTTTGGCAAGTCAGTAAATAACAAAATTCTCATGTGGCCATCTACAGGTCACCAGGATACTTAAGAAGTTTGCGTTAATTATACCATGTTTGCCATCAAAGAGGGGATATTAACCCTTTCGAGCTGTTGCAGGAAAGCAGTGGAGTCATTTGGAAGTAAGTAAATGAAATCTTATCACTAAAAGTGCAACCTTTGCAAAAAAAAAAAAAAAAAAAGATGTTTGAGGCAAAAACCTCACTAGGCATCATGGAAAATACAGTACCTTTTCAGCTTTCCTTTTATTTATTTTGTATTTTGACATCAAACACTCCCTGTAACCTAATCTTCTTGGCTTTTGATGTGGCCGTGGAGACATGACAATTAAGCACAGCTTAAAACAATAATCCCAACAACGGGAACCAAAGGCAAGTAATGTCAGGGTTCCCCCCTCACAAATAGCCTGTTCCCCCAGTGTTTGGTGGTAGTGGAAGGACCGTAAATCCCAATTTGTTGCCTCGATACCTGCTCTGTGCTTACACTTTATGTTGAACTTTACACACTTGCTCCATTTCCATTCCCTGCTGTTTGTTTTTCTTCCGCTATGCAAAATGTCTGGAGACAAACACGATACACACGTTGCAGAGAGATGGTTTGATCTTTCACAGATTAGTGCCACCTGACAAACACAGGATTATTTGTTATCTGTGTTGCAAGAACTGCTGAAGACCCCGCTCAGAAGAGGCATGCCTCTCCAGGTGCTGGGGGGCTTCAGCTCCCCTCCTGACAAGCTGATGGATTATGGCCCCAATTCTGCAAGCGGATCAGACCGACCCAGCAAAATGCCTCCAGAGAGGCAACACTAAGGTAAGCCATCATCACAGCCTGAACAGGTGTGTAATGTGCAATCAAAGCAAATATCTTCATTATTCTAAATTATTTTAAAGAGATGTTGTTAGTTTTCCTGTTTCCTCCTCGTCTCAGCTATTCAAACATGGAGGGAGAGTGGCTGAGTTTAGTTATAACCCCGTTTTAAACCTGTCTGAAATCAAACATGTTTCTTTTTAAATGAAGCTTGCACGGTATGCTATAAACTGCCTTTTTTTTTTTTTTTTAATGGGTGTTTGCACTAAGCCTCGCTAAACAAGTTAGAGAGATGATTAACTTGTCTGAAATGATGCAGGAAGGCCTCATCCCGGTTGCATGTGCTTTCTTCAGCACATTTAGAGCTGCTGCGACTCCTGTCTCATTCGTGAGCGGGGCTTGCAAACAGGGCTGGGCCGGAGGCTGCACGGTTAAAGAGAAGCAGTGATAGAAAGGGCTGGAATTTGCACACAGGCGCTGAAAAGGGAACTCAGGTTATTTTTTTTCTTAATGAGTAAGGAGTTATCCCCAAGTTGGTTTCCACAGAAGTGAGATGCAACTCCCGAGGGGTCAAAGGAGGAAACCCAAAGTTCATTAGCAGTTTTCTTGAAAATAGTTTTAGTAGCAGCAGTACTCATTCCCACACATGGCAGGGGGACTTTGCAAGACTTCGCTTCACTTTGTAAGGCCCCGAGGAGTTCCTTGTGTGGGTCAGACTCGACCGTGTGATGAACACAGCCGCGAAGTTTTGGCCATGGGTGAGCTGCCTGGTAAGTGCTCTTCTCCAGCCTCACGTGCCAGCCCGCGTGTGCACCCCCCTGCACCCACAGCTGCACCCCTTGTCAGCAGTTCCCAGGACAGCACTGAGCAGCTATGGGCTGGCCATCCCTCCTTGCTCCCTTCATGCCACTGATGATGCCAAATGGTAAGAAACAGGTTTCCAGGTTGATGGTGTTGCCTGTTACAGCAGTGCAAGAACCTATGGAGAGCTTTGCCCAGTCTACTACAGGGCCTGCCTTGAAACCCATTAGGCACCTGGCTGCTTTTCTGTTCACAGTGCTTTTTAAACTTGTTTTTAATTGAAAAGTATATTTCCCCAAACACTTTTGGAAAAACAACCCAAAAAACAACAACAACAAAAAAACAACAGAGAAACCGCAGTTCATCATCTGCAATGTGGCTGTTGCCTTAGATTTTAAACTGGTTTAGAAACTTTAGCGCACTTAACTGCGTGACCTCGTCACCCCAAAACAACACCGGAGAATGAGCTTTTGTACTTGTGCTTTTTATACTAAATCATTCACCAACCACTTTTTTTGTCCTGCCCTGGTAGGTTTTTGAAATATCAATAGACGGCTCTGCATAAAGTTTAAGCTAATAATTCTACTGGCAACAATGGCGACGATAATTTTTCCTCTCTCCCTATTAAAAGCAGCCTTTATGACATGAAGCTGGGTACAGGTACTTTCACAAAAAAGGTATTTTATTATTCTTAGCAATATTCACCTTGAAGGAATATGAGGAAAGCATACACTTTTTACAGACAATATATAAACATGTTGTACATAATTAACAATAACTTAGTTCACTAATCCAAAAATAAGCAAAATAAAAATTAAAATAAAAACAGAAAATACTGAAGGATTTTTTTATGCTGATACAAGTACAAAATAATTTAAATCTTGACTGCCGTTGTCTATGCTGCAGTGACTGACAATATATTGCACTTTGTCAACTGTATCAGTAATCCCTGTCTTCCACCCACATCCCTTTCCCGCCCCCCTGCCCAAATCCTACAGAAATTTGAGTTGGGTACAAATAATGTAGAACTGTACCATTGTAAAAGGTAAAAAGTGAAAAGGACCCAATTTTTTACCTCAGTAGATTAAAAATTCTTGTGATTTCTCCCAACCAATTTAGTTTCCCGTTTATTTCCACTTCTTTACAAAGTGCACCTATATGCCTACGCAGACCAGAAAAAGGAGGAAAGCAGGATTTTCATGGCTGCTTGGTTCTTAAATCATTATCAAATATTTGAATTACATGTTTAGGAAAAAAATTAACATACATCCATTTTTATTTGTTTCGTGTTTTCTTCTTTAAAGCAGGACTTTTGCAGTAAAGATACAATTGGCTTGATCCAAAACAAAAAAAAAAAAAGAAAAACCCCAACAACAAAAAAGTTAAAAATTTAAAAAAAAAAAAAAAAAAGCTTGTCACAGAGTTAAGCTTACGTGGTTTACATTATCAAACCCCTCTGTTCATTGGGGCATTTTCATCAGAAGTATAGCTAAATATGTACATTGTATGTTATACTGGAGCTTGTGTTCACGAGAGGCATCAGATCATAACAATCAATAGAATACACTTCACATTGGCAATAGCTTTGTTTTCGGTCTTTACGTACAATATGGTTTAATAATGGGAGATTTAAATTTTTTCTTTTTTTTTGTTTTTTTTTTCATATAAAATACGCTACGGAAAACGGACGTTCCCCTTAGAACGATGCTTTCCCTCGTCTCATCAGCTGTCGCTGTGTCTGGGATTTGACGGATGTGTGAAGCTCAAACTGATTGTCTCTCTCTTTCCCCTCTCCAGTGATCTCAACCTCATTTCTGCCCTTCCTCCCTGTGAAGTCCACCGGGGCCTGGATGCCTGAGACAGCACACACGCTGGCTGGCTGCGTGTGGACATGGTGGCCACACTGCCGTAAGTTTACCCAAGCAGCTAATCTGCATTTTTAAGCGACAGCTGCCAACACAACAGAACAAAATGCTTCAACCTCTAAAGTCTGTGAGTTGGATGTTTTTATGCCCTGTGATGGTGTTTGCTGTGCTAGAAGTTAGCTGCGACACAGTTTGGTAAATGCCTGTATCTCGCCCCTTGCTAGTGCAGGATTGCCTTCCCGAGAGTTTTTTCCCAACAGTTTGTCTGATCTAACTGTCCGTTTTGAGGAATAATAGGGTAGTTGGGAGGGGGGCTGTTTTTTAAATAAATCTTTCATGTTAGGGAAAAGAATGAAGAAATTGTGTCAAAATAATCACCATCTTGGGCACATTAAAACCCCATATTGCGGCTAAATTTTTGCTTTGTTCCCCCCCTAATCTTTTCCCCCTTCCCAGTAGATATTTTGGTATGAAAGATAGATGGAGCTAATCCAAGGGGGTTGCTGAATATGTTCCCCCCTCTCCCCCTTGTTTTGAAGGCAGGTTTTCTTACAGGGTAGCCATTGCAAACAACAGCACAAAAACATGCAGTCAGAGGGGTTGAGGCTTTTTGTGGAAAACAAGAGCAAAATAAATATGACTTTGTGTCTGTTTTCATTTTAAAAATTACATTTTTATAAATGTGTCCTTTTTTTTTTTCTTCTTCTCCTTTTTCCCCATCCCAAACAAAGTCTGCGATAGAAATCCAGCATGTCTGGCTTCCAGTGAGCCGATTCCATCCCGGGAGGCTGCTTATATCTCTTTACAATATTCACAGTAATAACAAAGAGAGAAAGGAAAGCCAGTTCCAAGCCTTTTCCTTCAGCTTCTGCCACCTTTTGCTTCCTGCTGGACCATTAAGTATCGAACAGGTGAGTTCTTTTTCCTTATACCTGAGGGGGCAAAGTGCATTACAGGCACCACTACACGTTTCTGCAGAAGACCCATCATTTGCAAGGTTTTAGTCCAGCATTAAGAGTTAAACCACATGGGAGCAAAGATCCCCTTTTGCCATCCCTACATTCTCCTCTTGGCAGAACGTTTTCTTACTTTGTGTCATCTTAGGCAAAGCCCCATGTTCTTAATCTCTGGGTGGGTCTCTTGGTCATCAGGTTTTATCCCATGGCTGTAACCATGCTGGATGGGTGTGGATGTCCAAATGAGATGCTGGAAGATGGGTGGATGGGGGTAGGTGTTGGTAGGATGTGTCCAGAGTGGCTGAAAGGTGGCAAATGCCCCATGGGTGCCATGTGGCTAGCAAGGGCAGCAGCGCTGAAGGGAGACGATTTCTCCTGCATGCACTTGGACAGTTCCTCAAAACACTCAGAGCCTTTCTTGCTTTTCTTTGATTTGTTGGACATTTTCCTATTCCTGGTCTGAATTCCTTCCTTTTTCATGGTCAGAGGCCTGTTCACCTGCAAGAAATGAGAAAATCAGGCTCATGCAGACAAAATGACCTTATTGTGCAAAAATGAAAATATTTGGACAGCCCCCATGTGTTTTTCCTGGATGGAGACCTTTTTCTAGCCAAAAAAAATGGTGTTTCTCTCTGCAGAATTTGTTTATATTGATTTGTTTAATAAAACCACACACACAAAAAAACCATAGACATGAAAAACAAATTGAACTGAATTTGGCAGCTGATGACTCTCTTTCCCGTAGGCTTACCCTCAGTCCTCATTCATTTCCTAATAGAAGAGATCAAACTAGGAGGCACACATTGACCCAAATTCAGTCCTAAGACATGAGCAATCTTGTACCAGTAACCTCTGTTACTTACAGTTTAAATAACGTTCCAATGTGTCAAGTGATTCCTGCTTAGGATTAATTTCTTAAAAAAAATTAATATAATAAAACAAAGCCTTAGATATAATTATTTTAAAAAAAAAATCAAAATGAAGATGCCTGATCAGGATTAATTCTTGCACAGAGACCGTTCCAAATGGCCTCTGTGTTTCTGGAGGGAAACAGCACGCAAAACACACTTAGATAAAACCAACTGTGGTAGCTCTATTTTGCCTGATTTGCCCAAGCGTTAGAAGCCAAGCTAATACATTGTAATGTCACTGAACTTAGCATCACTATGCTGACAAAGAACGGCTGTCACTTCCCAGGGGAACCTTAGAGACGGGGGAAGGAATAAAACAACAACCAAAACCCTGAAACCAATAAAAGCCTAGTGTACACCATGCAGTTAAGACATCAATCCCAGCTAGGCAAGCAGCGACACATGAGATGAGTAAATACTCACGTTGTGCAATTTGTAGTAGAGTCCGCAGGCATTACAAACTGGGTCCCCGTTTGCATTACGTCGCCATAAGGTCGTGGTGGTTGTCTGACAGTTGGCACAACAAGTCCCTGCTCTCCTAGCCGCTGACTAACCAAAAGAAAAAGAAAATTAAAAATGTATCGGCAGGAGGAGGGAGATCATGAGAAAGGTCAAGTTGGACTCAGTATTTAGGTTGGGTAGAATGAATTACTACAATTTTCACAGAGCATCAGGGCTGAAGGGAAGCTCCTGTCAGTTTTACATTTTGCGGCCGTTAGGTTTTTGTTTGAATTCAAGTATTCTCCTATGCGGACTGCAGCTTCAAGCCCCATGGCACTGCGTGTGCAGGGGAAGTAAGGAGAGAAACAATGCATCTCTAACTCCACAAACAAAAATTTTAGAGGGGGAAACATCATCCGATTTGTTCAGGTTTTTCCTTTGCAGGATTCTAGAATGCATCATGAAAATGCATTTGCCTTCTTTTTTTTTAAGTGACTGATTTAGTTTGTGCCAATGTTGGGACTGGGTTTGAAAAGAGGGAATGATCTTCAAGAATGTGATTTTTACCCCTACTCTGGCCCTTTAAAGATGGACACAAAAGAAAACCAACTGCATTACTTAACTGGGTGCAGTATTTATCAGAGCCATCACTGAAAAATCAGTTTCCATTTACAAGTGAAAGGGAGAAAACAAAACCGGCTCCAACTTTCTTTAAATATTTAGCAAACCAAATTTCATGCCTTGCAGCAATGATTCCGCTGACCCGTCTGTGTCTGCTGCCTCTGTCCCTACTCAGTTCCTTGGCTGACAAGCCCTCAAACAACTGTCTTAAAAAAAAAACAAAACCAAAAAAAACCAAAAAAAAACAACAACCCAACAAAAAATCCACCACCCTTTCCTAAAACTATTGTTCTGCTGAAACCAAGGTGGGGGGAAAGAAAAATGCCCAAACATTCACCCACCTCCCAAAACAAGAACAGGAAAAGTAGAACAGCAGGCAGCCAGTAATTTCTGGATGGACCCTTGTCTAGCAGACCCCACAATAATACATTCTTTGTGCAAGCATGGTATCGTATAAAGTGTTATGGACGGACTAATTGCACCCCATATTTGGGGAAATAATTTTGCCTTAGAAAGCTTCAGCCCTGCCTCTGGAAGTGGTCAAAATACTGTCCATTTTGTGCAATTGGATTAATGCTGAGGACTCAGTATTTTCTTTTCTTAAATTAGCAGAGTTTACTTTCTAATGCATATCAGTCGTGGTAATTTCCCCGGGGCCTTGGTCCCTGGATATTTTTGCTATTAGCCACCGAGAGCCATAGGGTGAAGCAGCAGCGAAGCTCACGTTAATGTGCGGGGCATCTCCGTGAGCAGAGAGCAGAGTCCCGGAGCGGTGGGTTTCCCAGACAAGAACTTTGTGCGCTTCCCTGCCTGCCGGCTCTGCTGGGGAGCTGGCGCCGCTCGAAGCACAGACCAACCCGCCTCGCAAGAGGAGCACCGGGTTCTGTTCTCACTTGCTCCTGATTTACACCATGGTCCTCTGTAACTTTCCCAAAGATGATGGACGGCTCAGCAGCTTAAGGCAAGAATCAGGCCCTTGGAGACTCATATATTTAAGTCCCTTACTCGCCTGTGAGAACAGGCCAAAGGCAGAAAAAGGGGGTACCCCCTACTGCAAGTACACTCATGCAACCCAAACACAATTAATGCCAGACGTCCAAACACTGACATTATTAATATGATCACTTTGCTATTGCATGTCAGATGAACAAATTCCCAAAGATGGCCATCTCCTCTCCCCCGCAAACAAGCAAACTACAGTGGAAAAAGGGGCAATAAACAAAGCTGTAAATCAATTAAAACAAAACAAAACATTAAAACAACTACACTAAAAGAAAACCTCTCTAGTGCCCCCCAAAACCCCTCGCAGTGAGCTAAGTATAACAGTCTCCCAACACACTGGAAGGTGGAGATCTATGTTTGCATATCTGAGATGGCTTACTGATACTCAACTATGCTGCTTAACTCCATGGCCTGTCCCATTCAGACTGGAAAGCACTTGAGCCTGAGAGACGATAATGTTACACTGTTGTCTTAACATTTTTCTATATGTCAGTCACTTTAGAAGGCAAGTCATTAAGAAGCTTGCATAGTTGAAATTCTGACTCACGACAGAAATCTTCTGTATCCCATCCCAGTGTTAGAGCAGTAATGCCAATTTTCTGCTCTCCAAACCTCATTGAAACGTGCCCACGAATAGCTAAGAGACTTAGGCACCATAAATCACAAAGCTTCAAAAAATATATTTATTATTCTTAGCATTTTACGCATTATTTGTGGAGTAGAGTGTATTAGAAATTTCAAAACAGCAAGCATGACTGGCAAGGCTTGCCTATAGAAACTCTCTAAAGCTTTTAGAGTCAGGAAACAGATACACAAAGTTTCCTTATCTTTAACGTACAGATATCCGGATAGGAAACTACTACCAGGAGCTTAGAAAGGACATTTTTTTTAAATCACTCAAATGAAAATACAAAGTATAGGTGACTCCATGGAAAAATAATAGGATTTTTTTTTTTTTTAAACAGTAGGGGATTGTCTGGGGAGGGAACCAATATTAATATTGCCAGAGAATATAAGAGTGAAAATTACTTCATGGCTTTTATACAAATAATTATTGAGTAGGGAGCAGTAGCTTTGACTCATCTGATTTGTTTTGCTTTTTGGAGCTGAAACTTTTTTTTAGTACACGGTGGAGGACATTCACGCTCATAACCCTTTCGATCCCAGTATGCGCCCAACACGTCCCAAGAGGCCAAATAAAGGAGGAATTAAATTAAAAGCTGTCAACCGAGGATGAACGGGGAGACGGATACACGATATCCCGCATCTATTGTGAGCGGCAGGGGGGCTCGGGACAGAGGCGCGTGAGGCGGCCGCGGCGGCGCAGTGGTCTGTGCCGGGATGCCGGGGTTGGGGGTGGAGGGGGGGAGATCTGCCCCGAGGCACGGCAGTGACCTCGACGTGACTGACCCCCATGTACAGTACAGCTCGGCTCTGGGCAGGGGCTGAGCAGAGATGAGACACGTTTGACTGGTGCCTGCGTGTGGTCCCTGCACCTAATTTATCCCCAAACCCAGGAGAAACAGACACCTACCAGCCTTCGCTTAGGTTTAATGAGAGGTCGGTTTTGACCATTCATTTTGTGGTAGAGCCCGCAGGCGTTACACAGGTAATGCCCGGTGCCGTCTCTTCTCCAGAGAGGGGTAGCAGTTGCTCCACAGTTCACACACTCTCTGCCTTCTAAATGGAAACACGAAGAAACCGGATTTCTTTCTTTAAAAACAAATTCACAAAAGCTTTTTGCATTGTCCTTTAGGCATTTTCCAGAAGTCAAAACAGTGTGTTAATTCAAGCACAATCAGACAGCAGTGACATCTACAGCACATGCAGCAAGGAGCTGTGTTTCGAGAACGCCCAGACTCCAGCGAGTATTTTATGTCATGATCAGAAATAGGCAGCTCTCTCTGCAAGGTGAGAAAGAGTGACACTCTTATTGTGTCAGATGGAAGTTATCGTTTCAGTAACGAGAACTCCCTTAATCTGCGCTGGGCACCGCTCCCCTCTCGTATCTATTGCACTCGGATGGTTAGATCCTGTGTTCTCCTGACACAAATACACACATACACGCGTACAGAAACACACACACCTGCAAACACACAACATGTAAAAGAGAGAGTCAAAGGAAGAGGTTTTCTAGAATTAAATCTAAGCAAAAAGACCTCCCGTTCTCTGCTTTCCTTTTTGTTGCAAATGCCACGGGATGAGAAAGTAAAGCTGAGCAGTCTGGGAATAGATACAGAATGCCAAAGGCTCAGTTATGATTTTTGTTCTAAAGGCAGAAAAAACGCTGCTAATGCTGATCTTAGAGAAAGTTCAGTTTCAGCAAGCACTCTGGAAATTACTGTTAAAAACAGGCTTTGAGTTCTTTTCTGTTTCTGTGATTTTTCAGTAATACAGTTTGGATTTAGTAGGGAGCAGTTTACCTTATTACTGCTTCATTATTAGTTTAGTAGCACAACGTGGGAAACACGGCATTGTAGAATGTCTCTGTTAAAACCCAGCATGTAACTCCTAGATATCTGTTTCTGCCTCAGAAAGCTCTCTGCTAAAAGTTCATTTGCCTCTGATGGTTCGAGGGCAGGTCTGCTTAATATAGAAATCTCTCTTAATATAGTTTATGCAAATCCTACAGTATTTAACTGGAGAGGAAATTCTTTTTGCTAATAACTGAAGCAGGCCATGTTGAGTTCAGCGGGGCTTGTGTCTCCTTTAATCTAGGGAGTGGGTGGCTTTTAAACAACACAGTCTAGAGTGAAAAATGAGGGGAGCTCTGCGGCGCTGCATTTGTAGCTTTTGTCCCTCCTAGGGCAGGAAGCTGCAGGAGTCGTCGTGTCGTGAGTCTTAGTTTTCCTACAAAAACACTGAGTGGTCACGAACTTTCCCCAGTTCCTTGCACAGGGGGCTCCCTTACAGAAAAAAAAAAACCCAACACCCAACCGTAAAACAAAACAAAAAAGCTCCTTACTTCCCCCATCTAATAAAATCATCGGCAACTACAGGACAAAAATAAAAAGCTGCTCAAGATCCCTTTATCTTCAGATACCTGGGTCTTGAATCTGTTTCCCCAAACTCGGGGGGCTCGAGCTGCTAATTGCCTTTACTTTCTACTCTTTGCACTACTAAAAAATACATATACATAGTAGCAACTAAATTTAAATAACGGGAGAGGGAGTGTTTTTTTCCCTTCAGAGGAGCCATTTGAAAAAGAGCCGATGAGCTTGAAAAGTAGCTGATATTTTTGTTGCAAAACTCTTAAGAGATCACATTTCTAAATTATTGTCTGCTTTAAAAATAAATACATGTAGT
The DNA here is from genome assembly GCF_000737465.1 of Haliaeetus leucocephalus. Lineage (NCBI taxonomy): Eukaryota > Metazoa > Chordata > Aves > Accipitriformes > Accipitridae > Haliaeetus > Haliaeetus leucocephalus. Next base: position 13,835,234 of record NW_010972438.1, read on the forward strand.
GTATTCATAAGCATATATGTGCAATGATATATAAGAATACACACCGCATGCATATATAGCCATTTATTTTTAAAGGGCTATCTAAATTCAGTCCCAATATACTGTAATTCATCTCCTTCCATTGCTGAGGATGTTAAGCCAGGAAGGTTAGTTAGAATTACACAAATTGTCTTAATTTGTCTGTCTAGTTGTACAACTAATGTCATTTCAAAGTGGGATCAAAACTTCACCCATCACCTAATTTGCTGATTTAGGACTGCTCTTTCGGGAAGAAATGCAAGGAGGGGTTGTGAACACGGGAAAGGTCTGCAGTCTGTCGTTTGGAAGCAGAGATATGTCTGGTTCGGAGTGGGGGGGGGAGGGAGTATTTTCTAGTTAAAAGTTAGGCTGGAGTAAGTTAGCGATGACTGGACACCTTAGTCTTTCGCACTGGTATGTAAACTATATTTGAACTTTTGCTCCTGTAAAACGCGAAGGAAATAAGGCCCTCTGCGACTTGAAGCAGACTGGCCGGGTAAGTTTCGCTTTCATCCTGCACTGGGGCCTTGGTTCGTATTAATGAAGAGACGTAGAAATTATTGAGGGAGAAATACCTATCACTAGGAAGTCCCCACGTGTAATCCGTGGGGGTTTGGCTGGCTTGGGGGAGCAGGGTCGGGCCTGAGCCCCTTGGGTGGCTGAGGCCAGCTTTTCTCCGAGGGAAACGGTTTTTTCTCCTACAAATCCCTCTTTGTACAACTCGATCTGCCAGCTCACACTGCACCGGTCCCCATGTCCCTCGGCGCCATCTGAGCGCCCCAGGGCCGGTGGCTCAGCGGCCGCTACGGATGCATTGCCACCCACAGAAGCCTGGTACAAGCTCCATCTCCTAGATTAAAAACCCAGAAAAGCGGGACCAGGCAGCCACCTGCCCCTCTGTCCCCAAGAGAGCCGACACAAGCACCCAGCCTCGCAGCAGCCTGCAACCTCACCCAACAGCCAGCGAAGCCACCCCCCCACGACACACACACGCTCCCCCCACCACCCCCCCGGGCAGCACGGCTGTCACCTCGGCCCTTCCACCGCAGGGGGTACAGCTGGTGCGTGACGGGGCAGGCCATGGGCTGCAACACTTACCCGAACAGGATCTGGCCTTGCTTCGCGGCTTGGGGGTGAAGCTGGACGCGGGGCCCCCCAGGAAGCTGCCAGGGTGGAAGAGGCTGCTGCTGTAGTCGTGGGCGGCCGGCACGTAGGAAGGGTAGGTGGGGATGGGGTGGTGGGTGGAGGGCTGGGCCCCCATGCTGGTGAGGCTGCTCCTGAGCGGGCTGGCGCTCTCCATCTTCATCCCCTCCGACAGCGACACTTGGTACTTGATGCTGTCTTTGTCCTCCTGCCGGGCCCCGGCGGAGGACGAAGGGGAGGCGGCGCTGGTGGAGTTGGGGTCCGGGGACACTTCCTTGGGAGGGGTTGGGGGGAAGCCGAAGAGGTGGGAGCCGGAGTGCGAGGCCGGGGTGAGCGAAGACACCGAGGCGGTGCTGGACGTGCTGCTGCCTGGGTACACCGAGATGGCCCCGGGCGCTCCGGCCGCCGAGGGGTGCAGGGGTGTCTTGGTGAAGGGGTTGACGGTCCAGGGGTTGTGGTGATGGGCAGACAGTGCCGCCTTGCTGCTGTCCAGCCAAGGGATCCCGGGGCTGTGGATAAGATGAGGCCGGCACATTTGACTCCCGGTCAGGCGGGCTGTAGGAACACAAGAGCGGTTGGGATCAGCACGGGGCAGCTCAGCCCGGAGCGGCTCAGCCCGGAGCGGCTCTGGGAGGTCCCCCAGCTCCCGGGGCCGGCAGCTCCCCAGCCCGCAGGCAGCCGGAGGGGAGCCGGGCATGGGGAGAGGTTTCACAACCCGGAGAAGAGCAGCCAGACTGGCGCGCCGGCCCCTTCGCCCTGTCCCCTCCGAGGGAAGTAAACCAGCCAGCCCAGCGAGAAAGAGCGATGGGCAGCAGGAGGGGGACCCCAGGCAGCCGGGGCAGGAGTAGAGGCACCCCCTTTCCTCCCGCCCCACCCCTGCGAGGAGGCAGCAAACCCCTTTCTGCTCTGTGTCCCGAGCTGCTGCAGCGCGCTCTCTCCGGCTCCTAAAAACACCCCCAAATAAAATCCATCGCCGATTTGAATCGGTTTGTATTTCGCATCCGGGAAGTAGCCGTGTCTGCGAAGTTTTAGCCTGTGCGCACACTATTTCCCCTTCCTCTCTCACCTCCCCCCCTTTTCTTTCCCTCCCCTCCGCCGGTCCTTGGTTATCTCTAGGGTTAAAATCCACCCCTGCTTCCCTTTCTATCCTGTTTTCTTAGATCTCCTTTCCCCCCGGCTCCTACACACCGAGGCGGCCCCCGAGTGAAGCTCCTCGCCTCCACGTAGGACACCCGCCGGCCCGCACGGAGGGGCCCGGGGAGCGCAGGCGGAGGCGGGCGGGGAAGGGGCCGGGGGGTGCAAAGGAGAGCAGCGGGTGCCCATTTACCGTGTGCCTGGCTGTAGGAGACCCTGGCCCGGGCATGGGCGGAATTGGCGTAGTAGGGGTTGCCCTGGGAGTCCAGGTGGTTGAAGAAGACGTCGACTTCATCCGGAGGTAGGAGCTGCGCTGGTTCCATGTAGTTGTGAGCCAGTCCGGGATGGTGGCTCTCGGGGTGCTGCCCGTTGAGCACGGCGTGGTGGGCCATCCAGCGAGGCTGGTCCGTGGCCACCTCCATGGCCTCGGGCCTCCCCTCCCACCCACCCCCGGGCCAGGAGCAAGCGGCGCTCGGTGGGGGGGGGGGGGGCCCGCTGCTGCTGCTCGGGGGGTGGCTTTTGGCGCTGCCGGTGGGTTTTAGGAGATGGGGTGGCTTTTCTTAGAAAGAAAACCGCCGGGTGATTGGAGTGCGCCCTCGGAAGGGTGGGGGAGGACCCCCGAAGTCAGCGTGTCCCTCTATCAACAGGCGGGTGGCAGAGGCAGGTCCGGGGAAGGGCCGGGGCAGCACCTGTAGGGAGAGACGGGCAGGTTAGCGGCTCGGCAGCCCCGGGGTGCGCTGCCCGCCGGGCCGGCTCCCGACCGGCTTGTTTTCCCAGCGGTAGATGGATGGGGAGGGGGAAGCAGAGCCCCTCCCCCCCTCCAAAAAGATCCTCTCCCCCAAAGTCCTCGCCTTGCGCCCTCCCTGCTCATTGCCCCACAAAATAAACAGAGATCCCATTTCAAACTCTTTACAAAAAAAAAAAGACAAAAAGCTTCCTTCCCCCCCCCCCCCGGCTCTCGCTACAAACGTCAACAGGAGTTTTTCCAGCTGGCTTCAAAACTGGAGTAAAAAAGGAAGAACGGCAGATCTAATATAGCGTAGTTTTAGCAAGAACTCCGACTGACACAAAAGGAAAAGGAGGGGGAGAAAGGGGGGGGGAAGAGAAGGAAAAGAGGAGGGAGAAGGGTGTCTAGCGAAAGCAGCGAGTGCGCCCTGGCAGCGGCGCGGCGGCCCCCCCCCGCGCCCCACACTTACCCGGCGCGGGAGGCAGGGTGCCTCCGCGGGGTGGGTGGTGATGGATGCCTGCTTGGAGGATGCGAGTGCCGCAAAGAGGGGGAGAAAGGAGGGGGAAAAGAAAAAAAAAACCAAACCAACCAACAACCAAAACCAACAAGAAAAAAAAAAAAAGGCGAGGAGGGAGAGGGGGGGAAAGGCAGCGGGAGCGCGGGAGGAGGAGAGCAGGCTGGATGGAGGGTGTTACTCAGATGGCAAAGCCGCGGCTCTGGCCGGCTCGGTCCCATCCCCGCGCATCCTATATGAGCGCTGGCGCCAGCTGGCCGCGGCGCCGCAGACGGGCCGGGGCGCGCAGGGCCGGCGGCCG